>NW_008824367.1:831662-853233 GCF_000699105.1 Pygoscelis adeliae | reverse complement strand
GGTGGGGGGCACACGACTAACACACGAGACACGCTGCCAGGGGAGCACAGGAAGCCCTTCGCACGGAGGTGGAGCGCGCGGGGAGCCAGCGCCCTTTTTTCTACCCCCACCCCTAAAAAAACAAACAAACAAACAAACAACCCATCTCCGAGGGGGCTGGCTTCACCTGGGATTTGGTCTGTGGGCAGGTTTCTGGCCGGGAGAGGTCCCGGCTGCACAGGAGGGGGGGGGCGAGTAGCAGCTTGCCTTGAGGGAGGAGGGTTACAGGGGAACCGTTGACCACGCGTCGCCTCTCCCCTTCCCCGTCACCCCAAAACAGGGGCAGGGAAAGGGACGTTTCACACCCTGAGGACAGTCACTAGGCTAAGAGGAGTCTCCTACCTTGACTCCGATGTACATCAGGACACGACTTCACTACGGGGAAAGGTTTTTTAAAAAAAACTAAACACTTCAAGTATGTATTTTTTTAGTGATTTAAGGTCTCTTCCCCCTTCTGCTGCTGCGCTGGGTGGTGTTTAGCAACCTACATCCACTCTAGGGACAAGGAGAACATCGCAAGCGATGGCTGGTCTAACGCGAGGGGTGAGGGGAGCGGAGGGGAAGGGGGAAGGAAGGTGGTTGCTGGTTGGAGTCAGTCGTTCAGGGAACGGGCACCACGCGCATGGTGTTGGTGTAGCCCGAGCCGGGGCGCCAGCCCGTCAGTACGATGACCAGGTCGCCGCTCTTGAAGAACCCACGCGCTTTGCCTAGGAGAGAAGAGAGGGAGGTGTCGGAGCTCGGGGGCCACCGCCGTCAGCTTGCCGCAGGGGGAACAGTGCTCGTCACCCACTCCCCACGCCACCGAGGCGCCGGGGGCAGCCTCTCCCAGAGCCGCCCCCCCCCCCCCCCCGCCCCGGGGGCGCCGGTGGCAGCCTCTCCCAGGGCAGCCGCGGCTCCGGGTTGATACCAAGGACCCCGTCCTCCCGCTGCCCGCCCATCTTGGACCCTTCGCCTCTGCTTTGGGCTCCCCTGCGACACAGAGCTTGAAATTCAACAGCACGGTCTTTGGAGAGGGGACAGAGAAAGGAGTCGCCCCGCTCCGGGCTTCTCTTGTCTCTCAGGAGTGATGAGCATCGCAGTTCAAGCGCTTATCACGTTAAAACCGACCTGGTTTTCTGCTGGAACCTATTTTAAGGCAGCCGTGACAAACCCGCTGTCCCATTTCCCAATCGGATGCAGTTGTGCTTCTGCAACTGCCGTCCCCCATTTCCCAATCGGATACCGTTACCACACAGGCAGCCAGTTCCTCTCCCTTTGTCACCGGTCCCCCTCGGTAACCCCAAAAAGCACAGTCTGAGGTGCTCAGGACCACCACGTCCCACCAGACCGTTCCCCGGGTGAGGCTGGAGCGGCGTCGACTCACCAACGTTCATGCCCAGGTTCACGCGGAGGTCCACATCCTCCGCCCACGCGTCGTGGGCTGGTTCTTTGCACAGGACGGGGAAGATGCCCCGGTAGAGGTGGGCCTGGCGTGCCGTCTGGTCATTACGGGTCACAGCGATGATGGGAGCCCGTGGGCGGTACCGGGACACCAGGTGTGCTGACCTAGAAGGAACCAGACACGAGGTGAAGCACCACGTTGCAGGCACGGCCGCCTGAGAGTGAGCTCGAGGAAGCTCCTGTACAGCCAGAGGGGCACCTCCACTCACAGCACAAGCAGCAGCGAGGTTTGCCTGTCACCCTGGAGGGCTCCACAGAACCCCTGGAGGGACGGCCACAGGAGATGCTGGCGAGAGCCAAGCTCGCCAACGAGCTTGATGCTCTGCTGAATTCCCAGTTAGGCAACTGGGCGGACCACCGCCAAAGGCTGCCCCTTGGCAACAGTCCCTACTCCAGTCTGGCGGTGAAAATCACCTCGCCTCCGAGTTTAGGAAGTGCCATCTGCGTGTTTTGGTCCCCGAAAACAAGCCTTTATTTGTCTCCGTTGCTATGTTAAGGTGGCGAGGTGCCATTTATTCTGGCCTCTGCAAGCAGTCCTTGGCATCTCAATGGCGGTCCCTGCAAGTTCCCTTTGTTTTGAGGAGCTCCCGGTTTATGGGATGGAAAGAGTCCACGCCAGCAGCGCTACCCAGAGCTTGCCAAGGAGGAAGCCATTTGCCTCCCAGCCACGTTCACCTGCTGAAGCCAGCAAAGAGGCCGGTTCCTCCGTGCAGAGCTCTGCTCTTGCGCCCAACGGGAAGCAAATGCAACCGAGGCCAAAATTTGTACCAGGAAGTTGGGCACAGAATCCTTAAAATGCCTTAACATAGCAAGCAGCACACGCTGGGTGGGGACCACGGCTTCCCCTTCCCCGGGCACGGCTTACAGAGTGCATCTGCAAGTAAACGGAGATTAAAACTGCAAGGCCATGACATTTACAGCTCCACGAGCATGCCAGTATCTCCACTAGCTTTTGCAGCCTTGTTTAGTGGAGCCAAGCTCAGCAATACTCAAAGATTGCTGCTTCAAGTAGGCAGTAGCAGTCTGCTCGAAGCACCCAAACACACGTGCCAGCTCTCAGACAATCCTTCCCACGCTGTCCAAGAAGCCTCCCGGTAGCTCTAGGAGACCCAGGTACTCAAAGGCTGTAACAGAATCCACAGCTAAAAATATTCAAATATCAGAGTTCAAATCTCTTTAAAAAGGTCAAGTGTAAGACTGGAACCTTTTACAAAGAAACATTAGAAGCACAAGGGTATCCAGAAACTCCGTGCTTACAGTCACTCCTCATCTCTGCAGAAAGCGGCTGCTTCAAATCATTTTAAGCTGTAAATTTGGGTGAAGGATTCACCGATGGTCCAGTTCTTCAGGTAGACCATGCCCAGCGCATATAATCACATCTCTGCTGCTGCACTATTCCTCTGGTCCGAATCCAGTGCAAGAAATTCAGATTCTCTTCCAGAAAGCAGTCTGAGACTTATGGTTCGATGTGCTTTGAGGGTGGGCAGCCTAGTTCCTCTAGATGAAAAAGCTGATCAGCAACGCTTCAGCTTCCTCTCCACAACTGGAAGAGTGAGTCTCTACTCGGTGGTTGTCACCGTCGCTGGACAGAAATCCCAAACTATATAGTTCCAGCGCGTCTGCATTGCTGTCTCTCACCTGCAGCCAAGGCACCGAGCTCGCCTGAGAGCGCAGGCAGCACTTGGCTGCTGGGTCCCTGCCAGATGCCTGCCTGTTCAGCGAGATTACTCGCAGGCAGGTATAAGGAAGCCTGTAAGAGGAAGTTTCCAACGCTTTCAGTTTCCCTGCCTAACACTTCTAGGCTAAGCAGTCCCTCTTCGCCCCTCGGGCTTAGCCAAGCAGGGCTGATGCCTGAAAGGTTCAGCGAGGGACCTATAAAGGGACCATAAAAGGCCAAGGCCTCGATTTAAAAAAAAAAAAAAAGATTCTGCATCCACTGAACTTCGGCCTTACTGTTAAATCGAGGGTTTCTTGCCAAGAAGCTTGAATCAAAGCTGCAACACTTATTTTCCCTTGACTCTTCCAGCCAGCGCTGCTGGCAGAGATGCCACTCGGAACAGCAAGGGGAGGCAGGGCTCGGTGCCGATGCCACGCTGGCAGAGGCAGGCTGAGGAACTCGGAGGTTACGTATATGCAGATGTTTGAGATGTCTGCCCATCTCCCGAGGAACTGGCACTGCAGGCAGGCGGCCTGGGCTCTCAGTCACTGCCAAAACCCGGGCTTCACTGTTACAGCTCTAGTCTTTCAAAGCCATCTTTTTGCGAGTCTCCGTCCCCCACCCTGTCACGAAGTGGGCTTGACCTGAGGGAACCTGTCACCTCCTACCTTCCAGACTTGGTGAGGACAATAATGGCCCCGCTGCAGCACTTGAAGGACGCTTCCACAGCGCCAACAGCGGCGGCCTCCGTGGGATCACAGTTCAGGGAAGTCAGACGACGCAGTTCCTCAAACAACTGCCTGTGAAAGATGGCGGCTTCGGCCTCCCGGGCAATCTATAAGAGCAACACGCATTCGGGAAGACAACACTCACGTCAGTCGCTCAGGGCGGCAGAGGGTAAGGCGAGGTGCTCTATCAGCAAGGTGTCACACAAATACCGTCAGCTTTTGACATTAAGAGTTACCAATTAGCAAGCCCAGATTTCGTTCCACACGCTGGGGTGATGGCCGCAACACTCAGCCACCCAAACAGCGCAGCCTTATAGAGGAACCATTCGATTCTCAAGGTTTCTTTTCTGAATTGGTGGCACCTACCGAGTCACCTCGCCCCGCCGAGCCCACACTCAGGTGACATTCATGCCAACTGCCAGGCACTCTCGCTCTGCTCCTGCCTACCTGGAGTCCCTCCCTGCCACAAGAGATGATCTCAACTCAGACTGCAGCCGTTATGCAAGGCTGATACCGCAGCAGCAAGCCGCTTGCTAAATATTTGCAGTGTCAGAACGGAGCGTGTTTTTACTCATAGGAACGACTGGCGTCAAGCCCCCTCTCTGAGCCCTACCTGCCAGACTCGGTCAGAACTATCAGGGCTGGAGCTAAGCACTTAAAAGAGGCCTCCACTGCGCCTACTGCCATGGCATCAGCAGGGTCCCTGTTGTTAACATTGAGGCGGAAAATTTCTTCAAACAGCTGACGATGAAACATTGCGGCCTCAGCCTCACGAGCGATCTGCAGGCCCGAGTAAGAGGAAAGGAGGAGAAAAGAGGAAAGAAAAGAAGGAAAGATGTACCAGAGTAACATGAGATCACGTTAATTTGCTTAACTGTCACAGTAATGCATGCAAGAGGATATTAAAGGTCAGGCTGTGAAACTCTGTTTGGCTCTCAGGTTGTGAGTCTACTGAACGCAACCCAGTCTAACACGCCACAGCCACGCTGGCTGGTCCACCATGCCGATTACCTGGCAGGCCCCGGTCAATGGGCAGGCATTTCAAAGGTGGCATTCTTGCTATATTTTGGATTCCTTTTAGAGCAGGCAAACGCGGATTGCTTTTCAAGGACCAGAGCAAGCCAGCTCAAGAGTCAGACCGCACTTTGTTGCGGCTGCTTATTACTTCCTTGAGAGACTCTCATGCCATCTACCAGCCTGCTGATGGTCCTGCCTGCAATTCCTCAAGAGGAAATCTGCGCAGCTCCATGTCCCCCCTTCATACTCTCCCAATGCCACACAGCACTGCCAGAACGGTCTTCATGGAGCCAACAGGCAAGCAATGCACTTTCAACATCACCCCTGAAGTTGGGAGACTGCCTCTCTCAGCTTCATTAGATTTAGTTTAACTTGAGAGTCAGTAAAGATTTAGTTTAACTTGAGAGCCAATGAAGTTTCACCTCCAAGTGCTGTACCAACTTCCCTTTCGGTAATAGAGAAATAAATAGGAACAAGTCTTCCTTATAGGGTTGTCACAACATGTATGTTGGGGTGTTTGTACAGTGCCAGACTTGGACAGACAAGAGGTACAGAAGCACAACTAAGGGCCTTCTGTTCAGGCTAAGCATCTGCAACAAGTTCAGTCATCTATTCATCCCAGTACGCTGGGAGTCACTCACATTTAAAGACAAATCTCACCTCAGAAGGCTGCATTTAGCCTCTGACAACCCGATAAAGAAGGCTTGCAGAGACTAGAAAAGCAAGCAAAGGTTGATCATCTTTTCAAGGATAACTTCATCCAGTTACTCCAGAAAGTGAGCAGCCACTACACAAAGGATGACGAGTTGATGTCTAAGCAGAGACTGAAGTGCCATTATAGTGAAAGCTTTGTAGTTAGACCCCTTCCAAATAAGAATTTTGCTACTCTAGTGTTAATGAATTATTTTATGTGATGCTAGGAATTATCCCTCTTCCACAGATATCAGTTTAAACCAAAGTAGTTAAGTATCTTATGTCTAAAAATAACAGGACACATGTGACAGGCAGGAACAGCAGTCCAGTGCCAACTCTGGTCCTAAAGCAGTCAGTTTTGTTACTGCTGGCTTTACACTTGCCATTAGATAAAATGGAAGTATTCGCCTCAAAATACTTACTGCAAATGCAAGAGCTGGTAGCCAGGCAGTTTATCTTCAAGCTCCTGGTCCAAAGGCAGGCAGCTCTGCATAACACGCAGAGTGAACCCGAGTTTAGAGGGAAGCCTGCATTCCCCAGTTGTAAGAGAATATGTGTATACGCATGTCTGCTTTGACAGTGGCTGCAGAAGGGCACAGCAACTCTTAACTCCACATCACAGCTGGCTTTACTCATACAGAAGTGGCTAGAGGGTTTCCAGTTGGTACGCAGGTGGAGATACCAGGGTGGAGGTGGGAGAAAGGAAAACGGAGCGGCTATTTAAACCTTGGTCCCGTTAGACAGCATGGCCAGGGCAGCATTTGAAGACAACTGCGGATCATGGACTGGAATTGGGAGGCAGCCCACTCCCACAAGCAGGGAACAGCCTGCCCAATATTTGGAAGCTTGCTACTAAATTCTAGGCACATGGCATTTTTGTCACAGAGGTGCCAGCTGCTGAAGAGCAAGCTCCAGCTAGCCTCACAGAAACGAAAGGGATCGCTAAGCGAAACCAGTGCAGAGTCCCAGCAAAGCTGCTGTGACAGGTCACGGACAGACAGGTCAAGTCTTTGAGAGAGGTGCAAGGATACTACATAGCGCAGACCCTCATCGTTCTCAGCACTACAGCCCACGTTTGCTGTCTGCACCTCACTACAGAGGGAGCTTTACTTGGAACGCTCCTGTAGCAGCGCTGGATAAACAAGTATATAAACCCTCACTGATACCAATTTCAGGCCAGGGAATGCATACAGGAGCCGCTCTTTACCAGAGGCAAGGTGCTCTCTCCCTGCTATGACCGCTCGGCCACTTCAGATGGAAATATTCACCTGCTCTGGCCATGCTGCAGATTTTCAGACCGTGGTTATTCAGGGCACTATTGCTGGGCAGGGCTTCTCTCGACTAACAGCAAGTGAATTAGCTCAGATGAAAGATCCTGACTGTAGGTGGACGTGCTCCTACCATCACAGAGTTGGCAGCTTGCTGCCTGTGCCACGTTACATTAAATGAAGTGAATCTGTATTTGCTCCTCTGCCCAGAGGGTTAAAGCCTTCAGTATTTCCACAGGGGCCTGGCAGAGTGACCACTGCTATTCCCAGGTCTGCAGGAAGAGGGAAGCACACGCAACGGATCCCAGGCTCAGGCTCCAGGTACAATACTACCTGCCTGAGTCTAAGAATTAATGCCAGAATGGGAACCCAGGTGTAAGGTTTGCTGCAGCAAGTTTCCAACTCTCGGTAGAAAGTCAACCCTCGTGATTTAGGGGGTGAAAACTGAGGAAGAACCTTTCAGGTGCACCGTTGGCGTTCAGCCTGTAAACCAGCAGTCACTGCCCAGTAATCATCAAGTCATATTTTGCATTTGCCATGTGCAAAAACACACCACTCCATACTGACCAGGTAAAGGTAAAAGATATTTACATAATGCACTGCAAACAAACACTAGCTGAGTTGATTAGTCTATATAACCTGAATTGCAAATAAAACTGGTGAGAGTTATAACTGGTGAGAGTTATCACTGCTGTGATTCACAGCACTGGTAACTGGGGAGAAGCAACACTTGTAGATACTTGACATGAGGCTTTTTATCAGCTGAAATGCAAGCTGGGTGAACTCGAAGCAGAGCAGAGGTTTCTGGCAGTTCAGGCATGTAAAAACATGGTGCTGTCAGTACTCGTGCAACAAACACCCCCAACACCAAGAGCACCAGGTGCTGAATGCCACGGCGCTGTAAATCAGACTCACAAGCCTCCCCCCGCCCCCCCCCACGGAGGAGTCAGCCGATACCTTTCATTATCTAGAGATAAACTGCTTAAGCAGCTCCTTGACCTTGGAGAAGTTTAAGGCATTTAATATGCGAAAATGAATAGGGCGTTTGGAGAAATTCATACCAAGGTAACAAAACAAAATTAATATGAGAAATCTGAAGTTTTAGATTTCGGAGCACTGCAGAGCAGTTCTCGGCTCTGCCCAACAATCGTTTGGAGCACACGAAGTGAGGTTTCAGGCCCTCAGGACCATGCTAGGTAAAGAAACACCCACAGCGGGAGTGTGAACAAGGAAATCATTACCAGGATTTCTGCTAGGTGCTGCCACCTAGCACCAGACACATTCAGATCTTCAGGTGCCTGGCTCAGCTGGAAGATGCAGGGCAAGAGAGTACTGCTACTTTCACCTGCGGGACAGGCCCCCCCCCAGAGTGAAGGCAGTACTCACAGCGTGCTGCATGCGCACAGCCTCGAGCGGGTAGTCTCCCTTGGCGGTCTCTCCAGAGAGCATGATGCAGTCCGCTCCATCCAGAACGGCATTAGCAACATCGCTGCCCTCGGCACGGGTCGGGCGAGGTTTCTTGATCATGCTTTCCAGCATCTGGAAGAGAACAAATCCAAAGAAATCAAGACACTGCAGAAGGAACCAGCTGCTTTTTCACTAGTGCACTTCAGTATACTTTATCGATAGGGCAGAAGACAGGAGGCAGCCTAAGGACTCTGGGAGAAGAGTTGTCCCGTGGGTACAGGACAGAGAGGGGCCTGGTCCCTAACCAGCTTTGAATTAAAGCATCTACCAGCAAGAAAAACAGCCCATTTCATTTTGTACCCGTTCTATGTTTGCTCCTTTTCCAGGGAGATTTAACCTACCCAACATCACAGACACTGTATTCTGACTTTCCAATTTAACTTTTCAGCACAGGGCTTGGTCCAAGGAACTCGGAGCTCTTTAGAGCAGAGTATTTCATTAGACATCTTTACGGAAAGCTCAAATCCAGCCACCTGTTCCCAAATTAGCATTTAAGGGTTAGTTTTTTTTCATCTAGAAATAGGTAAACAGCAAGGTCTGCACCAACTAACGTCACCTTCATCCAACACAAGATCTCAATTTTTTTTATAAAATACGTACAGGCTAGTAAACTCAGAACAGCTACCACCACCAGCCGCCTAAGCACCCACTCTGAAGAGAGCAGAAAACAGGACAGCTTTCCATGAGGTGAGCTCTTCCTACCCCCTTCTCCCAGAAGCTAGTGTAATTCCACACACCAAAGCCTGGCCAGCTCTCCCATCTTCCTCAGGTGCTCAGCTTTCTCCCCGCTGCAGCTCACCACTGGGCAAACACCGCTCATTTCCTCACGAAACATCACCTGCAGCAGCGTTTCAGTTGCATTTCAGTAGCAATACAGGAAGAGGAAGGAGCATATGCCCCTGTAAATCCAGAACCTTGTCTGATGACTACTCTTTAGAGAGTTTTTGCTTCCACAGCCTGTGCACAGTGCAAGCACAGCCAGGAAACCAGTCCTCCCAGTGCCTGAGGACTGTCTGCACGTGATCCCTACTGGAACCAGTGAAGCTGAGCATCAGCTCTCCCTCCCTCACTAGCAGCTCCCAGAATAACAAGGAGATGGATCTTTTACTCAGTTCCTTCTGATGCTGCAGTGTGAGTGCATCTCGTTAAGACACCCGGGAACCTTAGCAAGTCTTCTGTGTTCGACACAGATGTGCTGCCACAAGATGCCAAGGCAAAGAGTAAGCAATTTCTTCCCGGAGTTTTAGTCAGCCCAAAAGGCTCATACTGCATGAAGTTTTGAGGGGTAAAACCTTCAGCAGCCACACAAGAGGTCCTGTAACCTTACTGGGGAAGATCCCAAATACATCACTGAAGAAGTACCTCAAGATGAGCTATTCAGCTATGAGCAAAACCTCTTTGCTCTTGGCATCTCACCCTCCAGCGAACACCATCAAGCCATGACAGCTACTGATGTTCATACCCTGCCAGATTCTGGCAGTACAAGCTAGCGTTGCGTTTCGAGTACCTGAGTGGCACAGATGATGGGTTTGCCAGCCCTGTTGCAGCGCCCAATCATCATCTTCTGGGCAAGGAAGACTTTTTCAGCGGGGATCTCGATTCCCAGGTCACCGCGGGCCACCATAATGCCATCGCTGGCCTCCATGATCTCATCAAACCTGACAGCAAGAGAAGAGGTTTGTTACCCCATTTGTTTTGCAAAGCGCCTTCCCTTCTGTTCTGTCCTCCCCCTCTGAAAGGGAATATCGCTCTGGAGGGTGATACCCAGCTACGCTGTCGGCACAGGGGCTTTCCACGTGCCATTTTGGAATCCTGTAATGCCAAGGTAGGAGGAAGAAAAACAAGACCAAGTCATAGCACACAAAGTGCTATATAAAGCTTTCTAAAGCTATACAAAGACAGATCGAGAGAAGCATGAGTTGATCTGAGATATTTTAGTCTGATAGTTTGTCACAGACTTGGCGATTCCCATGCATTAGCTCGCCGATTTGCACCCAGAACAGCAAGTTTCCTCAAGTTTGAACTCATACTCACTACAAAAAATACCACAGATTTTTCAGGGATGCAGGGAGATTGTGACACTGTCCCCACACGCTCAGGGCGCATGACAGTTACATAACCCACTGTTCATACCACAGCTACGTCAAGTCCCACGCACGTGGCATTACCTGACGGCTTGCACTTACCACCCTGTTACTCGGACTAGTAAGTTTGCTGCTGCTGCTGACAAGCCAGAGACCAGGAGTGCTGACTACAGCGCAAAGGGTCTGCGTTCTTCCGTTGATACAGGGTGACAAACCTCAAGTGTCACCTGCACAAAGCTCACCTGCGCACACCCTCGTGGTTCTCGATCTTGCTGATGATCTTGATGTTCTTTCCCCTCTCCCCTAGCACCTTCCTGACAGCATGGACATCAGCAGCTTTGCGGATGAAGGAAGCAAACACCATATCCACGTTCTGCTCCACACCGAATTTTAGGTCCTGAATGTCCTTTTCGGAGACCGCAGGCAGGTCGACTGCAGCACCAGGCAGGTTCACTCCCTTCTTGCTGCCGAGCATGCCGCCGTTCTCGATCTCCGTCATGACATAGTCCTTGCCTGAAACAAATGTGTTCCCACGGTCAGTGTTTACCGGAAAGCTCCCCGCTGCCAGATCCCACACCACCTCCCTGCCTGAGAACAGCAGTGCCAACAGCGACTGCACATGATAAAGCGCATCACCGCTCTCTTCAGCGGATTTATGTGGCACACAAACTTGCAGTTTACCCATGGGAGCACAACAGACCAGTTTAAAACCACTTCTATGCTGTTCTTGGAGAAGATGTCTTTTGTTCTGTGCAGGAGGTTGGGGCTGCCTCCCCAAAAAAGCCACCAGGTTGCATTTCTGCACACAGGAGCCCTGGAATACCAAACTGAGCACCCCAAAAGCCTCACCTTCCATCTCCCTACACACTCTGGGATTAGAGGCAATACCTTGAGGCTAGAGCAGTTTAGGCAGCACTATAAAGGGAGTACTGTGGAACTAACCTTGCCCCTACATTACCAGTTAAAGCTAGTTCTGTCTCTAACCACAAAACTCCGGGTTTATGCTGTAAAACCAGTTAAATCCTGCATTAAAAGTATGAATTAACCTGGCTAAAATATGAATTAGCTAAACAGGCTCTGATCACGAGCACTGGTATGTCCCTACCACACATTCACCTCTGAAGAGGGGTTTTAGATGACAGCCTAGTGAAACCCAGCTGAAGTTAGTTTTTGGAAACTTGCTAGTTGAAGTAGAGAAAGTCTTGCTCAAAGTCTCACTACAGCACTGAGAAACACGCTCTCCTTTCTTTAATACACAACTGCAGACTAAAAAACAGTTACTGGAGGGAAAGCACAAATATGCTCTGAGGAAAAAAAAACAAACAGGCATAGCTGGAATGGTTGATACACACCTTTCTCCACAACCAACAAGGAAATCAGACCATCATCCACATAGATCTTGCTGCCAACATCTACAACCTTGGTGAGATTCTTGTAGTCCACCCACAGCATGTTCTCATCGCAGTTCTCCATGAAGGCATCATCCAGGGTCACTTTGAGTGGTGCACCCTTCTTCAGCTCCACTTCTGCTGTGCCACTCTGTGTCAAAAATTAGCTAAACAGGCTCTGATCACGAGCACTGGTATGTCCCTACCACACATTCACCTCTGAAGAGGGGTTTTAGATGACAGCCTAGTGAAACCCAGCTGAAGTTAGTTTTTGGAAACTTGCTAGTTGAAGTAGAGAAAGTCTTGCTCAAAGTCTCACTACAGCACTGAGAAACACGCTCTCCTTTCTTTAATACACAACTGCAGACTAAAAAACAGTTACTGGAGGGAAAGCACAAATATGCTCTGAGGAAAAAAAACAAACAGGCATAGCTGGAATGGTTGATACACACCTTTCTCCACAACCAACAAGGAAATCAGACCATCATCCACATAGATCTTGCTGCCAACATCTACAACCTTGGTGAGATTCTTGTAGTCCACCCACAGCATGTTCTCATCGCAGTTCTCCATGAAGGCATCATCCAGGGTCACTTTGAGTGGTGCACCCTTCTTCAGCTCCACTTCTGCTGTGCCACTCTGTGTCAAAACACGCGTTTCAGCAAAACAAACCAGCACACAACCACCTCCCAAGCCTGCAGCAGTTCGTCAAAACTTCTGGTATTTGGTTCATTACCTCATCTCCTGGAGACATTTTTTGTTTGGAAAAGGCCACAGGCATAACATGATATCTAGTCTCACACGCTGAAAAAAAGTGAGAGAAACAAAGGGCAACTTACTCCCTTAATGAGTCCAGTTCGGATTTCAGGTCCCTTGGTATCCAGTGCAATAGCCACAGGTCTGTAGGTGATGGGATCAGAGGCAAAGCTCTCTGTAGCTTCTCGCACGTTCTTGATTGTGCCCTCATGATACTGGCAAGGAAAAAGAGATGGAAGCGTTCAGACCATTTCTACTCCACCGCTTATGAAAAAGATCACTACGCACCCCAAACGCTGCCCAAGCTGACAGCTCTGCTCTCACATTATGCCCAATTTCAGTTCTAGCTTGAGAATTTAATTCAGACTGAGCTTCCAGAAAAGCAGAGCGTGAGGATACAAAGGCCTTCCCCGCACGAAAGTGGAGCCCAGCAGTTATCTGGCTGTGCCTTTGGTGCCCCCAGTTCTAATCCCAGAAGGACAACTCAAGGAGACAGCCCAGGCGCTCGGCTGAAGTGATTTTCCATCAGGACATACACTTGCCATTTGAAGATGGCCCACCGACCAACAGGCCTTTAGGAAGAAGGTTTCTGAAAGCTTTGCTGAACACCTGCCTATTGAACATGGCAGAACATCGGCAGCACTGGCAGCTGGATGATTATGTGCATGGAAAGACTCCTGAATGCCAGAAGAATGTCACAGCTAAGCGACTGCCACACATGGCTTTTCTCCTCCTCCCGTCAGAGCACGGAAGGGAGGATGCCATTCTCTGCACTGCCGACTTCCCCACAGACTTCCAGCCTGACCCCTCTTATCAGTCCCACGGGCGAGCAGATGGACAAGCTTTTTTATAACTCTTTGGCTTAAACTTCCCCTAAAGATAAAGGACTTGCTAAGAGGACATTATCCATTTAAGTATTTACAGTCTATTTCGAGAGCCAAAGCAATCGCAGCCATAAGTTCAAGACTCCAGCACCACACACCTGGCTTTCAAACTTTCACGCGTGCAAGAGCATTTCACTAACGCTGCCAGTTTCAGGACAGACAGTTTTGCAGGGAAACTCCCATCCCAACTACCTCAAATGAGCTTCAGATGACCAGCAGATCAGTTTACTTTACTTGCTTAAACAACATTAAGAGATAACCTTGACTGCAAGTTGTGTAACACTTGACAGACTTTTGCAGATAAGAAATAACCTTTCCCCTCTGTGCCACAGACGGACGGCGTTTGGCCTGACTTACCTGGAAACACCCAGCTCCCCCCACGCCACCCATCCGCCTCGACACGAGCCCCGCACACCAACTTCAGTATCGCGGGGACGATAATCCAGCACCAGGAAGGTGGGGCCGGAAAAAGCTGTGCTGAAGTTTGTGTGCATGCCCTCGGCCAGAGATACACCGCAACTGCTAACTCTTTAGAGCAGGAAAAATTTAGTTTACTGATCGAGTGCGCAAGTTGAGACTGAGAAGGCCCCGACCCCTCCACGCACTGCAGCCTAAACGGATGCAATACAGAAAACTTGCCTGAACAGTGCTATTACGTTTAGCTGGTCCCAGTCACCTGGGATTTTTTCCTTTTTAGTTTGATACTGATGACTAACTGGCTCCTAGGGAGTCTGACTTCCTGAACAGTTACGTATGCAGAACAGGAATGCAGGCAGAGCTGGAAGTAAAAGCGTTTTTTTTTTCTATATAAAAAGGTTGCAGCCAGGTGCTAGAGCACCTCTGTTAAAGTTGAAGCCCCGTTGAATGCTTTAGGGTGGACACAAGAACGGAAGCACTCGCAACAGATGAAAACTCTTTGGGGCTTCACTGGAAACTGGAGTGTTTTGGAGGAACCAGGAGGGGACTCAAACTTAAGACTGGCTACAGCTGACAGCCAAACTCAACAGGAGATGACAGCGAGACCAGACTTTGCTGTAATCTAACCTCATCTGTATGAAATGTGCAATCAGACCTCACCCAAAGCAGAAAGCCACAGTCCCTGTCCTCAACCTCAGCTAACAAGTACACAAACCGCAGCAGCAGCTCCGCTGGGCGGCAACGGTGTGAAAATTCCCAGTTTCAGCCTGGCCACCAACTCCCTGCCGAGCCACCCAGCAGCAGCATTTGACTACTGAGAGGCAGAGTTATTCCACGCTACCCTTTCGTCAGGCAGATTTTGCTAACTGCAGCCTATGCACCGACACTACCCCAGGGTGTTTAGTCAAGGTCTGACGGTTGCCCACAGTTAAGCATCAGACCTTTCGATTCTGACAGTGCCCTGTGGCCTTTAAAGGCCACGAGGGTGAGAGGCCAAGCTGTTACGCACCATGAGGCTCACGGTTCAGTAAGTAAAGCCACCTACAGCTGCTGTCTGACATTTTGAAAGCTGGAGGGCAGCCAGGGGAAAAAAAAACTCAGCGGGAAGGCTCAGGGTGGCATTCTAGGCAACCTGGAATGGGATCCTCGGCTCCTCCGGTATCGCTGAGGATCTCATCTATTTATATCAGTAAGGGCTTGTCTGCCACAGTGTTGATTTCTTTTGACCTTATTCTTATAAGCTCACTGCACCACCACCCAAGTACCGTGGTGCTAACCTCATGACTGCCAGGAACACAACTGGAGCAGCTGGTTAGCCGAGCAAACCCAGGAGTTCAATCCTTTCAACAAGGCACAGTAATTACTTCAAATCACTGACAGTTTTCTTCTGAGACAAGGTTATTCATTGATCGCCTGCTTGCAAAACCCTCAGCAACGAAACAAGACGCAAGACAAGCCACCGATAGTGTGTACTCCTGCAGAGGTGCACAGCAAAACAGGGACAGATGTTCTCGGCTTCTGCTATTAACTGAGAAGCAGCAGCTTTGTACAGCCAACAGCTGGTCACAAGGAAGAACTGAAGGATTTCACGGCAAGCAGTTGGCACACAAGTGTCAAATATCAGTTACCTGGCTCCCTGGTACAGAGAAGGGTGTGGAACCAACTTGAATTGCTTTCAAAATGGCTCAGAAAGCACACTTAAGTGTTATCAGCAATTACACAGACTCAATTATGTACAACCAGCATGCTTTCCCCAAAAGCAGAGCTAAGTTTTGCCTTCCCACACCAAGGCTCGTCTGGACTAAGCTGGATTTCCCTCTTCCATGAGAGACAGGGTCAGCAGACACACACACACAGAGCCCAGTCAGGGCTGTATCAGCTCAGACCCCACCCTCACCTCGTGGGTGCCGTGAGAGAAGTTGAGGCGGGCAACATTCATTCCAGATTTAATCATTTCCTTCAGCTTCTCCACCGAGCGGGAGGCTGGGCCTAGGAGGAAGAAACAGTTTGAATATTAACTTCGTAAAAATAATGAGATAACCCACACACGTCAGGCTGTTTCATGTGGAAGAGAAAAAATAATGGATACAGACTTGCTCAGCGCTGAAGCAGCTCATCTCTACAGTAGCAAAGGTTGTTTTAACTTGCCTTGTGGAGCGCACCAGAACCTGAGCAGTTCCAATTTCCCTGGCTACCGGATTCACTCCTAGCAATAACATGGCTTAGGCAGACATGGGAAAGTCATGTTCTTTCAACACCAAGCTCATCTCTGGCAAGGGATGAAAGCTGAAGCCTTCCCACAATTTCCCTAACAAGTTTCACCAACACAGGGGTTCACAGCTGCGATTCTCTCCTATCTAGGGATCGCCTACCGATGGTGCAGATGATGCCAGTGTTTCTCGCAATGGTTGGCTCCGAGTCGATGTCCAAGCGGCACATGTGCTCCAGGAAGGTGTCCGCCATGGCAGCATGCAGCTGCTGGGTCTGGATGAAAGCGGTCCCTGCATCGTGGTGCTTCGACATCGTTGCTGGAATCCTGCGTCTAGAAGAGAAGAAAGCGGTGCCAGGTTTAGGAATCGCCCAGACTTGCTCATCAAGCAGAGACACCAACACACCCACGTGATGAATACGGAGGTAACAAGAAAGCTGCTACTGGGTCAAACTATCTTTATGTTCCTACTTGAGAGTCTTAGATACAGGCAAGACACACTTTATTTCCATGTCATCCCCCACGTACACCACCCAAAGCTCACCTGCCTTCTATGCAGATGTTCCCTTCATAGCTTCTCTTCATTGCCAGTCTTCCCTTGGAGCTACACAACGCAACAAAATTCAAGCACTTGAGTGCGCAGGCAGAAATTCTGCCTCCTCCCTCCCAGCTCTTGAGTCATTTTTCCTACAGGCCTCAACTGCGTTTCCCATTGCAACTGAGGACTGGGGCAGCTCGGCGCTAGCGTGACTGCAGATATGGTCTTACACAGGCAATCTTCTGCCAAGGAGCACCTAATCACGGCAAAGTCCGCCTAAGCTTAAAACCCATCCTTTAAGCCTGTACAAGCAAGTAGACTTGAGTTGATTAAACACAACGCCTTAGCAGAGAACATATAAAAGACTGAAGATTTCTTTAACACGTTCAAGGTCCCTCTTCAAACTGAAGACACCACGGGTCTCCCCCATCCCCTGCATTCCCCCTCACCCAGGGCAGCAGAAAGCCACCACAAAGTTTAAAACTGGTTATTTTTTTCAAAGTTTGGATAAAAAGCCCTCTCTGAACTCAGGCTGCTTGCCTCTACAGGACTAGATCATCCCCACAACAGCAGGAACAGCCCGCAATCCCAAGAGGAAGATGAACTGAAGCTTAACTGCCTACTGCGACGGGAGGACACTCATTTCCCAGCAGTGCTGGTGCCCCCGGGCATTTTAATTGCGCATCTCAGGCCGCACCACAATACTTTTGTTCTCAAGTAGCAGTGGTGGCTAAAAGCCGTTTGTCCTCTTCGACCTGCCCAGGCTAGATTGCCAGCATTCAAAAAGCCTCCAGTAAGAGAGTGATGTAAGGTGGCGGCTGCTGGCATGGGCAGATCGTTAGTTTTGACTTCAAACAGTGGTTTCACTTCAAACTTCATCCCCTGGGCACGCAGGGTATATTCAAAGCAGGCTGCTCTTTCAGCATAAGCTGCCTTTACCTATAAGATACACCTTTAGCATGGCGCTTGTAGAAACACGGGCTGCTGCTCAGCAGGGATAGAGCAGGGGTTTTGTTCTGCCTGCCCCAAGCAGACAAAAAAAAACCCCCAATAAATCACAAAATGGTGTTAGCTGCACACACCAGCTAGCTCAGTGTATTCAGCTTCGGAACAGAGGCGCTAATAAACCCAAAGGCTTTGTCAAAGCTAGCGGAGCTGACCAGAACAAAACCATGCCTCTAAGGAACAGGCAGAGAGATCCCCTGCCAGCCTGCCATGTGCCTGCCCGGTGCCGCAGAGGCTCTGTTCGAGCCGATGCTCCTCCCCTCAGCCGCTTCTGCTCTGCAGACCTTCCCCACGTACGTGCAGATCGTGCAGATCCTCTTGCAGGCAGCCCTGACTCACCATCGCCTCGTTCCCATGCGGCATAAAGGAGTCAAGCCAGTGGAAACCGTAATTTGTCCTGGCAAAGCCGCCTTTCCCTCAGCCCTGCCAGAAGCTGCTGATTCACCGGAGTCAGTACAAGAAGGTCTGCCCACATAAAAAGCCCGACAAAGTCCCATTATTATAGGAAAACCCGCTGGCCAGCCCTGAAACATTGTGTTTTAGCCCTCTAACACTTGCTGCTGCATCCTCCGACACCTGCGGAGCAGCGCTGGCTTCTCTAGATGCCAAAAAAAATAAGCCTTTGCTGGGAAATCACCTCCACACAAACACGGGCGAGTGGGTCTGCACAGCATCTGGGAAGGAGAGGAACACGAAACAATGGGATCCCGAGATGGAAACTGCATCCAGAGCATGACTTGGAAGTTTTTAAAAACAGGCAGCTGAGTTCTCCCTATCTCATGGAAACCCCCCACCCACGCAAGTAATTTGCAAATATAATTTTAACCCCCTCTAAAGTCTTTATAAATATATACAGAGAAAGGAAAGTTAAGTTCCCAGTCAGAATCCCCTTCACAAGATTTTCCTGCAGTTCAGCGAGCTCAGAAAAATTAATCAGAGACACTGTGACCTTGTCCAGGGGCGAGAGCAGAAACGCAGCAGCCAAAAAGCATCCCAAATACCCATCTGCCCGCAGCACCGTGCCCCGCTACCAACAAGCTTCACTTTTTAATGTGAACATTACCTACCCACTTTTAAAGCTTCCTCCTGTCTCCCATTACCATGTATTTACAAAGCATCGACTGAATTCTACTGGAAGCACCAGCCTTATAACAGGAATGTCTGGCATTTCCCACTACTACAGACTTGCTTTTTTTAAAAATCAAAGAGAGGAGCGAGGACTTCAAGGACGCATGAAGACACGGAGCACTCAGTCTGGGCTGAGCGAAGAAGGGGGGTAAGCAATACTCTACAAAGCCTGAATGTTTCCAGCACTGAAAAAATCTGAATTCCTTCCTCAAGGAATAACGATTAAATCCCCAAGTTTATTACTTGGGCTGCCTGTGCTTCAGGCAGGGCATCCCAAAGATGTCTGGTATCTCCCTGGCTCTTGAATATTCTAGAAAGAGCCGTTTGAGGTCAGGACAACCGGTTTTGCAGTAGCGAGGTGACTAACTCCAACCAGCTCACCCTGCGGTTGGCTGAGAGAAACCCTAAATCCCCAGCACCTCCGGATCTGCCCTCGGGGACGAAGCAGCAGCAATCCCCACCCGGGCAATCCCCAGTACTGGTGACAAAGGGAAGTGGAAACTGCAGCGGCGAGGCCTCGCAGGGACTGTCCCCAGGCAGGACCGGCGTTAACCACCACCATGCCAGACATAGATGTTTTACTGCCTGTAGAAGTTGCAGGCAGGCAGGGGGGTGACAATTCAGGTTTTATTGGTCAGCCTCACTTACACAACCTCACTGACGCTGCAGAACAAGGCTGCTCACGCCCAGTGGCCCTGGCCAGAGGCAGAAATGGTTTGAGTTAGGACTTATATTTGAGAAGAGCAGGGTTATGAAACCGGGCAAGCCTTCAGATTCCAAAAAAAAAAAGCCTAGAAAAACATCAGCTTTGTTCATTCCAGAAGCTAAAGGCACTCAACAACAAAAAAAATTCAGCTCTGCAGCAAAGCAGGCTTTTAATACAGCCTGTCAACCCTTCTTCCAGAGAGGGAGACAACACGTTCTTCCCTCTCTGACTGTTGCAGGAGGTGGCGTCGCGCTGTTACGTAAGTACAGGATGGCCACCCCAAATTGGCATCTCTTTTCTGCAACGCTGGATGGGACCCAGAAGCCACCACCTGCTCCCGGCTGGCATACGCTCTCCCCCGCAGCGAGCCACAGCTCCGCGGGCAGAGAGACCCACAGCTCCGCAAGGGAGACGCCTCCCCGGCTTTTCAGCAAACGAGTTATAGGGGCCGGGAAGGTCAGGCCAGCCCGCGCGGCACGGGGTGACATCAGCACTTTCCCTGCGCGCAGCTGGATTAGCCTTGCCTCAGCCGAGCCTGCCCTCCCTGGAGGGCAAAGGCACACAGGAGGCTTAACAAAAAAAATTAAGCGACTCGAGGTGACGAGCATCAGATGTTCCGACGACAAGAAAGACTTATCTCGAGGGTATTTGTAGCGCGGGCACACCTACCCTCTTAACCTTGCAGCGTGTTGCTCTGACACAGGAAAGGAGCCTTTCAGCCTGGCCCCGCACCAGTAGAAACCACCTAGCTGCCTTCAAGAAACCTGTAAAAATCTTTTTTGCATTATAAAAGAAAGTTTTTTGGGTTTTTTAAAATGTAAATATAACTCTAGGTGGAAGTATAGATCCCTCTGCTGCATCCCCAGCTCCAGGATGGAGATTTGCTGTGCGCCCAGCTGTGGGCGGCAGCGACAAGGTACTGCAGCCCCATTCCATACGTGCCATCCATCACCGCACGCTGCAGCAGCCCCGGCACCATCTTCCCCCAGGGGAGAACAACGGCCTCCGGCTGGGCGGGAGATAAAGGACTAGCACGTGGTCCAGCCAGCCTGGGAAACATTTTGTTTGTATTAAATTAAGTTATCAGCTCGGCGTGCGGGAAGGGAATTAACGCTGGCATTGGATCACGCCAGCTAACGTGAATAAATTAAGGTTTTTGTAAAATTTACAACTTTGGGCGGATAAAGAAGTAGGTAGTCAAGAAAAACGCAGGCTGCTCGAGCAACTGGCTCACAGGCAGTGCCGCAGCCTCTGCAAGCTCGTTACCTAGTGAAAGTAAAGTTTCTCGGAAGGGTTTCGCAGGCAAGAGTCCCCGCTTCAAACACGTGGCTCGCAGCAGAGCTTCCTGCCTCAGCAGAGAAGGCCTTCATTAATCTGGTCACGGTTTGGAAACGAGCTGGCATCAGCATGACCCATTAGGCCACCAAACTTTAACTCCTCTAGATTAGCCTTAATTCTGCTTTAGAAATGGGATGTCGGGCATAGAATTACGCACTTAGGACTGAGGTTTTTTTTTTTTTTAATTATGCGCTCCTGGTTGCGCAACAAGCCCTCGAATTTCCCTGGGGGTATCCGAGTAACCAAAAAACCTCTTTGTCATCCAATCTTTAGGCCAAGGCAAGTCACGATTAGCAGCAGCCCTTCACAGGAGCAGAGCAGGCGGTAGCCAAAAAGTTTAGACATTAACATCACAAAAACCTCCGTGCAACACTGATTTCTGTTAACCTGGGCCTCGCCGATAACGAGTTGCCTTATCAGAACAAAGCAGGTTCTTAGAGCTTGCCGTCTATTTTTATTAATCCGAGGAGACAGTCGGGAGGTTGCCATTGTCCGCCGACAAAAGCACTATTCATGCCCAGCTAGCCCTGCAAAGAGGGTTTAAACACGTTTCAAAGCTCTCCACAGTTCAAGAGGCTGTCCAAATCAATTGGACGTGTTTAGGCAGGCATTAATTACGGGAGAAGATTAATTCGGAAGGGGCCTCCTCTTCCGAGGAGGTGGGGGAAGAAGAGGCTGCAGCATCACTGGTGAGTTCAGGGAGCCGTAGGCTGATTTAAGCTAATGCCCTTCAGAGCATCGCCGCCGCTCTTACGTGAGTACAGGCGGGGGGGGGGGGGGGGGGGGGGGGGGGGGCGCGGGGGAGGGGC
>NW_008824367.1:818364-821383 GCF_000699105.1 Pygoscelis adeliae | reverse complement strand
CTATCCCCAGCCGCGAATCGGCCCCCCGAAACCGAGCCCTTGAGCCCCACGAATCGGCCCCCCCGAAACCGAGCCCTCTAGGAAACGCTCGCGGCTCTTAACGCCCGAGGTTTTTCTCAACCTTATTAATTTCTGGGTTTTTTTCCTTCTTCTTTCCTGTTTTTTTTTTGTTTTTTTGTGTGTTTTGTTTTTTTTTAAATTAATTTATTTATAGATATATTTAAAAAAAGCAATAGTCCTTTGGTCCCTAAACTCTAAGGAATGATATGACTCTGAAACAAGTAATCCTATGTCCCTGTGCCAGTGACAAGCAGGGGGAAGCGCGTGTCCCGCCGCCCTGCTCCATGGGATATATATATATATATACTTATTTATATATATCTTCTATAAGTCCAACATCCTTTGATCCTTTTTTTTTTCCCCCCCGACGTGGGGAAAAAGAAAACCTTGCCGTTTGTCTTTTTTCCAAACAAGCATCCTCCAGGTGAAGCGCCCGAGGCTGGTCCCGTCCCACCGGCTTTGGTTTAAGAATCCGTTTGGAGCCTCTTTTCCTCGTTTCTCCTGGGAAATCGGTAGCAGCAAATGAGTGCTTTAAAAAAAAAAACAAACAAAAAACCAACAAAAAACCAAGGTAGATCATATCCCGGGCGCCCGGGGCCGTGGTCCTTTCTCCCGGCAAGTGATTCGGTGAGTCCCGGCGAGCGGCCGGCAGCGAATCTCAGCCCTGGCGCCGCATCGCTCTCCTCCTTCCTTGTCTTCCTCGCTCTCTCGTTCCCGTTAAGTAACAAACAAGACCGGTTTGGGAAAAAAAATCAAAAAAGAAAAGCTACGACCAGAATGGCTCTCTTCTTCGCCATTTTCTCCATCACCTTCTCCTCCTCTTCCTCCTCCTCCTCCTCTTCTTCCTCCTCCTCTTCCTCCTCCGGGATGTGTTGCAAAGAAAGAGAGTTACGGGTTTGGATACTGCACTTGGGGAAGGGGAAAGTCGTCAGACACCGCGGGACGCCCGACCTGCAAAACAGCGAAGGGGCCGTCAGCCTGTGTCCTGGGGGACGGAGGGAAGGAAGGACGGAGAGAGGGACGGAGGGAAGGGCCCAAATCCCGGTTTGAAACACACACGCGCAGGCTGTCCCGGGCGCAGAGACCCCCGCACACACTCGAGGACGTTTTTGGAGAAAACACGGCACCTGCGATGCCTTAGGTGAGCCGAACCCCACCGCCAGGTCCCCTGGGGCACCGCAGCGGGGCGCAGCAGGGCCAGGCCCCCTCGCCCCCCCCCGCTTCCCTCTCCGCAGGGCCAGGGTGAGCAGGGGTCAGTAGGGTCTGTTGGCATCTTTCGGCCGCTTTAGCTGGACTTTTAGCCTCTTCATGCCGATCTGGAAGCCGTTCATGGCCTGAATGGCTGCCTGAGCGCTCGTCGGATTGTCAAAACTGACGAAACCTGGGGGCGAGGGACGAGGTGACAGAGGAGTTGGTCACCGTAAACATCACAGGTTGCCGCTTTACTTCAGCCAAGGCGTGGAAATCCCGCCCGCGGTGTCCCCTGGTGGCCAGCCTCAGGCGGAGCCCCAGGGTGGGGGGCTGCGAGAGGGGGATGGTGGGGCAACGGCGCAGCCCTGGGTTGCAGGGCACTGGGTGGTGGGCCGACGGCATCTTTGGGGACACCAAGGTCTGCAGGGACACTGGGGTAAGAAGGTCCACAGGGACTCTGGGGACATTAAAGTGATGGGATTTGTGGGGACACTGGGGTGACAGGGTCCACCAAAGTGATGGGGACTGCGGGGACACCAAAGTGATGAGGTCTGCGGGCTTATGGGACACCTGGGTGACAGGGTCTGCCAAGACACCGAGGTGACGGGGCCTCCAGAGACACCGGGGTGACAGGGTCTATGGGGACAAGGTGAGCAGGTCTGTGGGGACACCAAGGTGACAGAGTCTATAGGGACACCAAGGTCTGCAGGTCTGTGGCAATACCAGGGTGATGAGCTCTGGGGACACCAGGGTGACGGGATCTGTGGGGCCACCGAGGTGACACAGGCTGCTGGGACACTGTGGTGACAGGTCTGCAGGCCAGAGCGTGCTGGTGGCAGCGGTGGCACTCAGCCACGTGAGCGGAGCAGACATGGCAGTGGCAAGCGGTGACCAGCCCTCCCTGGCAGGCAGATGCACTGGGAGGACATGGGGGACAGCGTAAGAGGGGACAGCAGCAGGGTATGTCCTTCTCTCCTGGCACGGTGCGGGACAAAAAACTACCCTTTGGCCCCGGGATGGACAGCCACGTTGCTCCAGCCACCGTGCACCTTTGGTCACCCATCGGTGCTGCCCGAGCCAGACCCCTGGGCCGGGATGTCAGGGAGAGCCAGACCCCCGAGCTGGGACGTCAGGGAGAGCCGGACCCCCAAGCTGAGGACGTTGGGGAGAGACGGACGCCCGAGCTGGGATGTCGGGGAGAGCTGGACCTCCAAGCTGGGGACGCCGGGGAGAGCTGAACCCCCGAGCTGGGCCATCAGCGAGAGCTGGACTTGCGAGCTGGAGACCAGGGAGAGCCAGACCCCTGAGCTGGGACATCGGGGAGAGCCGGACCCTCGAGCTGCGACATCGGGGAGAGCCGCACACCGGGACTTACCAAAGCATTTACTCTGGTTGGTGGCACGGTCCACAAAGACTTTGGCAGAGATGACATTGCCGAAAGGCAAGAACATCTGCGTGAGCTCCGCGTCCCCGAACTCCTGGGGCAGGTGATAAATAAACAGGTTACAGCCTTCGGGACCTGGGTGACACACAAAGGACAGCCGCATGTCAGCCGCGAGGCGGGGGTCACCCTGGGGGGGAGCGAGGAGCCGTCGGCCCTGCGGCGGGGTGCCCCCCACAACCCCTCACCTTCCCGCTGCTGCTGCGGGATGATGGGCGCTTGCTGGGGAAAGGCTTGGCTGATGGGTGCGTAGGCGGTGGGATACGCTGCTGGAAGAGAGAAACATGGAGCTGAGACCCTGGCGCCCACCCCGCTCCCCCCACCGCC
>NW_008824367.1:817066-818245 GCF_000699105.1 Pygoscelis adeliae | reverse complement strand
GGCCCCAGGTCTCCCGGCATGCCCGGTGCGCAATGGCTCTCCCAGGAGGGACGCTGGTGGCAGCAGTAATATGGCCTCAAGGTTGAGGAAAGCCGGCACTTTTGGTTGAAAAAAAGCAACAATTGGGGGTCCAAAACTTGATTTTCTGTTGAAAATCTGAAAATCACTGTTAGAGCTCCTAATTAAATGGCTGCCAGGCTCAACATACTTCCACTGGATGCTTTGACTCCCTTCTCTCCACGTCCCATCTCCCCGGCCATCGGATTCGGCCACGTGACAAACATCTGACAATTTTTGATGTCTCGGTGCCTCCAAGGCCGTCTCTACCAGTGGGCTGGCATGTCGGCAGGAACCAGCGTCGAGCTGGCTCTCTATCACCGCCCAAACCTCACCCCCTCTCCTGGGTACCGCTGCCAGCTCTCCCTCACGGAGTTCTCTCAGCCCAGTGGGCATTAGAACTCACTTTCCTCCATCCAAAATTTGCACGGAGGGCCGTGCCGGGAGCACATCCGCATTGCTGGGGACGAGGGGAAGGCGCTCTGCATCGACGTCACCCCCATCGCTGCCCCAGGGTACGGCACACCGCACTCGGTGCATCACCGCGTTAAGCCCTGCCCAAGCACGCTGCCCTAGTCCTGTGGTTCAACCCCAGCCAGCCCCAAAGGCGATGCTCACCCCCCCAAAAATAAGGGTGAGGAGCGAAGAGGGGCGAGAGGGGAGAAGTGCAAAGCAAAGTTTGAGACCTGCATAGTGCTGCATGCCTGCGTAGGCTTGCTGGAGGGGATCTGCCACCGTGGGGCTTTGAGCTGGGAAGAGAAAAGAAGGGAGAAGGAAGAGAGAATAAGCAAGAGAAGCCCGGGGATGAGCAGCTCCCGCGGGAGAGGGCTCCCGGCCGAGCACTGCCGCGGCGGGGCAGAGCTGCTCCCCGCTGTTTCGTAGGAGCCGAGAGCATTGCCACGCTCGCAAAGGCGGTGATGCCACGGGAGGAGGGATTTCGGTGGGGATAGGTGCACGGCTGGTTCGTCCGGCGTGTTCTCGGGGTGGGGAGCACCCCCGGGAGCCTGCCGCGTGAGCCGAGCACGCGTCCCCAGCCCCCCGGGGGAAGGTGGCGGAGCCCCCCGGCAGGCTGCGCGGGGGGGTACCTGGGGAGGGGGGGAGGCCGGGGGGGTTGAGGGTGTC
>NW_008824367.1:815559-816214 GCF_000699105.1 Pygoscelis adeliae | reverse complement strand
ATGGTCATGGGGTTGAAGATGCCCAGCTGCCCCGCCATCTGATGCATCCGCCGCAGGGTCCTCTCCTTATCTGTGTCTGCAAACTTCACCACCAGGCTGGACGAGGCGCCCTGCGACGGGGGGAAGATGGGGCTGATGGTGGGACCCCGGCAATGCCCCTGAAATATCTCCCCGCTCCGGGGAGGGACCCGCTGGCTCACAGCGGCCGCAGCATCCTTGGCCCCAGGGATGCTGCCTGGCTTGGCAGCAGCAACCAGCGATCGATGCGAAGTTTAATTATAGCCGGCTTTTCTCCCCAGCGGCGGCTCCCTGACCTCTGTTTCCTTTTTCCCCCTCCTCGTTCACCATTTTGAACTTCAGCGTTAATTAAACAGCCCCTTTCTCCAGCACGGAGGGAATTAGCCCCATGCGCCCACCTCCGGGGCTCAGCACCCAGGCAGGGATGAACCTCGAGTTGATCCGGCCAACAAATTGCCAGTCCGTGGGATTTTGATCCAATTAGATAGAGGATCAAATTAGCTGGTGATTGGATTACGCAGGCAGCACGGGGCCGAACAGGGCAGGGCGAGAGCCGAGCACTTACCGGCATGGTTTGGCTGCCGTGCAGGCTGGTGATGGCGGCCCGCGCCCCGGCGGGGCGGGGCCGGTTTTCCAA
>NW_008824367.1:813741-815460 GCF_000699105.1 Pygoscelis adeliae | reverse complement strand
AGCCGCTCCCCCCCTCCGTGGGTCCCGGCGGCCCACGGGGTGCTCACCCGGCTCCCCAAAGCCCACCTTTGCTGGCTCCATCGGGCCCTCGGAGGATGGTGCACTCCTCGATCTGGCCGAAGGGTTCAAAGAGGCGCCGGACGTCGTCCTCGCTCTGCTGCTTCCCCAGCATGCCCACAAAGAGCTTCCTGTCTTCTAAAAACAAAACCAAGCCCGTCGGAGAGCGGGATGCCACTCTCCGTCCTGTCCCCTCATCCTCTGGTTTGCAAACAGTGCACAGAGGGGAAAGAGCCGGGTGACGCCGGAGCCTGGGGAGGGAGCGATGCCGGCCCGGCAGCAAAGACACAGAGTTTATCACCTCCATCCTACGAAACGCTCGGGTTGGGAAAACCTCTCCTGCAGGGAAATTGCCTAGGGGTGAAGCTGGGAAGAGCCGGCTCCCACTTCAAGGACCGGAGCTGGGGCTTTTCCCAGGGATGGAGGAGCCGGCTCCCCCGGCACCGATGCGGGATGCGGCTGGGATACAAAGAGAGCCCGCAAAACAGCGGCGATTGCCTTCGTATGATTGACTCACAGAATAACCCGCAGCCTCCGGCCGTGCCCAGGAGACATAAATAAACCAAACACAAGAGAAGGGAGAGTAAATAATGAGAATTTCATTATTATTACCAGCATCTGTCTTGCGCGGCTGCGTGCTCCCGCCGTGCGCTAATGGCATTTGACAAAGAAAATAAGGTGCCCTGTCAAGACCGTTGCCGGGGAAATAAATAAATAATGGCAGGAGACGATTAATGCTCTGTCCGTTAAGGTACCGGGAAAATTAGTTAAGGGAATAGGGCTCGTGTGTTGTCTAGTTAAACATAAACCATCTCCTGGTCAAGGCGGCCGGGGGGAGCGGGCTCGGCGGCTGAGCATCGCCTCCTAGGTGAGGGGGCCGGAGCCGGGCACCTGAGCTCGCCCATCGATTTTTAATCTTCACCAATTATGCTCGTTAAGTGGGCAATTTATTTGCCGGGTCTCTCCAGGACGTGCCAGGACCAGCTCGCGGCATGTTTAATAACGGGGTTTGAATAGGGGGATATCTACCCCGGCCGTCCCGCCGAGGGCAGGCAGCCCCATGCTTGCACCCCGCATGTCCGAGCGTGCCTACACGCCCAGAGCTTGCTCGTGGCACCGGGAACATCAGGGAGTTTTGACCCGCTTCCTGCAATTTTGCCCAAATTATATAACGGGGTTTGAATAGGGGGATATCTACCCCGGCCCGCCCGCCGAGGGCAGGCAGCCCCATGCTTGCACCCCGCATGTCCGAGCGTGCCTACACGCCCAGAGCTTGCTCGTGGCACCGGGAACATCAGGGAGTTTTGACCCGCTTCCTGCAATTTTGCCCAAATTATTGACTCAGCCTGGAAACGCCGCCCACGAGCCGCACTCTGCCCAGCACGATGTCAGGATGTTCATGACGTGACGTCAGGACGTTCGTGGCATGACGTCAGGATGTTCCCCCCAACCGGCCAGGCAGGGAGAGCCGAGATCGCATTTGCTCTGCGCTCGGGTTTGGATGCCACCGGCAAAGGCAGCTCCTTTCGCGGGCTTCTCTGCAAACAAACCTCCCCGCAGACGCCCCCGCGATGCCACCGTGTCCCCCGTCACCCCCCCGGGTGGCCCTGTTGCCCCCCTGCCCGCGTGGGGCAGCTGGGGAAGGGGGGGCCTACCTCCTGC
>NW_008824367.1:812041-812715 GCF_000699105.1 Pygoscelis adeliae | reverse complement strand
GGATGGTTAAGGAAGAAGAGGAGGGAGGTTTCCACAGCAACCGCCTCGTCTCCAGGGAAACGCGGGGAGAAATGTCAGCACAGAGCCAGGGATGCTCCAGGGAGAGGACCAGGTCCCCAGGAGCCATGGGGTGGCACCGAGGGACACGGCCGGCTGCCCTCACGTCACCCATCGTGTCGCCGGTCCCCCAGACATCCACCCCAACCCCTGCACGGGGGCAGGATCCACCTCACCCCAAACCCTCTGGGCTGTGACAGCAGGGAGACCCGTGGGACCAACATCCCCCTCGTCCCCCATATCCCTGCCATGTCCAGGAAGAGGGAACCCCATTTTGGGGGGGGGGCTGCCCCCCTCCCCCGACCCACCAGTCCCATTTACCAGCACGATGGCCTTTGATGGAATAAATTTCCCATGCCCACTGCTGTATGCTTAATGTAATAAACCCAGCGAGTATGATTTAGAATAACATTTACGGAGCCGCAGAGTGTCATTTTGATGTGTCTCCCGTCTCCGCTCGCCGGTTATTAAACTGTATTGATTCTCCGGGAGCGGCTGATGTTTATAAATGTCAGGCCTCGGGGACCGGCTAACCTAACCCAGGGCTGCCGCACCGCGCCGGGGAAAAAACGCCCCTGTCCGTGGACACCCCTGAAAGGGGGTTTAGGCACCCCCGG
>NW_008824367.1:810129-810907 GCF_000699105.1 Pygoscelis adeliae | reverse complement strand
GGCCCCCGGCCAGCCAACACCCGGTGCAGGGAGACGGGTGCTCGGATACAGGCAGCCACCCATCATGGGAACACCCTGCCAGAAGGGGAACACCCTGCCAGAGCCCTGGGGGTGAACTCACAGCAAGGGGACACAGCCGGCCTGGGGATAGTCACACCACCCCACAACTCCGCACAGACGCACGACCATCCTAGCACACCCCCCCACACAACCACACATCCCCTACAGCCGCACTCCCACTCCTGCACACCCCTACGCACAACCACAGACCCACGCACAGCATCCTCTGTGCACACCCACGCACCCACAGCTGCACGCTCGCCTCAGCACCCCCCCTGCACAACTGTACACCTACACAGCCGCATGCTTGCACCCGTACATCCGTCCTAGCATGACTGCACACCCACGTGCAGCCACACACCTACCCCAGCCCCGTGTACACCCGCACACGACACCCCTACACCTACACACCCTGAGCCCAGAGTCCTCACGAGCACCCACCCACCCACAGCCGCACACCCACACAACACCCACAGCACCCTCCCCGCAGCTGTGGACCCCGTACAACCACAAGCACACACCCCAGGGTGCACAGCCGGCACCACCATCCGTACCAGGCAGGTACACAACACCCCTTGCCTCAGTTTCCCCATTGCGGCAGCAGGACCCACAGTGGGACCCCCGGCAGCCCTCTGTGGACACACGGACACCCAGTGCTGGTCACCACCCCCGGACGGCCATGGTTCACCCCCAGCAGCCACCACACCCCATCCCCACC
>NW_008824367.1:808465-808992 GCF_000699105.1 Pygoscelis adeliae | reverse complement strand
GGGGTGCCAGCACGGGCGCAGGGGCTGTGCACAGCGACAGGGGTGCGCACAGGCACACGCGGGTGTGCGCAGCCATAGGAGGATGTGCACAAGCAGAGAGGGGCGTGCACAGGCCCAGGGGTGTGTATACAAGCCCACGCGGGTGTGCACAAGCAGAGAGGGGTGCGCACAGCCACAGGAGGGTGTGCACAAGCACGCAGGGGTGCGAGCACCGGCACACAGGGCTGCAAACACAAGCAAAGAGGGGTGTGCACAGCTACAGGGGGTGTGCACAAGCATAGAGGGGTGTGCACAGCTACAGCGGGGTGTGGACAAGCACAGGGGTGCGTGGACAAGCACACGGGTGTGCACAGCTACGGGGGGGGGGCACAAGCACAGAGGGGGGTGCACGGCTACAGGGGTGTGCATAGGCCCAGACAGGTGAGCACACGGAGGTGTGAGCACAAGCACAGGGGTGTGCACACAGACGCCTGCCCAGATGTGGCTGTGCGCCCCAGCGGATGCACCCCCACGCAGCGCCGCGGTCA
>NW_008824367.1:806079-807482 GCF_000699105.1 Pygoscelis adeliae | reverse complement strand
GACCCTGGCCCCCTGGCTACCCGGGCACCCAGCACCCCAGCACCCAGGTGGCACTGCCGCCAGCGGGGCCAGAGCTCGGCCCCGAAACGGGGTGGGAGATCTCCATACAGAAGAGACAGAGCAGTGGGATGAAGGAAGGAGCAAGGCGAGAGCAGGCAGCGAGTCTGGCAGCGCACGGGCAGTGGCGCTCTGGCCCCAGGCTCCAGGGAAAACTGCAGCCCAAGCCCTCTGGGAAGCGGATCTCCAGGCGTCGAGGCCGCGCATCCCGGCTTGCCGCCACGCTTCTCCCGGCCCCGAGCATCCTCCTTGGGATGAGACTCGCGTGGCACAGGTGCTCCGGCTCCTCCGACATCGCGGTGCTTCGGGAATCAGGAATACGCCTGGGGCGAGGTTTTCCCACGCTGACTCACGCTGCCGAGCCGCTCGCTCGCCTGGAGCTGGCGGCGACGAGCAAGCCTCGGGGACGGGGTCCGGTCTTCTCCCCTCCATCTCTCCTGATCCCGCGGGAGCATCCCGGGTCCCCGTGCCGCCGCTGCACTGCTCCCTCCCCGAGGGCTCCCCCCCGATTTGCTGGGATCACATCCAAAAGCGTCTGAAAGTGATATTAAAACAGCAGCAAAACAGTTTCCCTTCAACAAAGTAAATATTTAATGAATAAAATTGACATTGATGCATTTTTAATATTGGCACAATTAAATCCGCCAGCTGATTAAGTATTAATAACTCTTAATAAGTACAATCAGCGTGCCTGGGAGGAGAGGGAGCACGGCAGTGGGGCTGGGGGACGCCGAGGGATGGGGTCCCTTGCCCACCTTGTTGGCGACAAGATGCTGGGGACATCTGCACTCGCGGGAAGCAAGAAGAGATCCCCCCCGGTTAAATATCAGCCCCACTGCGGGTGGAGAGGGGAGGTCAGCATAACGGCTCGCGTCAGTCCCGGTGCCATTTCCAGTGTTTACCATCCATAATCAGGTTGGCTTCCTCCTCTCTGCTCCTTTTTCCCCCTTTTTGTTTTCCCCGCAGGTGACGATGTGGATGGTGCCTGGGCGTTCCAGAGAAGTTCGGAAGGCTGGAGCAGGAGCGATCCCGCTCCGGAGGCTCACTGGGAGGAAGGATGCCTTTCCAATTAGAGGAGTGTCCACAATTAAATCGCGTGTCTGGGCCGCAGCGGTTGAAGCCCACGCTGGAGGAAGCGCTGAGGGGCCCGGCAAGGTGCGAATCCCATTGTTTGGGGCACGCAAACAGCTTCACAGGCTCCTGGAGACATCTCGAAGGCTGCGGTGCTGAGAACGAAGGAGTCCAGGCGGCCGCCCCATGGCCAAAGGGCACCGACGCAGCGGCATCCGCAAGCACCAGGTTTCGGCTTCCCAGAAAGTCCCAGAGAAGCGGGGGCTGCCCCCGGC
>NW_008824367.1:802496-806063 GCF_000699105.1 Pygoscelis adeliae | reverse complement strand
GGAGGAGCGCCAGCTCCCGTCCGGGTGACATCCGGGGTGCCCTGACCCCGCTCCGGCACAGCGGACCCCCAGCTCACAGGTGGGGGGTTCTGTAAAGGCTTTAGCGGTGCACGTGTGAGCCCCTGGGGGCACCGCTGCTCGGGGTGCCGGGTGCTCTGCACCCCATGCCGGGGTGCCGGTCAGGCCAGCAGTGACCCCAGTCCTGCCAGGTCACAGCGGCCTGGGGCACAGCGCAGGCAGGGGTCTGGGCAGGTGGGTGCCCGTATGCCAGCTGGGTGCCTCCATCGCAGGGGTGCTCCAACTCCAGGGGTGCCCAAACCTCACGTAAGTGCCCCGATGCCAGACAGGTGCCCCCAACCCAGGTGGGTGCCCTAAACACTGCTGGGGTGCTCCCAGCCCGGGGGTGCTCCGACCCCAGGGGTGCCCCCGAGCCGGACGGTGCCTCCTCTAACTCCAGGTGGGTGCCCCTGCCTCCGGCGAGTGTCCCCAACCCAGGGGTGCATCCACCTTAGACGGGTGCCTCTGCCTCAGGGATACCCCAATCTTAGCGGGGCCGCACACCAGGATGCCCCGTACCGGGGTGCCCCCACCTCAGGGGTGCCCCATACCGGGGTGCCCCCACCTCAGGGGTACCTTCACATCAGAGGTGCTCCATATCAGGGTGCCCCGTACTGAGGGTGACACATACTGGGGTACCTCTACCTCAGGGGTGCTCCCACCTCAGAGGTGCACCATACTGGGGTACCCCCACCTCAGGGGTACCCCATACCAGGGTACCCCACCTCAGGCGTACCTCCACCTCAGGGTGCTCCACCTCAAGGGTGCCCCCAACTCCGGGGTACCTTCACGCCAGGGGTATCCCCACCTCAGGGGTACCTCCACCTCAGGGTGCTCCACCTCAAGGGTGCCCCCAACTCCGGGGTACCTTCACGCCAGGGGTATCCCCACCTCAGGGGTACCTCCACCTCAGGGTGCTCCACCTCAAGGGTGCCCCCAACTCCGGGGTACCTTCACGCCAGGGGTATCCCCACCTCAGGGGTACCTCCACCTCAGGGTGCTCCACCTCAAGGGTGCCCCCAACTCCGGGGTACCTTCACGCCAGGGGTATCCCCACCTCAGGGGTACCTCCACCTCAGGGTGCTCCACCTCAAGGGTGCCCCCAACTCCGGGGTACCTTCACGCCAGGGGTATCCCCACCTCAGGGGTACCTCCACCTCAGGGTGCTCCACCTCAAGGGTGCCCCCAACTCCGGGGTACCTTCACGCCAGGGGTATCCCCACCTCAGGGGTACCTCCACCTCAGGGTGCTCCACCTCAAGGGTGCCCCCAACTCCGGGGTACCTTCACGCCAGGGGTATCCCCACCTCAGGGGTACCTCCACCTCAGGGTGCTCCACCTCAAGGGTGCCCCCAACTCCGGGGTACCTTCACGCCAGGGGTATCCCCACCTCAGGGGTACCTCCACCTCAGGGTGCTCCACCTCAAGGGTGCCCCCAACTCCGGGGTACCTTCACGCCAGGGGTATCCCCACCTCAGGGGTACCTCCACCTCAGGGTGCTCCACCTCAAGGGTGCCCCCAACTCCGGGGTACCTTCACGCCAGGGGTATCCCCACCTCAGGGGTACCTCCACCTCAGGGTGCTCCACCTCAAGGGTGCCCCCAACTCCGGGGTACCTTCACGCCAGGGGTATCCCCACCTCAGGGGTACCTCCACCTCAGGGTGCTCCACCTCAAGGGTGCCCCCAACTCCGGGGTACCTTCACGCCAGGGGTATCCCCACCTCAGGGGTACCTCCACCTCAGGGTGCTCCACCTCAAGGGTGCCCCCAACTCCGGGGTACCTTCACGCCAGGGGTATCCCCACCTCAGGGGTACCTCCACCTCAGGGTGCTCCACCTCAAGGGTGCCCCCAACTCCGGGGTACCTTCACGCCAGGGGTATCCCCACCTCAGGGGTACCTCCACCTCAGGGTGCTCCACCTCAAGGGTGCCCCCAACTCCGGGGTACCTTCACGCCAGGGGTATCCCCACCTCAGGGGTACCTCCACCTCAGGGTGCTCCACCTCAAGGGTGCCCCCAACTCCGGGGTACCTTCACGCCAGGGGTATCCCCACCTCAGGGGTACCTCCACCTCAGGGTGCTCCACCTCAAGGGTGCCCCCAACTCCGGGGTACCTTCACGCCAGGGGTATCCCCACCTCAGGGGTACCTCCACCTCAGGGTGCTCCACCTCAAGGGTGCCCCCAACTCCGGGGTACCTTCACGCCAGGGGTAGGCGGGGGGGGGGGGGGGGGGGAGCGCCTCCCCCCTGCACCCCCTGCCACCCCGAAAAATCTGTAATTAGGCCGAACTGCTTTAATACCTGGCGCGGTCGTTAATTAATTACTCCCAGAGCAGCAGCTGAGCTGGGGGTGCCCGGCTCTCCCGGCGCGCTGCCACGCGTCTGCAGGTGTGTGCAAGCATGTGTGAGCGTGGGGGGGTGTCTGCAAGAGTGTGCAAGCACACGTGCATGCACGTTCAAGTTTGTGCAAGCATGTGTGCAAGTGTGTGCACGTGTGTGCAAGCACATACATGTGCACGCATGTGCTGCAAATGTGCGCACGTAGTTGAAAGTGTGTGCACATGTGTGCAAGTACATGCAAGTGTGTGCACAAGCACATGCAGATGCATGCCTGTGTTGCAAGCCTGTGCAATGGCATGCAAGCGCGTGTGTGTGCGTGCATGCATTTGCATGTGTGTGCAAGTGCACGCATGTGTGCAAGCATGCGCATGGGTGCACGTGTTTGCAAGGACCCATATGCATGCGTGTGCAAGCATGTGCAAGGGTGCACGTGTTTGCAAGGACCTATATGCATGCGTGTGCAAGCATGTGCAAGGGTGCACGTGTTTGCAAGGACCCATATGCATGCATGTGCAAGCATGCGCATGGGTGCACGTGTTTGCAAGGACCCATATGCATGCGTGCGCAAGCATGTGCAAGGGTGCACGTGTTTGCAAGGACCCATATGCATGCGTGTGCAAGCATGTGCAAGGGTGCACGTGTTTGCAAGCGCCCATATGCACGCAAGCATGTGCACACAGCTGCAAGTATGTGCATGTGCACGCAAGGACGTGCAAACATATGGAAGTGTGTCCCAGTAAAACCCAAACGGATGGGGACGTTGCCCAGGGTGGGCACCCATGGGTGGGTTTCGGAGGCGCGGAGCGTAATCCTGCCGAAATCTGGGGGCTCGGCGGCTGTTCTTCGCCGCCGCCTGGGTTTATTTTTAAACCCGTTGGCCCCGAGTGATTCACACGCTGCCTGTTCTCCTCTGCTCCCCGGCAAGTTTTACGCGACCAAAATAGATGTTCTGGAAGGAACGGGCCGCGCGGCGAGGCCGCGGCAGAGGAAAGCGGGGTGCTCCCTTCCCGCCGGTGGGGATCCCGGCCTTTGCAAGGGTGAAAACGTTGCCAAGCCGCCCCCGAGGTGGTGTTTTTGGGGAGATGCTGGTGCAGGCCCCCCCGGGAAGCGGGACCGTGGGGTGATGTTTAACCCAGATCATAAATACCAGGCTTTAGCGGAAGTCGCTGGG
>NW_008824367.1:798878-801997 GCF_000699105.1 Pygoscelis adeliae | reverse complement strand
GCCGTACGGCGACCCTTCCCCAAGCCAACCTCAAGAGATGTCGCGGGGACACCGGGTGGCATCGGCGGGGACTCGGGTCAGAGCACAAGGGGACGTCCTCAGGGGGATGAGGAGCTGCTGATCAGCGTTTGCTCGCGCCAGGTCTGGTAGGGAGGAAGGAGCACTAATTACACCAGCCTTTCGGAGCTCTTTAGGACTTGACAGCACATCAAACCCCAGCAAAAGGAAGCAGCTATTATTATTTAGGTCTTCTGGGTTACCCAATTTAGGAGAAATAAACACGCCGGGACTGACGGGCGGGCAGATCAGCAACCCTGGCTCCCTCCGCTCAGCCTAAAACACAAGACCAGGACAGTATTTACAGCCAAAACAACAGAGAAAAGGGGCACAAGTTTCCCACGCAGGCTTGGAGGAAGCGGAGGAGCATCTTCCCCCAGGAAACAGGGCACAGGAAGGCAGCCCTTCCCCTCCCACCCCGAGTAGGGGGAAAAATATCCTTCTTTCCCCCAAATCTGGCTAAATTTCCCCGCTCTGGGGTGGTTGGGCTTCACAATCTTTTCCTCCCCCCTTAAGATGTAGCGCTTCAGAGGAGCAGCGTTTGTGTATCCCTTCGCAGGAGGGTAAAGAAATGCAAGACTTGACAATTTCTGAATATTTTTAATTCAAAGTTAATTCAATATCTTTAAAGTTCAATAGTAAAAGGTTTCCAGCCGTAACAGCAGTTCTCATTCATTTAAGACCAAGACACACGTACAACAGTCCCATCAGCCAGGATTTCTCCCCGAGAGATTCCCCGCTTCGAGCTGAACGTGGTTTCCAGCACGACGACCCCATCAGTGACAAGGGCCCCGACTGTCCCAGCTCTGCGGGACAGCAGCACCATTTTTCTCCAAGGCAAATACTATCCAAACCAAACCTCTCGGATGCAGACCCGGAGCTGAGCTCCCCACCCCGAGGACAACAGAGCAGGATGAGGACGGAGCAGTCGGCCAAATCCTGATCGCAGCAGAGACTGAACACAGCTTACCCAGCTGAGGAGGCACCCAGCAAGCTCCGGAGCCACCGGGATGAGGCACAGCCAGACGCTCCTCCACCGGCATCTCTGGGAGCAAGCCCTACCCATTTCTCCTGCTAACAAAAACCCTTGCACGGTCTCCCAAGGCCCAGCCGAGCATGAAAGGGCACCTTTTTCCTCTTTAGGGTCATTTATTTATACATTTAAAGAAACGAAAATAGAAAAGGAGGTGAAGAGTGCACACTAAGGAAAAAAAAAACACGTTCATTGCAACAAAGCAAGAGCAGAAGCTGGGGGCGGGAAGGGGTCCCTCTGCCAAGCCAGCAGCTTTTGAGAGAGAGGGATCATTCCTCCTGGGTGCACAGCGACCGAGGTCAGTGAGACTCTCCCTTCAAAACCCACCGAATTCATTTTCACAGTATCCTACATAGAGAGGCTGCGCCTGGACACCACGCCTGGAAAGAGAGCAGAGAGACGGCCTTAGGCAGAGGGCACAGGCAGAGCCCAGGGTCAGGTTTGAGGGGTTAGAGGAGCACAGGTTGGCCATCGGTGCCCCGTTTCAGGTGTGACAAGGAGGGAGTGGTTTTCATCCTGCACTTATAGACTCGGTTTTTTGCTCACGTGTGGGAGCACGGGGTAAGGGCAGGTTTCCTGGGGAAGCTGCAGGAGGGGTGGCAATAGCTGACGGGTCCCCCTTCCTCAGCACGAGGCCCTCTCCTCGTCAGAGCCACCAGCCCACGCTGGCAGCAGGGCCTCTCTTCCAGCACTGCACAAAGCAAGCTCTGCCCACGCACAGGCAGGAGAAAGGCTCGGAACTTTCCGTAAGAACAAGGGTCGTTTTGCACCAGGGAAAGCCCACTTCCCCCTCGCTGCCCTCCCCAGCATCGAACCCCAGAACGGGTGGCATTCGCTCTGTCCCCGCGAGCCGGCATCCAAGCTGCGAGGAGAAATGGTTACCCGAGAAGTTTGCAGCGGAAGCCGGCCAGCCGCACGTAGGCATCATGCAGGTCCCTGACGGTCGCATTACTCCACAGTCTCTCGGCTACGGCCCCAGCTCTTGGCCTTGGAGGAACGAGGGACAGAGGCAGTCAGGTCGGGGGAGGGGGGATTTGAAAGCTTCTCACACAAAGCCCTGAGCTCCCCAACACTTTCCCCACCAAAGTCCTTCAGCACACAAAGGCACATGGCTTCTGTATATCAAAAGATCCACTCCTAGACACGTGGATCAGGACGTACCGGGGTGACAGGACAGAGACCAGCACTAAACACACACTGCTTGCAGCAGCAGGCTGTACAGGAGCATGTTACAGTCTTACAAACCCTCATTTAAGCCTCAGTGAAGCTGTTACTAGCACAGAGGCGCTGCCAGGGGACAGGGACAAGCACCACACGCAGACCAAACCCGCAGTATTTGGCACACATCGCTCAGTGGCGAAGGAAACGAGCCTGAGCCCTGCCCCACGCGACTCGAGCTAACCTCCCGACGGCTTCTCTTACCAGAGCCTGGGGGCCAGGTTAGTGGCATCCACATATTCACCCCACATGCACGCCTCTCCGCCGATCACCTGATCCTTCTGCTCAGGGCTGCCTGCCAGAGGACACAGCATTCAGGTGAGGGGGTGTTGTTAGATAACGGGGTGACATCGCCCTGCCCACAGAGGTGCCTGTAACAGCAGTGAGTGGCTCAGCTACGGAGGCAGTAACTTGCCCTTCTGGAAGCCCCCGCTTCAAACCCCGGGCTGGGGGAGAGCAGAGTTGTTTTTTGTCGGCCTCAAGGGAACGGGACATAGCACAGGAACCAAGGACACGGTCACTCAAGCACCTTCGCACCAGCAGCGAGAACAAATTAGGAAGAGACCCAGCCCTGGCGCTACCTCCGAGTGACAAGTCAGCTGTCGTATGGGAAGGGGACACAAGGAACACACCTTCAAACTTCAAGGGCTCCACCTGGTAGGCTGCCATCCAGTCCTGCCCGTAGGAGATGTGGTTGAGGTACCAGGGGGCAGAGAGCAGAGCCCGGTAGCCAGCCTTGGTGACGTTTGCCATCTCCTGCATGTACGGCGGGGAGTTGTTTCCCCACTGGATGATGGTGGCTGGCCCCACC
>NW_008824367.1:791496-797790 GCF_000699105.1 Pygoscelis adeliae | reverse complement strand
CAGAGGCAGGAGAAAGGCTCGGAACTTTCCGTAAGAACAAGGGTCGTTTTGCACCAGGGAAAGCCCACTTCCCCCTCGCTGCCCTCCCCAGCATCGAACCCCAGAACGGGTGGCATTCGCTCTGTCCCCGCGAGCCGGCATCCAAGCTGCGAGGAGAAATGGTTACCCGAGAAGTTTGCAGCGGAAGCCGGCCAGCCGCACGTAGGCATCATGCAGGTCCCTGACGGTCGCATTACTCCACAGTCTCTCGGCTACGGCCCCAGCTCTTGGCCTTGGAGGAACGAGGGACAGAGGCAGTCAGGTCGGGGGAGGGGGGATTTGAAAGCTTCTCACACAAAGCCCTGAGCTCCCCAACACTTTCCCCACCAAAGTCCTTCAGCACACAAAGGCACATGGCTTCTGTATATCAAAAGATCCACTCCTAGACACGTGGATCAGGACGTACCGGGGTGACAGGACAGAGACCAGCACTAAACACACACTGCTTGCAGCAGCAGGCTGTACAGGAGCATGTTACAGTCTCACAAACCCTCATTTAAGCCTCAGTGAAGCTGTTACTAGCACAGAGGCGCTGCCAGGGGACAGGGACAAGCACCACACGCAGACCAAACCCGCAGTATTTGGCACACATCGCTCAGTGGCGAAGGAAACGAGCCTGAGCCCTGCCCCACGCGACTCGAGCTAACCTCCCGACGGCTTCTCTTACCAGAGCCTGGGGGCCAGGTTAGTGGCATCCACATATTCACCCCACATGCACGCCTCTCCGCCGATCACCTGATCCTTCTGCTCAGGGCTGCCTGCCAGAGGACACAGCATTCAGGTGAGGGGGTGTTGTTAGATAACGGGGTGACATCGCCCTGCCCACAGAGGTGCCTGTAACAGCAGTGAGTGGCTCAGCTACGGAGGCAGTAACTTGCCCTTCTGGAAGCCCCCGCTTCAAACCCCGGGCTGGGGGAGAGCAGAGTTGTTTTTTGTCGGCCTCAAGGGAACGGGACATAGCACAGGAACCAAGGACACGGTCACTCAAGCACCTTCGCACCAGCAGCGAGAACAAATTAGGAAGAGACCCAGCCCTGGCGCTACCTCCGAGTGACAAGTCAGCTGTCGTATGGGAAGGGGACACAAGGAACACACCTTCAAACTTCAAGGGCTCCACCTGGTAGGCTGCCATCCAGTCCTGCCCGTAGGAGATGTGGTTGAGGTACCAGGGGGCAGAGAGCAGAGCCCGGTAGCCAGCCTTGGTGACGTTTGCCATCTCCTGCATGTACGGCGGGGAGTTCTTCCACACGTGGATGATGGTGTCTGGCCTCACCTGAAGAACACATGTGAACCCCGTGCATGGGATGACTGTGGCAACGAGAGCACCACCTCCCCTCGCAAGCAGAGTGCCCTGACACATCCACAGCTCCAAACACCCCCAAAGGGAAACCGAGGCAGACATTGGCTTGACTTTTGAGCCACTTCCCATCTGGTTTGCAGAAGCAACAGAGTGGATAAGCCCATTTGCAGAGTGTCCTGGGCAGGGTTAAAACCTGCCTCTTGCAGGCATATATACAAAATCCTGGAGGGAAGAGCCTGTTAACAGCAGTCTGACAAAGCCACCATGAGAGCAGCTCCCTGGCAGCACCATCTAAAGATCAATCCCAGTCCCATAACAGAGTACCCCCCACCAGCCCCAGCATGGCACCCCCAGAGCACATCAGCTGGGGTGCCGGCACTTTTCACCTCAGCACAGGGAACTGCATTAGGGAAAGCAGGCAGCTCTCACCTTCACTCCATTGTCAAATACCTCCTGCCACACGATATAACCTTTGCTGAGGGAAGAGGTGATGTCCAGAAGCCTGGAGTGGAAAGAGTACTGAGTTTTGGGTCAGACCAACACCTGCAGTGGGACATGAAGGTACTTCTAAAGGAGAAGGGAGAAAGCACAGCCCCTCACGGGGCTCCTTTGTCCCTCAGCCCCAGGTTTTTTGTGGTCAATCTCCCAATAAAACGTGGCTAGGCTACTCCCTTTGGGGTCAGGGAGACATGCCTGAATGGGTGTTCTCCTGAAAAGGAGATTTGGTGTCCCTGAGACAGCAGAAGACATTTCTGCTGGTCACATACTGCAGCTGCAGGCCCAGAACACAGCCATCCGTACCTCTGGATGTAGAATGACTCTAGTTTTTTGTAATCTTCACCAAAGCCCATCTCCTTCATGAAGGCACGAATTTTTGGATTGGATTTCCTATATACCAAAGAGAAGATAATGAAAGCACTGCATCCCAAGCTCTGGAGTAAGGCCAAGACATACCCAAGTCCTTCCCACATCAGTCCAAGGCTAACCCAGGCATTCCAAGAGCTGTGACTGAGCCGGCATCAGCAACTTCCCACAGCCAGCATCACCATGAGCACAGAAACTACAGGAACCACCACACACAGCCTCTCTCTCTGTCTAGGGGAGCAGGACACCAAAGATCTGCAGACAATCATGACCAAAAAGCGATGCGCTTCCAGTCCCAGATACTTGCCCCCAGTCCCCATGCAGACTGATCTCAGACTCACCAGCACGTGAAGTCCACCTCGTCGCCACCGAGGTGAAGAAAGAAGTCTGGGAACACAGAGCTGACCTCTTGAAACAAACTGGTCACAAACTGGTAGGTGCTGTTAAGGATGGGGTTGATGGGCCCATAGGTCCCAGAAGGATCCTTGCCCAAATAGCAGGGAGTCAGGAGGCCTGGAGCACCTGGGTCATAACAAACACAGGACAATGAGGAAAGGGCTAAGCGTGGCCACATCACCCCGTATAACCCCCCCAGATCCTCCTGAGCATGGCCCAGGGCCTGCCAGGGGACAGAAGACCTGGGCATGGCGCACAAGGCATAAACACAGCAGCAGAAAAATGATCTCTGGTTCAGGAAGCCTGACCTGATGGGGAGGGATCCGTGTTCTGCACTCATCTTGTGCTCCCCCCCGCCACGCACATCCACTGCTGCCCCAAACACGCACTCCCAGGTGAGATCAGCAGGGCTCGAGCCTTTTAGGCTGGACACCCCTTTTTGCCCCCTGCCAACAGGTACTCTGAGGATGGGACACAGACACACCAAATCCTTGCAGGATGCTACAGTTTCTACCCTTCCCAGGTTTCCCCTTGGTATCTCTCATTGTGGGCACCACTGTTTTTTTCAGGAGATTCCTGCGGGAAACAACACACAGAGCTGCTGGGGAAAGATAATGCCGGTGCAGTCCCCAGCACCCTCTCCCAGCTCCACACACCCGCTGCAGACAGGGAAGGGGGGCAGCCACATTTTTGGCTGCGACCACAAGCACAGGTTGTACTCCAGTGCAGGACATGGCATTTGGAGGCAGGGGAAGGAGAGAGCAAGACAAGGCAACATTTTCCTGCAGCTTCTTGCACTTCCAGACATGGAAGAGGAGGCACTTGCAGTCCTCAGAGCGGGGAGCAGCGTGTCAGGACTGGGGCACAGCTGAGCAGAGTGAGGAAGCTTGGTCAGTTGCACCCCCAATTTAACCCAAGATCCTTGCAATGCCCACGATGCTGGTTTTGGCAGAGCAGATGTTCCCCCAGAAATCACCCAGCTTAGACCCAAGAAGAGATGGAAATGTTTTCCCTTTGGATTTTGTTCTAGAAGTTGGACCATTGGGTCCTAGTTCCCCCAAATGATGGTTTGCTCCTCCTCAAAGCCAGCCCATGGGACATGGCTGCCCACACCCGGCTTTAGGGATCCAGGTTGCAGATGCCCTTCCTCCCCCCAGTACAACTACAACTCTCCTCACAGCAGCGGCAGGCAGGGTCTGCTCCTCACCTGGACCCCAGGAGAGGGTGTGCCCAGGAGTGTCGAACTCTGCGATGACTCTGATGCCACGCAGCCGGGCGTACTCGATCACCGTTTGCACGTCACTGGCTGTGTACACGTGGGTCATGGCATTAAAGGCTCCCTGGGGAAACACGAGAAATCTCAGTGTCTAGCTCAGGTGCCGAGGGAGAGATCTCCTCGACCTGGGCTGGGCGCTACACGGCAATCGGGGTGGATTACCTGCTTGCTGAGCTCTGGGAAGGTCAAGCTCTCATAGGGGAAAGACGGGTCATCCACAATGTGCCAGTGAAACACATTGAACTTGTTGTAAGCCATGACATCCTGGGAAGGAACAGGAACAAAGATGAACATGCCCTGTCTCTTCTGAAAGGTCACCCAGCTTGCCACAGAAAGGGAACAAGGTGCCTGTGCTCCAAAAGGACAAGGCAGAGTCCCTAAACGCTCCCCAGGATCCAAGAGGGATTCAGACACCTCTCTTCAAACATACCAGCACCACAAATTGCTGCAGAGGGCCAGTAGTGCTTCTGCTCACAATGAAATCACTGTTCTCCCTATAACTGAGCCAATGGTGGAGACCTGGAAGTTTAATTCTGCTTGGGATGAACACAGAACCACCACCCACCTTTGTCTAATGTGGCTGGGAAGAAGTCAGTGTTCTCCCTTGCCTCAGAAACAACGCAGCCTCGTAAAGCAATCTGGATTGCAGGAATCCAAGATAGCTCAGGCTTTTCTTCCTTCTCCTACTTATGAAGGGAGCTGAGAAATCACCCAAACAAGGCAGCTGTGAATTACACCGGGAGCAAACACAGCCATGGGCACTGGGAAGGACCTACAGCATGGAAGCATTTTTCCATGATGCACATCTGTATACTAAGAATTGAGGTCATGCTGCCATTCCGCACCAGCCTGTTGCTTCATCTAGCAGGCTGGTTTTCTTCAAAAAACCTAGGTTTGACAAGCTCTTCCTTGACAAGACGTAGATGCAGTGGCCGACGCACTAGACGGCTCCTAGGATCTTTGGAAAGGAGCAAAAACCCAAAAAGCCCTCCAGGCCACTCAAGGAGCCCTCAGTTGTCGCAGAGGAAGGGACACCCAACTAAACCGTCTCCCAGCACAGACACCCTACCAGAGTTTCCAGGATGGCTCTCAGAGGCAGGTAGTGACGAGAGGTGTCCAGCAACAGTCCCCGGTGAGGGAAGCGGGGAAAGTCCACGATTTCTGTCTTGTTGATGTAGTACTGCATGCAGAGAACACGAGGAAGAATTGAGGAGGGCTTTGGGCAACACAGCCATTAGCAGGAGACAATCAGGGTCACCTTTGTCCCCAGGGCCAGTGAGACAAGGAGGGGTAGTCTCGCTGCCCCGCACACAAGCAAGCCAGAAAGAGCTGCAACGCTTTACCAACAACTCAGAAGGCAGGGATCTGTCTGGATTCATGAATCCCTACTTGGCCTTTGGCGAGGCTGCGCTGCCCTGCTGGTACCCCCCTCATCCTGCGCATGCCAGCAATCCTCAGCCTGTCCCCATCAGGGAGTGCTGACTGCCCCCAGGAGATGAAGGCCAGGGCTCACCATGCCGTTCTCATCTCTCCCAACGAGCTGGCTGAACGTTTCCAGGCCTGCAGGAAAACCACACACAGTCCCTTTCTCAGCACAGATTCCCCCAAAGGAACAGAGCTCAATTAACAAATAAGTCTACGGAAAGAGAGAGGCACAGAGAGACATCCCCATAGGCCTGGGGCAGGGAGAGCGGGAATGCCCGACAGAACACACATCTCACCTCTGAGAGCTCCCCAGACAGCATCCGCAGAGAGCAGCAAGGAGCCTTCCGAGACGGACAGCTTATCTGAAACACAGCATCAGAGCATTAGCATTAGGTCCCACACTCCATCACACACTGCTATGGGCCATGACAGCCCCAACTACGGGGCTGCAGCAGCACCAGGCAGAGGTTTTGATACAGGACTGCACTCTGGCATCCCAGAGAAGCGACTTTTGGCTTTTTTTGTTTTAAACCTCTCCCACCGCTTTATCAGCATCCTCAGGTAAGTCGCTCCCTCCCTGCCCCAGTTTCTCAATAATACAGTGAGGATGCTGCCTCCCTAAAACTGGGGGTAAGTGCTGCACAGTGCTATTTCCAACTAACGGGCACAGAAACAGCCGCACCCCCGCTCCAGTCACTCCCTCCCACTCCCAACCCCGATACTCACAGCCTTCCTTGGAGTCCAGGCTGGGAAACCCATCGCAGCCCGGCGTGGCAACAAAGACGAGGAGCTGAGTGCAGGGCGTCCCCCAGGGTTGCTCGTTTTCTGCGAAGGACACAGACCACGGACATCAGTCCCATCCTGGCTCTTTTCCCTGCTTCTAGTCCACTGCCGTCCTCCCAACCCAGCTAGTGACAGAGGCACAGAAGTACGTGGACTTCTAACACAGGTGGCAGAAACAGACACCCTGTCCTTCACCCCAGAGCAGGCACAG
>NW_008824367.1:788113-791483 GCF_000699105.1 Pygoscelis adeliae | reverse complement strand
TTCTTTCAACACAGGCAACCAGGAGCACATGAGCTGATCCCAGCCTTCAGCGTGGAGAAGGTCTGCTGGTGAGGAAGCCCCCAGGGAAGGCTTTGCAGTGGAAGCTTAAAGGAGCACACAAAGGAGGAGAGACATCAGAGTATGATCTAGCAGCAGCCCCCAAGGCTTCCTGGACACCAGCCCCTGCTCTAAGCTACCGTCGTGACTACTCAGATCTTCTCGGGGGGGGGCAAAGAGCTTCATGTTTCCCAACTCTCCCAGCACTGGAAAAAAAGCACAAACCCAAGAGCCCTGCTACCCTACCCACACTTCTCAGAAAGGGCAAAGAAACCTGTAAAAATGGGTGGAGAATGAATCCAAGCATACTGCAGAGTTGGGCTGAGTTAGAGGCCACCAAAAGGTCTCGCCCAGCACAGAAAGGCTCCCGGTCGACTTCACCTTCTGCAGAACGGGTCCCAGGCGCAGCGGCTGGAAAAATAAACCCAGCCACATTCAGATCCCAATCAGGAGCTCTGGCCATGCTTCCCCATCTGAAGGAGCACTTCCAAGGATGCACAGCCCCGAGTCCTCACCGGAGTTGCTCCCCCAAATCCAAAGGGAGGTGTTCCCCCTTCGCTGAGACGCACGGGTCTACTCACACAGCAGTCTCTGGCCAGGGGGAGCGTGGGTTAGCTGGGTGGGAACCTGCTAATCACAGCCAAGGTCCATGCCTACACCCCCACAGCGCTCCCAGGAACAGCTCAATATGGTCACTGAAAAATAAAAAGCTTGGCTTTGAGTGAGCCTTGTCAGAAGCCAGGCACCAAGCAGACTTCAGAGAGATCATGGCACCGCCACTGTTCAGGTGAAATGCAGAGCCTGTGCTCCAAAGATCGCAGGAGCCAGAAACCCCCGATTTCTCCATGAAGGAATGGCGAAACCTCCGCAGAGAGAAGGGAAACGGCTCGAAGATAGTCCTCAGTTTTGAGCTTTCCTCTCGGTTACAGACGAGCCGGTAGCCAAGGCAACCTCACAGATGTGCGAGCTGGCACGCCAGCACGGCAAGCCCTGCTCCTTCTGCTCGGCAAGACAGCAGCTCCCCAGGGACGGCCACTCTCAAGACGAGGGACACAGGAACTACTCGTTCTGTTGAGAACCCTCAACAGAACTGGTCCCACCACCACGCACCATGTTTAAACCTGCCCAGGGAGACATCGCCAAACCCAAACGTGGCCTCCTTGGCCAAGGGGCAGGCAGGAACCACCACTATCACACCTGGAAGGCAATGCAGATGGGAGCAGCAGGGATCTGTGACCCATCAACCACAAAGGCTGAAGTTCATGGTTCAAAAGAGCGCTGTGAAGGCACACATCAAGTTATTTACAGTCACGGACTGGAAGACAAGGATGCTAACACAATGGCTGCAGCAGCAATAAGACATCAGGGATGGGAGGTCCTGGCCTGAGCTCCATGCAGGGTCCTGGGTCTCTCCCAGACTCGTTTCAGAGCTACCCAGCTTAATGACAAGAAACAAGGAAGAGCAACAAGGGAAATCCCGATTAGAAATAAGGAAAAAAATATAGATTCTTCACCCTGAGGGTGGTCAAACACTGCAGCAAGGGCTCAGTTCTCCATCCTTGGGAATACCACAATTTCGGCTGGACACAGCCCTGAGAAGCTTGACCCAACTGCAAAGTTGACTCCAACTCCAGGTTGGCCCTATTTTGAGCAGGGGCTTGACCAAAGACCCCCATATGTCCCTCCTAACTTAAATTGGTCTCTGTTTTCATGCTTGAAGTTCAGGATGAATGCAGAGTTTGGACATAATCTTGCCTGCTTGTTAAATTGACACAGCAGCTTTCTGATACGGACATAAAACAGTTTCTGTCTTATTTTCTCTATTAATAGAAACTATTTCCTTCCATACAGGGTTTCCATTGCCTGTTATTTCTAACCACCCATGTGGAAAACAAAAAGGAAGGCAAAGAGGGAAAAAAGCCTTAAAATTAATTGTGTAGTCTGAGCGTCATAAAGGAGGGCGTACGGAAAGCGGTGAGTATGAGCTTGATCTCGTGATCACATGAAGTTGCTCCAAGTGATTCGATGGTTTTATTTCCCTTCTGATAAGAACAGGAAAATGTGAATAATTGTATTGGCTGTTTTAAGTTTAGTTCCTAGCAGCAAAAAAGAAATGAGGAGTCTTCTCAGTTCCCAAATCAAAATTTATTTCTATTGCTACTTACAAAAGTTGAAGAAATAAAATAAGCCAAATGGTTCTTCTCAGTGTTTCCAACTTGCCTTTTTCAAAGCACGATGTGCTTAAGACGAAGCAGAGCAGCTTCCAACGCCGTTACCCTTCTCCGCTTTGATCACCGACAGGGTTCACGCTGACATTTAAAACACTTGGAAGCAGAGTTACTAGCTCTTCTTGATGAATGAAGCATTTCATATTTCCCAGATATAGCGCTTCAGGCTGCCACAGACCCACGCAGGCACTGAGCATCCGTGCGTGCCGGCTCCCTAGCCTGTGTTTGCCTCTATGAACGCAGCTAGGGAATTTCCTGCATTTCATCCCAGACATGCAACAGGTGCTATCATGAAGAAGTACCGGGCACAAGAAACCTTTACAACCTGTCCCAAATCAAGACCAGGCGCTCAAACCTTTTGCCTTTCCTCATCTTACCCTACAATTTCAGGATGAATCCAAGAGCTACTACCTCTCTTTGCCAGAAAAGCCACACTGCCTTAGCACACTTAGCAGCTCACCTTATGAAAAAAGGGCAAAGGAGCCCCATACCACGAATACATACTTGGAAGAAACAAGCACGAAGCAACAAGAGTCTTTCCTCAAGGTAAAACTTCACACTGGACACCAAGAGCTGCTAGAAACGGGAAGAGCCAAGACTTGCGAAAAGCACCGAAGCTGGAGCGATTGCAACACCGGCAGCAGCTCTCCCTGCAGTCGCAAGAAAAGGAAGCAAAATGAAGCACTGGGGAGCTGAAACACGATCTGGAGGAGATAAAAAATGAGATAGAAAGAGCAAACTCGATAGCAAGAGCCTAACTCCTTGAAAGAAATGCAAGACAACTGGTGCTCACTGTGCCAAACCAGGTTAGATTTTATTTGAAAATGTGTGTGCCACAGGCATTGCCCTCCACATACAAACGCAACGCTGCCCTTTGCTACAAGAGGCAATTCAAGCCACCGTGCTGCCAGACCACGGCCACCACCCTCCCCTCACCACCAGCCTCTCCTGAACCGAGGAAATAAGGGGGTTAAAGAGCAGATCGCCACACAAAACCCGTGGTTTGACCCCAAAAAGAAACGAGGGCTTGGTTTTGTCATCTTTAAAGAATAAAGCCACACGTGAGAGGGTCAACCGCCCTTCCA
>NW_008824367.1:782050-787653 GCF_000699105.1 Pygoscelis adeliae | reverse complement strand
GGCGGCGACGCCACCGGCCTCGCCGCAAAGTCGCCGGGGGTGCCTTTACCCAAGCAAGCGCCTCTTTACTTCTAACTAAATCCACAGAACCCTCAAGGAGAGTCACGTCTTCCCCAGCCATCAAGATTTAGAGGCCTTGCTCTATGCCCCCAGGAGATAACCTTGGGGAGCCTCAGCAGCCTGATCTGGGGTTTGAGGAGAAGATTAATGATTTAAAACATGTATTTCACCTGCGCCATTTTCCAGCTGTGTGACTGAACGTGCTTTGGATCCACCTTGGGGTTTTGGCATCTTTTGTTGGTATCATGCATTTTTATGAATCATGCTGGATGTAAATCAGCCCTTGCACAGGTGTGCGGGGATATTATGTAGGCAGCAGGTGAAATATTGGTTGGGTTGTACAAAAAAGGGCTTTACCCCATGGTGGAGCCTTACGCTGAAGTGTTGCAGAGAGGCTCCCCACACAGGGTTTGGCTTTTGCAAGGAAACCTTCAACCTCAGATGAATTCTTTATTTTGCTTCCTCCTTCCCAGCTCTGCATTCCTCAGAAATCCCCAAGTCAAATAAGGACTCTTAATCCTAGGTTTTACCCATCTAATTGCCAGCCTAACTCCATCAGCTCCTACACGGGAACCAACTCCATCAAATTATTAAAAAAATGTTGTCCCAGCACTCCTGAGCAAGCAGTGAAGCCACCAGAAAACTCCAAGCTATCAGGAGTGCTGGGAGACAAGCCACAGGCATGGAGAGCAAGCAGGAAATTAAACAAATGCCATGGGAGAAAGCACAAGGGAGATGGCCCCATCACACTAGCTCAAGATGAAAAACCACTTTGTGTGATCAAGACACAACCATGGAAGGATCTAGTGGGGAATTTAAGGGATTGCCCCTCAGGTGAGCAGAACAGGGAGAGCCAGGGGCAACAGGAAAAAAGCATTTTGCAGAAAAGCCCTCAAGGAACTTGCTGTCAAAGGTTACAAAAGCACCAGCACAAAGCTGGGGACCGATGGTGAAAGAAGAAGAGCTGGGAGGACGTGGGGGAGTTTCAGTGGAGCTGGGAAGGAAGGTTTCAGAGGGATGGAAAAAGGTGCTCAGCAGGGGTGAGGAATCCTGTGAGGTACCAGTGAAGGTTTTGGGGGTGTCATGGAGGTGGAGAAGTCATGGAGATGCTGGGCCGCAGGAGGGGATCACAGTTAGGTTTGGGTCTAAATGGGATCGTGGGAATTTCATGAGATTAGTGAAAATGGATAGGGAATCTCAGGTGGGGGAAGGCAGGGAGGGGGCTAAGGATCACACACAGGTGGGGGAGCTGGTCTCCATCAGGAACAGGGTCAGAGAGCACCAGCTAGTATTGCCATGAGCTTAACACCCACACAGTGCTACATCCTTCTTCCACAACCCTATGGAGCAGCAAAGACTACCCATCCAGCTAAGGGAAGGTGAGCCAGGACCTAGGATGGGCACAACATGGGCCAGGCAACAACCTTACCAGCTGGGTGCAGGCCCACAGCTAGGCAAGCAGAGCAAGGTGGTGGCAGCAATGGGGCCCATCAACAGTCCGGGTGTCACCAGGCAAAATCAAGGCACCAAGTTTAGTCCAAGATCAATCTGGGAGACCCTAGGAGCACACGCACCTACAGAACAGCTCATAAAAAAAGCAGCTGCCCAGACCTCAGCTTAAATGGAGCTCTTGGAGCCATGGGTCATGGGTGGAGATCCCAGGTGAGGCTGATGGGGGCAATTAAAGCCTGCTGGTGCCCTCAAGCTCCCGACAATCCTCACCTGTCCCTTGTTTTCCCTATGGAGAGGTGGCAGGACCCGGATTCAGCACAATGGCACATGCCAGGCTGCTTCCTCATGATTCTTCTGACTCCAGCGCCATTGCTCCAGGATGTTGGCCCTTCTCTGTCTCTGTCCGCATCACACGGCAGGAAGGGATGTGGCAGAGAATGCCTATATTCCCACCTGCGTCGGACCTCTGGGAAAATGGCCCCTGTCATTCTTTGTGTTCAAGTTTTCCTCTGCTGGTCTACAGGCAGCCTCTGTGGTCTTGGGTGGAGTTTGTTGCCACTCTACATACAAACCCCCAAAGCGCCAGCTGTTGCCACTGCTTTTCTGACAACACTGATTGATTCCAGTTATCTCTGGACTTTTCCTCAACTAGCTTCACTGTATTAAAATTGCAGGGGAAGGAAAAAAAAAACCCAAGGCAGTTTGTTGCTGTGTTGCATCAGGCAGTGTCAGCAGCATCGGCAGGGCTGCGCTTCCCAGCGTGTGAGACTGAAATGCGAAAGTGCCCTGGCCTGAAGCAAATCCTTATTTCAGTCTGGGGAGGGTGGCATGTTCACCACACTTATGTAAAGTGTTGTGATCATAACTTTCAGTTGAAATATTCAAGCCTTTCTATGGATTCTGTTGTTGTTGCTATTTTAGGGGACCTGATGTCTCCGGGGAATGACTCAGAGAAGTTCATCTGTAGCTGGCCGGCATTAATCTAGACTAACAGTCTGATTTGTGAATGCATCTTTATGTAAGAAAACTACTTAAGCATGTGCTTAACTTTGGAGCTCGGCTAAAAGAAACTGGCTTACGCACTGTCCTGCATTGGGCATGGAGCAGCAGTACCCAGAAGATGCTGATGCTCTTCAGTAGCTCTTCAATAGACCAGCTCATGGTCTTGGAGCGTATTTCCAGAGTCATATAAACCACCTGGGAAGGTTGGCCTCTTTGAGGCTAGTTCAGCAAGGAACAAGCAGGGACTAAATGGGGAGACACAAGGTTCAGAGCTTACTTGTCCTCCCCACTGCACCTCCGCTTGCCCTAACCCGGATCACCAGCCCCACAGCAGGCATGTACCGGCTCAGAGGCACTTTAATGTCAGTGCGCAGGGTTAAGCTGGGCACTGAAAACATCACACTGGCCCAGCCGGGTGATGCCTGTTGCAGAAGTACCTGCAAACCCCTCTTGTCTCCTTGACTGCAAGAGCTGGAAGTCAAGTTGCTGGGGGACTCTGCAGAAAACTGTGCTGCATCAGAGCTCTGCTGGATTACCTGCTTACTACCACTGATGAATTTGGTAGAAATCCAAATTCATTGTTCTGACATAAATTGTTATAAAATCTGGCTGGTGTCACACTTGGGTCTTTCTGGTTTGCTTGCCTTCGGGGCATGAAGGTGGCCTTTGGGCTGTCAGTGTAGTTCCTTGTTCCACAGCATTTTTTTAAAGTATAAACCCATTTATTATGCTGCCTAATTCCCTGTAACATTGGCTGCTTCTGCATTTAATCAGGAGGGTGTTTTGCATACAGATTCCTCCACTGGTGAGAAGCATATGAGCCGGTGAAAGGGGAATGGAGGAAGCTGTTCATGGAAACCTTCACAGAGCATGAGTTTTCTGTTTGCTTCGCTCCTTGAGCCAAACGCTGTCTAAGCATACTCACTCCTGCCTGAAGCCAGCTCTCAGGTCAAGGGACCTGCTGGTGGTGTGGCTGGAAGAGGGCTTTGGAAAACACAGATCATCTTCTGGAAATGCCTGCAACTGCCTGTAGATCTCTGACTTGAATTTTGACATCTCAGAAGCTTTCTGGGCAAACTTACTCTCTCCATTTGCTTGTTTACCTCCCCTGTCGTCCTTGGTAAAATAATTACGGTATTCAGATTGTGACCACGAGGGTTGCAGCTGTGCAGTTGTTGAAGTGACCTTACTTGTGGTGGTGGTCCGGGAGGAGTAAGAGTTGGCATGTGCTGGGTCTTTGCAGGTGTGGACCCTTCTGTTGCATATCTCCATGTTTTGGGGAGGATATTGTTCAGCACAGTGTCACGCAGGCGCTGGTAGGGAGCAAGCCATCTGCACGAGTTGGTGCTGATGTATCTGCTGTTCCAGCTCGTGGCTGCTCCGTGCAGATGGAGCAAATGCTCCACTGGAGGTGGGATGACAAGGACGCATTTCCTCCTTCGGGGTGACACTGCTCTTCTCAGAGTGACTCCCCTGAAGTTTGCTGCGGACATGGGCACACCAGGCAGCAGTGGCAAGCCACCAGCCTCGCTGTGCTGTGGCCTGAGCTGGGGCTTTCTACCAAAACCAAACTGAGTGTTGTAGGAGAACGGGTGAGTCTCCCAGCCTCTCCCCCCTCTGCCAGAGATACTTGTCCCTGAGGGGGTGATGGGGGGGGAAGCAGTGTCCCTCTGAGCCCCCACGCTGCAGACTGTGAGCTGGAGAGGCCGAGGTACCAGGACCCATTTCATTGGGCAGAGTGGTGCTCACATTTAAACACCCAGCAAAAGCCAGAAGAGACAATTGGTGGAGCTTTAGCATGTGCACAGAGAAGATCCTAAACAAGAGATGACCCTAAATCCACAACCAGGGTATTTTCACCAGCCAGACCCTTCTCTAACATCTCAGCCCATGAGGAACATCCGTGCTTTCAGGGGCTGAAGCAGGCTGGCGTATGGCAGGCTGCTTTCAGAGCCCCAAGCACGTATCCCAGCGCTTTTCAAAGCACAGGATGACTCGTTCTCATGTCTCTACATTTCCACCTTGACCACCGCGTGTCACACTAGATGCTGCCATCGAACAGTTTAGTAGATGCACATGGTAAATGAATTTCTCAGCACAGATGGAGTTGAACAGAAGGGGCCTCTTCAGATGGGAGAGCACATGTAAGGGGAGCAAGGCCTGGGAGATTTGGAGCTAGCAGGCAGGAGCGGGTCTCAGCGAGGAGGAATATTTCAACAACTATGAACTTAAAAGCAGAGTTTAAGGCAAAAAGCTTGAGGTGAGATGTGTTAATCAGTCTGAAGGATTTGGGTTCCTGCTTTGAGCTCAGCCTGGTGATATTTGCGCTATTGGTATTATTTGCAAAGCCTTTTTTCCTCTGGATTATCTTCAGCTCGCACAGCTTTGGGGTGGCTGAACAAACGGCAGTGATCTGAGGGGCATCTCAGCGCATGCTCGCAGTTGAGGTTGTTAATGGGTGTGCAGGCAGCCAAAATCACACCTGAGACATCAAGAAATCTCCTGGGTTTCCTTTCTCCCAGTGCAGGAGCTCCATGTGCCTTAGGTGATGGAGGAGAAGGGCTTTTTCCAGAGATCCCGCCTGGCTCAAGGAGCGGTGGAGCAGGAGGGAGGCCAGGTGAGATGGGAGGTTCACCCAGAATCCACAGGTGGACCTCCCAGGGCAGGAGCCCGGGGTGGTTGTGGCGTGGGGCACCAGCACTTTTCACAGCATTTTGGTACAGCGAAGCAGGGCTTGTCATGGGGAGATGCTGCGAGTTATTGCAGAGGCTGAGTATTTCTGGCTGCCATCCCCGGCTGCTCTCAGTCATGGCTATGGGGCTGAGCTGGAATCAATCGGAGTCCGTGGACGCGCAGTGACAAACTCCTCGTGCACAGAGGCCCCGCTCCCGTAAATCCCGTAAGCCAGTGCTTAACTTCACGGAGCAAGGTGATTGCAATGCAATATTTTATTCTTGTCAGCTTCAGCGTTAACAGTTACTAGAATCACTTGGGTAATTAAGCTCTTGCAAGAATAAAATGAAAAAGCGCCAGGTGCCTATGGAGATCTAAATCATTTTTCAGAGCGGGTAGAAGAGCGGGTCTCAACT
>NW_008824367.1:781416-782008 GCF_000699105.1 Pygoscelis adeliae | reverse complement strand
GTAGCCAGAGTCCTAAAATTCCCAGAGGCGGTGCAGATCCCCTGGGGATGAGCTGAAGGCAGCAGCCCTGCTTTTCTCGGGTACCTTTTGCCAACCATCTACAAGGAGCTGGTGGGTACCCAGGGCTCCACAACATGACCGTTGGGTCGGAAACTTCGTAGCAAAAGGAAGACCTTTTGCAAAAGACATGGCTAAAATTTCATACCAAAGAGTATTTTTGAGAAGTATTAGTGTTTTAACTGAGGAGTAGCTGGCAGATAAGTGCTGATCCCTGTCTTACTGCAGGAAAAGATAAGGCTGAGACCGTAGGAGGAGATCCGCATTCCCATGTCTGCAGGGTGGCATGGGGAAGATCCCATCACTGTTTATATATGTTTATTATTGGGATTATACGAGAAAGGGAAACAGCCCAGGGAGGTTTAAATGTGTTTCTAAATGGCTCTGCTCTGTGCTGCTGAAGGATGGCTCTTCCCTTTGGGTTTTGAAGGGCTTGTGCGGGGCGATGGCTACCAACTCATCTCGCAGGGCTTTGCGCCGAGGTTCCGGGCTCGGGAGCTCTGCAGCCTCGGCCTGGGCCAGGGGGGGGGCGCGG
>NW_008824367.1:779740-781335 GCF_000699105.1 Pygoscelis adeliae | reverse complement strand
GGGGTGCTCCCGGGCAGCCGGAGGGGAAAACCAGGTTACCAAACACCCTGATAACCCCGTCCCGGAAGGTCACCTCCGGCAAAGGGTTGGACCCGGTTTTGCGTCCAAGCGCAGGCTCTGGGAAGCTGCAAAGCTCCGATAAAACAAAACCCCGCTGCCCGGTCAATGCCTGTCTCGGCTCCTTGGGTCCCGGTGGGCCGATCTGCTGCCCCACGCCTGCTCACATGTTGGCAAGGAGCTGGGCATGTCACCAGCTGGGCAGGACAGTGCTAGCACAGAGCCCCAGGGCGTGACACACAGTCCCCCTTGGGGGACAGAGCGTGGGGCGAGGACCTGGGGTGACCAACGGAGCCCCCGAGGCTTGACATGGGAGATAGGTCCAGCCTGGCAAACAAATGTCCAGCTGGTAGGTCTGGAGCTGAACAAAGCCGAGGCTATTTATATTTATGTAGAGCCGGATGATTAATGCCCTAATGGCCTTTGCCGTTCCAAATAAGTAGAGTAATTAGGGAACTGGCTTTATTTACTAGGTAGCTTGGCATGAGGCAATGTGCGTGCCTGGCCCACACCCCCCTGCGCCGCTCCTGACCCAGGCAGAGCAGAGCTCGGGGACCGTGGGCTGTCCCTGGCTGCACAATGGGGATGGCTTTGCGTGACAACTGTTTGGGGAGGACAGTGGGCAGTCGCGACTGTAGCGAGCTCACTGGAAGCGGCTGTAATGCTATGAAACACCCGGAGCTGATTTTCGGAGCTGCTTGCCTAGCTGAAGATGCAGACTGGTACCCAGCGAGGTTTTTAGAGACGTCTACCCAGGACATCAGACACTTAATCTGCTTGGATCCCCAAGGGCACCTGCCTGTGTCACCCTGAGCTTAAACCCCTGTCGCTGCGGCCATCATTACACTTCCTGTGCTCCAGCAGAAAATTAACACCCTTTGGAGGCAACTTCTAATTTTCTGCCTGTTTCACAGGTATTTGTATTGAAAGAGGAGCAGGAAGCAGGATCCCGCTGTGCCAGATGCTGCACGAACACAAAGCCCTACGGTGACTCCTGCCCCAAAGAGCTGATGAAACTCATCACACCTACGCCGCATACCGCCAGGCTGAGTCTCCCCCGCCTTCCGGACGCGGGGGCATCTTCATCCAGGTGGAGCGGGTGAATAATGTCACCACATCAGAATGGCCCCACTTCACCAGGGGAAGAAACAATTCCCCGGGGCGTGAGGAAGTGGAGGATTAGCGCTGGTGGAGAAGGTGGCCCTGGAGCCCTCCCCGGGCTGTGCCTGCGTCTCGCAGCCATGGTGAATAGCAGCAGAGGGTTTGGTATCAGCTGGCTCTCCTCTGGGCCAGGCTGCAGCCTTGTTTCCAAGCCAACCGGAGTCCCTTGTGCTCCCCAAATGGCTGCAAACAATAAGCCCGGCTTGCCTCCCCTGTAGCAGGCCAAGCACGGCTGATGCTGGAAGCAGAAGCTGCCCTGGGCATGCCGCTGCAATGGCAGGGAAAGCCGAGGTGAAGGGTGCTCAACCCCTGCAGCACCCCGACATCCGCCCTGCCCTTTGCCGGCGGCTCCGTGTCTAGGCGAGCGGACCCCGCCA
>NW_008824367.1:779237-779712 GCF_000699105.1 Pygoscelis adeliae | reverse complement strand
GCGTGCCCCGCCCCCCGTCCGATGGCAGGCTCGGCCCCAGCTGTCTGCAGGAGGGAAAAAGGTCTGTCCCGAATCCGGCGATGAAGCCGCTCGTGTGTATTCTTCCCCCCCCCCTGCAAAATGCCGAATTAACAGAGAAGAAAGGGAACGAAGCCTGGCACCACTGTGAAAAACTGGGTATTTCTCTCTGCTGACCAGAAGGCAAAGCTGGCGTTCAGAGATGCCACCCAGCACAGTCCCCTCCAGGGATGGCGGGTACGTGTTTATCCATGCTTCCACATAAACTTCTGTCTGGAGGGTCTCAGTGCAATTTTATTCTGATTTTGAGGCAGAACAGCCTATTTTCCCTCACAAGCCGCTCCCCACAGGCGCCGCACCGCTCTTTATGTAACGGCGGTGCTGAGGGCCTTCCCTCTGCCCTTGGCTGGCAGGACACCTCAGGAGGGCTCCGCGCCCCCACCTCCACCGCACGTCC
>NW_008824367.1:771412-778261 GCF_000699105.1 Pygoscelis adeliae | reverse complement strand
GGGGGTGCCCCCCGGCACCCCCTTCCCCTGGGGAGGCCTCTCGGGGCAGGGCAGGAGCTCGCTTCCTGCCGTGGAAGCGTCGGGAACGAGGCCCTTGGCTTTAAAGGGGCTCCTCTTTCTTTGTGTGGTTTCCAGGCAGTAGGCTGTAATCAGTATTTTACCTTTCCCCCCCCTCCGTCTTCACGCTGGCTGAGGGGGTTTTAGCCCCTGCAGTTCCTTCGGTAACCCGGTGAGTCGATGGCAAGCTCTGGAATTTGAGGAGAGGCAGCCAGGCACCGCTCTGGTTTTGTTGCCTTCTCCCATCCCTTCCCCCCCGCCACATACAAACGCGGTCCTGCTCAAGGGGTTGAACCTTGCCGTGTTTATTTCCAGCGTAGACCAGGAGGGATATGAGCGATCGCCTCAAAACAGTAACTTTCCCCCCCCTTTTTTTTAGCTTGCCGCTTTAAAAATGAAGCTGAGTTCAAAATACCATTTACTTTACTGTCTTTAGATGAAAACATCTTAAGTCTTACCTGTTGGCTCTTGAGCTTTTGGGGAAAAAAAAGTCAAGCCACTGAAGCTGGCACCCCTTTCTAAATGTTTCTGGCAAGGTTTTGCTCCAGCTCGCCATGAAGTTTCTGATGCCGTTCACTTTTTCTGCAGGTGACCAGAGTGTGTGGGTTTTCTTTTGTTCCCGTTTACTCGATATTATTCAGAGTTACAGCAAGTAAATAGAAAATGCTTCTCCTTTTCCAATATGCGAACAGGAATAGTGTGAGAAGATGAAACCTACGGATATTAAATATTGAAGGACACAGTGCCCAGAAAGCAGTTGTTTTGCTAGTTGTGTGTACTTCCAGTGTTGGTAAACCCGTTTAAATACAAGATGCTTTGGTGAATGCTTTTGCCCAACTATTCTGTGCTCTACAGTGGCTATAATAGCAGCTTTAAAATGTTGTTTTATGTGCTGTAAATCCACTGTAGTTTATATGGAGCTTGGTGGAAACAACTGTTCAAGTATTTTCGTACTAAATTAGTAAATGGCATTTCATAAGCCAAATTAAAGTTTATGACTTTAATAATAGTACTGTACATGTAAAGCTGAATAAAGGAGTCTGTCTGGATTAGCTGATTACCCCGCAGTTAAAGATCTGATGGTTAAGTATGGATATTTCTTTGCTACCAGTTATTGATTTTAACGTAGGGAGGGAAACAAATGGCAAGTAGACATGCAGACAATTGGTAACTTAACATTTTTACTCTTTGAAATAACGATTAAAATGGTGAGTCTGTATTTAATGACTAAGGCTGCAAAAATCATGACCCATACTGATTGTATTGAACAGGTTCTACCATTTGTCCTATCTTTGCATAAGCAAAGTGGTTGAAAAGTTCCTGCCAGTGAGGAGTAGTGAGTATTCCTGCTCGTGCATTTTCCAGACCCGGCCGGTATGGTGAATTCACCGATGTTCTTCATGAACCGATTTCTTAGACAAGGTCCTGGTTTCTGGTCTGTGGGGTTTTTTCCCCTCTTATGCTGCCCTTGAGCTGTACGAGCTTGACCTCAGAGTTGCAGAACCTTCTCTCTTGGAGAGAAGGCAATATAGGTAAATAGACCCTTCTCCTGCTCCTGTACCCGGGGTGGCGGTGGGAGATCTGACCCTGTGATGGACTGGGCTGCATCGGGTTCTGCAGAAGCCTTGCAAACCGCCTACACAGAACCACTGTGGCTGCTGCTTATGCTTTAGTTATTTGTGTTAGGTTTGCAGTAGTTATTCCTGGTTTAACAGAGCAGAGTGCAGAAAGCCAGTTTGTTTAGAATGTCATGGGTAAACTTAGGACCTAAAATCAGCTTAAGCCCTGGAATGTGTCAGAAGAGGGTAGAAAAACATTCAGTTGCTCTGAATTGCTTTTAAATCCAGGCTCGCTGCCATTAGATTTCTAGTCTGTTCAGAGGTAAGTGAACCAAATTCAGTTGATGCTTCAGTATTTGCTCATCCTCACTTCTGTTGCTGGTGGTGAAATCTTCCAGGGCTCTGTTCTGTTTATTTCCTTGCTTTTGGCACTCAACCAGGATTGCTGCTGCTGCTTTTCTGGTTCAGTAAACCTTTTCTGGAGTCACATTGGCTCAGGATCCTGCTGCGGATCCTCGGTTGCAGTGCTGTGATTCACTTGTTCCAATTGAGTACTGGATGGCTTTGGTCTCTGTGTATCGACGTTGGGTTCTCGGTATCAAGTGATGGTGGCTGCAGTTACGTTTTGTAGTGCTTGGGAACTGAACTTGTTCAAGTGCGGATGTAATGCAGAGGTACCCCATACCTGAAAATTTCGGCTGTAGGTCTTGTGCCCTCTAATCAGTGAAGGTACTGATGTCTTCTGATCAGGAGTACGGTTTAAATCGGATTTTGTTTTTCAGTTGATCATCTTTGCAGCTGCAGTGAAAGGAAAAGGTATCGGTGAGCCATGAAGTATCTGCAGGCGGGTATCTGAGCCATGGCACGTATAACTGTCCATATTAAGCGGCCTTTGTCTGTATTGAAACACTGCATTTGAACAGTTTATCAGTTGATAGTACTACTAGTTGAAGGGACTGAATTAAATTTATCCTCCCATCCATTTAATCATTTCCAAATACAAGTTGTATAAGAAAAACATGAACTTCTCAGGACAGGGATTTGATCTGATGAAGACTTTGCAGAAGTAGTGGCTAACTTGTGGTAAACTTCCTGGTTACAGAGCCTGTAATTCGCGCTGTAGCATGTAATGGGCTCTTGAAGGTAGCTGCTCAGCACTGAGCTGTTACCTTTTTTATCGCTTGGCCTTCTAAGACCACTGAACTTGCAGTGAACTATGGAGGTTTCAGAATGACTCACATATTCAGAATCTTTTGCATTTGCTCCTTCTTGTCTGAGCATAAGTGGGATTTCAGGTGTTTAATGATGATTTTTGCACAGTGTTTGGCATTTATGCTTATAATCTGATCTGACTCCATGTGTCGCACAGCAAGAATTCCCCTTCCTCTCCGAATGCAAAAATAGGGGTATGAATAAGCCCCTTAACCTTGTGCTGTCAATTAGCTGAGACTTTTAAACCCCACCTCAGATCAGAGTATCACTTCCATTATATCACTATGCTTACATGGAGTAGAGAGTCGTTTGGCATATTATTTTGAATTTTAGTTGTCAAAGTAAACGGGTGGATTTCTGGTGGTTTTCCAACCGCTGGCAGAATAACTACTCAACAACTGTAAAAACCTAGACATAGAGGTGGTGCTGAACAAAAGGCTTTCTCCTCTCACAGGTGTTTTCCCAGAGTTGAACATCTTCTCTGTATTCTTCCTTTCTGAACCTTTGTCCAAATAATTTGCTGCCATCATTAATATCTTTTTTCATATCGGATTGCTATTTTCATCTTTGATCTAGATTTTCTGAAAATAAACTTGAAAAATGTTTCAAATAGAATGTTTGTTTCTACTCTGAACAGAGTACATGATGATCTGTGTCTCTGTCTTGCTTGGCCCAGTGTTCCCCTTGCCTTCTTGCAAGCTTGTGCGATTTCAGTATTTCTGAGTTGGATTCATTTCCCCTTTTTGGTCACCTTTTTCTGGAGCATTCCAGTGACATCATTGTGATGTCACTGACCATATTCATTCTTTCTGGACTTTGTAACAGCAAGGTGTTGAAAATACTGGGATGAAGCTCCGAGGTGGTTGATGTTCAAAACAAAGTGCAGAAGATGGAGTTGAGCCTCTTCTTTTTTTCCCCCCACTCCACAGCAGGGAGCGGGATCCTGGATGTGGCCGGCTGTTGTGCCCAGCCCTCTGCGTGGTTGTGAGCATGTTGTGCTTAAAACCTGGACTGTCTCTGGAAGGAGGTGGCATCACCGGATCCAAAAAAAGTTAATCTAGCTCAAAAATACCTTTTCTCTTTACTGTAGCCTTTAAAATAAGGTTCTTCAGAGCAGAACAGGTAATGGTAACATCAGAGCATTTGTACTCAATGTTGGTTTCTCATTTAGATGACAAAGCTGGATGACTTCTTTGGAAGTAAGGTCAGGTCCTTACCGGGTAAAAGCTTTGCCGTGAAAATAAGGCAAAACCCCAGGCTGCTCCTACGTTACAATGCTGTATTTGTTAAATTTGTTGAGGAGTGGCTTTTTCGAGAGGCCGGCAGAGTTGAGGCGGTGCAGATATCCCCCAGAATGCTGCAGCTCTGCGGTTAAATAGAGCTCTGTTATGGCAAGTGCGAACCCATTGTCGCTTGGCAAAAGGAGTCTTATTAAACAGTGGCTTTACTTGCTTGGACAAAATGTACTGATCTCCAGTTGTAACTTAGGAAATTTCCCCGATGCTGGTGTAATTCAGTGCTATGGGCAGTGCGTTCCAAACATGTTGTCCAAAATAGGAATGACTTGCCAGTGAGCAACAGGAATTGCTGCTGTCGTACAGGGTCGTGCTTAAAACGGTATTTAATGTTAGAGATGACATCTTGGAAACTCGGGAGTACTTGAAGCTGCTTGACAAGCATTAGGTAGGAGTCTGTGGGTGGAAGCACTTCAGGCTGATGCTTCTTGCATTTGGGTCTGCTTGTGCTGCCTGCACGAGGTGAGTTTGCAAGGCTGCAGTTAGTTATTTGATAATAAAATTCTTGTTGGGGCCCTAAATGTTATGATGCTGGAAGGAAATGCTTTGTTAAACTCCATGTTTCTGTCACGTGGCGTTTATAAGGTGTTTCATTATAGTAGGAATGCATTTAATATTTCCAAGGAATGGAGTAAACTTCATTGTGACAAAGCATTCCTGAAATCTGGTATAAGCGATCACTGCAAAGCTTTTGGAAATTACATGGTATCTGTTCCCTGGCTGCCAAGACATGTAATTCTGAATATAGTAGAGGGGGTTTTTTTGGAATTATTTTAAACTTCAGCGATACCAGCTAGAAAGGTCTTATTTTATCTGTTATGTCTCCAGAGTGATTTAAACTTTGCACTTAAATGACCCATTTGCTTAGTGCTTTAGATTTCCGTTTCTGTTAGGCCAAATGTAAATCTCATGGCTGGCCATGAGTAAAAAACTTTGATGCTGGTTTCTTTTGTCTCAACATAATTTTGCGAAAATCACAACAAGGCAGCCTTCTCTCAGGGGCCTTGTGGATGCGGATGGGGACTGACGTGTATTGGGGATGTTTTCAAAGTGAAATGGAAAACACTTTGTTTTTTAGCTACTTTTAAACATTTGTTTCTGAAAGCAAGAAATCAATAGTAAATACAGTTATTGCTGTTCCCTGTGGGTTTAATTTTAGTGAGCAGGACCCTACTTGCCATGCAAAGTAGAAGTGTTAATTTCTGCTATAAATTGGAAACTGGTGTGCCACGGAGAAGTCATAATTGAGACTGCAGCGTTTGTGGTCCTTGATGTGAAACAATAGCTACTTCTGGGTGTTAGTTTCATTTTTAATTATGCTTCTATGGCTTACACTTTTATACTTATCCCGAGCTCTGACTCCTTAGTTTTAGCCTTGCATGAGTTAGTTTATAATAGGAAATAAAAAACCAAACCTCTGACGCTCTTTGTGTTCCTGTGATATGATATAGAAGTATAGGGCAGTCCTGTGTCTATTCAGAAATATTTCACATTTCTTGCGTAGTGCTGTTTGGCAACCAGCGTTAAATTTAGGAGCATGGTGCACAGAATTTTAGTTTGACAGTCTCAGCTTCTTGCGATTAAAACCGACACCTGGAAGACTTCAATGTTTGTTCAAAGTGATGCCGTTGTCATAGATTAAAAGTTGCTCCCTGTACAGCACCTCCCCAAGTGTCCTTGCCACCTGTTGAATTGTTTTCAATTTCTTATTTTGAAAATAATCTCTCTTCCCCTTTCCTCTGTGAATGAGATCAAGTAAACAAGAATGTGGTTCTGTTGTTCAGTGTCAGATGTAATAGAGCAGTTTAAGGAAGTGATCGTTGATCTCCAAGCTGTGCTCGTGTTATAATAGTGAGTCAAGGTTTTCATACAGAAATAATTTCTAGGAGCCTTTTATTTCTGGAGAACGTAGCTGCTCATTCCTCCGCTTAGGAAAGACAATTTTGAAGGGCTGAGAACTGGGAAGAGAATCCAGAATTTGTCACGAGAGCTGTGACTTTCCATGGGAAGTAACTGTGAAGACTGAAAGTCCTCTCCATGTAGTTGAGTCTGTAACTTACCTGTTCAGGGTCGTGCTTCCAGTCCTCTGGACTTCTGTTACTTTTGGAGGGATCTAAAAATATTGCAAGTGATGTTTTCTCTTGTTTGTGGCTGGCTGCACTGTATTACTGGCAGCCGTAAAGAACGTTTGGAGGCTTCTGCGTGTATATAGGCATATAACGCTGCTGAATTTCATAAAGTCATTTAGTAGCTTCTGCATTTGCAAGAAAATTGCAGCCTCGTTTATTGTAAAACACACAGGGAGGGTTCCTAGCTACTCAGTAATGCCAAATGGTGCATTTGAGTGCAGCCCAGAATACAGATGCCTGCGTGTTTGAGAGAGGACTGCCGAGCTCGCGTAGGATATCGGTGCAGGAGGCTCCAGTGTGACGAGGAAGTGACCGACTCTGCACGAACTGGAGGGGAAAAAAGTTATCTTTTAATTTGATAATGGAAATTCCGCTAATATTTAAATAGCTTCACCATCCGAGGTATTTGCTGTTGGGAATGTTGAAAACCTTGAGTTTGTCTGGCCTGTATTTGATTCCTTAGCTTGCTTTTAGCTTTTGATCTTGAGCTGTGATGGAAATGCTGTTTAAATGAATGCTTTGAAAACTGTTATTCGAGGCTTCCTCAGTAGTTGAGTTTCACATGTAACTTAGTTTGGTAGTGTTTGTACTTCACAA
>NW_008824367.1:754774-771381 GCF_000699105.1 Pygoscelis adeliae | reverse complement strand
ACTCTTTCAAAAGAGGTCCCTTGTTTACGTGGGGTAGTAATGCTGAATAATTATTTTTGGTGTTCAGAGTAGTTCACTGTGGTGACTGTTTGAACCACTGTATGTACGTAACACTCAAATAGAACTATCTGCATCAAGTCTTTTGCCTGTTTTTAGAGACTGAGAACTTTTGCCAAATGTCAGGAATAATTTCAGATTCAAAGTCTTATGTAGGTACTTTCAATGGTATCTAAATCACTTGGAACCAGGAAGATGCTAATAAGCCATTTAAATACTTTGCTGCTTCCTGTTATAGCCTAGCTACCTGCTTCTGGATATGTTGGCTTGCCTTTTGCAAGTGTCTTGGCAATCGTTGTGCCTTTTGGCAGTGCTGATGGTCTTGCCAGCTGTTTTGGGCAGCATTTGAGGGCTGATGGGAGAGCTGGTAGGCATTACCACTGTCCAGTAAGGAAAAACACCATCTGAAAGAGTTGGCTTTGGAGGGACGTGTATCCCTTTGGTGTCCTCCCTTTGGACGACCATGGAGCCCAGACAGCTTAAGTGTCAAGCGCTACCTACTTCTCCATGACCGTGTTATGGTGTATCCCTGTCCTTGTTGCCAGACGCTGGCATGTCTGTGTGATGGCAAAAGGTTGTAGTCCTCTGTGGGATGTATTAGGGAGAGGAACCAAATACTGTTGCTGGGGACAGCGGATCAACTGAGAGCGCTGAGAGCTGGTGGTTCTTGACCATAATCTAGGAGTAACTGGGCAGTAGCCTATGTACCTACCTAAAACTTGGCTTCTTGGCCTTCTCTTGAGCTACTGATGGTTTCTAGCTGGTGCCCACTTACTCAGCTGGCATATGAAGTTCCTTCCTTCCAACCTTTTTTAAAGCATTCTTGGTTTTGTATCTTCCTCAGTTAAAACTCTTACATCCCAGAGCACCATGTGGCAGCTCTCATTTCCAGGGATGAGCAGTGCAAGAATCCTGTCTTGGCCATCTGCGTCAAAAATAGGTCTTCTGGGAAAGTACTTGTGGCTGAAACATAAAGGTGTGAAAGAAAAAAGGTTTTTCTTGTGACTTACTCAATTCTCTGCCTGACTTCTGATCTGAGACGCCCTCCGTGTTCTGGGACACCATGAACGTGCGCTTTCACGTGGGGAAGGTACCTGTTAATTCACAAAAGATCAAGCTTTGATTGCTTTGTGATTTGAGGAATTTGGGAGCTGGAGGGAGATAATCCCCAACATTGGAAATTAAAAGCTTGGATATTTGCTTATTGCCTTTACAGCTCTTCAGGAAAATTATCTGTCTTTCATGGAGTAACGTTTTCTGTGTTATTTCACCAGATGAGGGATGTTTTCGAGTGGATAAGCAGGATAGAGTAGGAGTTCCTGCTCAGAAGGATTCTGCTTGTGCACAGTTAAGGTCCTCTTGAAGTGGAGAATGCACACTAAAAAGTAGAACCGGAAGAATCTGTATAATTGCACCTGAAAATAGTCAACTGGTAAAATAACTGACTACTTTGGGTGTTAGTTCAAAGAATTTTTTTTTAAACTTAATGTCTGCCTATTCCTATTAAGGAGAAAGCATGAAGAGACTCTGTTCCAAGATAAAGAAATGAAAATTTTAAGTGGTTCTGAAGGCTTCCGCTTCCTGCCTGATATTAGTAAGCTAGGTCAACCTCCAAAAGAATGGGTTGAGTAAGCCATGTGAGTGTAATACCCTGGCAAGGTGCATTTGACCTGTTTACTTTAGCAAAACTTTTTCAGAGCCACAGAGGAAGTAGCTGGTATTTGAACAAGTCCATTATATAAAAATCCCAGCAGGACATACTTGATTTTACCATTCCTGTGCTGCTTTGATGTGTGTGTGGGAACTGGTGAAATAGTTACTGCGTAGTGAAGTACTTCGCTCGAGGTAACTTCCTTTTAGGGTTTTCTTTGGTTTTCTGAGCTAAGGCAGTACAGGCTGTTCTTGGTAGGCTCCCATTGCTGCTTGGCTTGAAACACCGATGAACTCAAACCGTTCCGGTGCTTTGAGTTTCTTTGGGTATCTAATACTCATCCCGAGCAATGCTTTTTGAGATGCAGGGGTGTATAGACACATGCACCTGCAACCTGAAATAGGGGCATGGTTACATGTATGTTGCTCTTGGCTTAGGCAGTTCCTATTCCCTCATTGCATGGGTACGGCTGTTTGCAGGGCCAAATAATGAATGTGATCAGTGAACTTACTGATTAAATGTGCCTCTTCTTCCCTGCTCTTATCAGTCAGTCCGCTGTTTGACCCTGCGAGCAGTTCCTTTGCTCCATTTGCCAGAAGTGATCGTGGTTAAATTGCTCAACTCTGCACTGTCACCAAAAGAAATGCATGTGTATCTACTCCTGAAGACAATGTTTTTGTGGCCTGTTTTGGGTGCACGTATAACTATAGGTGCATATTTAACTTTTGAAAGAGCTCTGGATAGTTTTTTAAAACTTTGGTCCCCTCTGCAGCTGATAACTTTGGATTGTGTGTGTTCTTGTGTAACAAAATACAAATGCAATCAGCATTCCTTTGTCTGACAGAAATGTGGAGAGGGATTAGGGGAAAACAGGAGAATTCACATGAGTAAACAGTCTCCCCTGCAATGTGCTTTCCTGTGTGGGGAGAATAATGTAAGAATAAGTTAACTCTTAATAATCTACATCCTAGTCAGGCTCAGGGATCTGAGAAGTAGGGAGGTGGAAGGAATGGTCTGGAAAGAAGAGGAGTTCAGGACCTCTTCTGGGAAGAAGGGAGTATGTGTGTGAGAGCTATGTCTCGAGCGGGTAACCGAAGGAGAAACCTCCCAAGGCCTGACGAGGTTAGACTCCAGAATGGGTGCTCAGATGTGACAGAGCTTTGCTGATCAGTGTATTTTAAAACTAGGCCAAACAGCAGCTTTTTAGTAAAAAGACAGGGAGGAGAACACTCCAACATCTAGTTAGTGGCTTCATTTCTCTTCTGGGAGCTCTGACAAGCTCTAGTAAGCCCTGATCATGAGTCCTTGCCTTAAAGTGAAGAGTGACAGTTCTCATTCTGGGATGATTTATTCAGGTTCAGGGGAATGCAATAGATGCTATTAATGTGAAGTTTGGTTTTTGGATGAAGTGGAAGGCCTTTGGGGTAAAAGCCCACCTAGTATGCATACAGGAAAATAAAGTAACAATTCTGAAGTACTGTGAAGATCTGATGAACAAATGTCTGGCATCTTTGTTTTGGTAGTTAGTAATACTTCTGTGATGACTGAAGGGCTATCTGAGCAAATTGAGGTGGTATTCTTTGATTTATACAGATTTTATATATGCATTAGCATGTTCTGTAATAACTCTTCTCTTTATTTTACTTGGTAAAATGATGTGTTTGAAACGCCCTTATTTATATTAAGAGAGCTGAAATTAATACTTGAAAATGTACTCTGCTATATTTTTATGTTGGATGATGACAGTTGATAGTAAATGCAAGTGTAGTTGTGTATGATGGTAAAGATCAAGTATAATGTGATACAGTTGTGGATTATTGCAGTTTAGAAGTGTAAGATACTTTGCCTTCAATTGGGAATTCTGTACTGATGTACTGGAAATGGGTTCAAAGATTGTATAGAAACTGGTACGATGCTTGAGAAACTGGTAAAATGCTTGCTTCTTGGCTTGTTTTCTTAATTTCTGAATCTCTCATCTACTTTGTCATTAATCCAGTTTGGGGGTTACTGTTTGGGAACTAGCTTTGTGTATCTGATGCTTATTTTTAGCTGGGATGATAGCTTCTAGGAGGGGAGCAGAGTGCAAAGAGTTGGAGTTGTCTTTAGGGATAGCTGATACTGAAACTATCTGGAGGGAGGATGCCTGGAGATGTTTGGGATCTCTGTCGTTCTCGTGTACCACAGTGTAATTCCCCTGACTGGTGTCCTGCTATCGCTTGCCAGGGTATCTCCGTAGGCCGGCAGCGCTGTGATTTGGAAGAGGCTGGGTGCCAGCCTTTTCAGTGCACTTAATTACACTAATGACTGGCAGATAATTATTCATATTGCTAGCCTTCACATCAGTTGTAAAGCAGGACTGATTAGGTGGGGTTTTTCTCTTGCAGAAGCCCAGTGTCTGATGACAGATAGTAGTATCTTAACAGGAAAGGAACAAGAGATATCCTTATCAGCTAGCGCACAGTCCACCAAATACAAAATCGCACATCCAGGTTTGTTTCCTATTCCCTACTGAAAGGGAGATGTTCCAGGTGCTTTGGAGGGTCTGCACGTACTTGCTGGTTTAACTCAACTGATTTAGAAACACTTCTGATTAAATGAGTGCAAGTTTGTATAGAGGTAAGTCTTCAAAGCCCTTAAATGAGAAAATGGTGAAAAAGTTGGAGGTTTCCTATTGTCCCCAACTGCTGTATGACTTGTATTTTGTTATTTCTGTATTGAATCCCAGCAAAGTATTTTCTCTTAACTCGAGAGAGCTCAGGTACTTGGTTAAAAATACCTGCAGCAGTTAGAGACTGCAGTTACAATTTTAGGTATATCTTGTTTGTTCTCGTTCCCATCCTTTAACAAGAGAATTGCTGAACTCTTCATGCCTCCAGAATATCCTTTCTTCAAAGGTGGCTTCTGCAGAATCCTTGGAGGAAGTAGTTTTGGGGTGTAAACAGGCAAAATTACTTCTTGTAGTGAAAGTCCTGGCTCATAAAATAGGATGTTGCTGGGGCTCTGTTGGCTGTAAAACTAAGACAGGCTAAATGAGCAGAGTATGGTAAATAAACTGCGAAGTCATCACTAAAAAATGGTCTGAGCTAGAAGAGGCTTGTTGGGAAAAAGGATGCTGGCAGATTTTCCTAGTGCAGATGCAGCTTCTGCCAGCAGAAAAAAGTGCTTTTGCAGGTATAGTTGCTTTTGTGCAGGGAAGTGATATAAGCTATAACCACATCTGCTCTGGGGCTTTTGCCAGTGTAAAGATGTTGCCAAAGATTACATCCCCAAGACGCTGCTATATTGGCAATGATTTCCTGGGGCTATCTAGTTTAAAAGTGTTAAGATGGCTAAATTTTTTTTGCCTGATTATTGAGGGTTGTAGACTTAAGGCATAGGCATCACTGGGGTAGGTTTACTTCCCGTTTGTCAAGGTGACATCGTGTGTACAAAACATATTTTTGCCAGTAAATACTTCAAAGGGTTAAGCTCTTCCTGTTTTGTATTGCATTGCAATTTGGCAAGACATCCGTCTTTCTGTTGAATGATGCGGAGATGATACATGGGGAAGGTCTGCTGTCGGAAAATGAGAAGGTGGCGGTAAGAACTGGGATCCAGTTGTGGCTAAATGGGGATGCTCGTTAAATCTACGCTGAATGGTGACTGACTGCTGTGACGTGGTGCACCCAAGCGCTCTGTTTAGCCAGGTATGTGCAACAGTAAACAAGCTTAGGGCCTTTGTGCAGTGACGGGGAGATGAAGTCAGCCTAAGGGAGGTGTTTTTTTTCTTTCCTAAAGTACCACGTAGTGTGTTGCTGCTTTGGTGAGTGGGTAAAACTTCCTCTCTGTCCAAGTGAAGCGAGCCAGAGGAGGTAAGAGTGGGGCTGCTTTGAGGAAGGGACAAGATTGGAAGCAATAAGGAACAGAGACGTGAAGTGAAATACCTAGTACTTGGATGCTCACCAAACTGAGGCCTGGAGGAGAAAGATAAGATGGAAGAATGTTAAGGACTCTTTCTTCATAAATATTCTCTAATGTTCTTGTTAAGTGCCACAGGCTAAAAATTCTTCAGCTAAGCCAGTGTTTCTCATCAGTCACATTGTCTCTGAAGGGGTTAACTGTTGCAGGCCATCAGTGACCCTGTATCAAAATACATTTGAGCTAACCTGGCCATAGCCATGAGAGAAGCTTTTAATTGGGATAGCTTTCGTTTAGTTTTCATGGTAGATCTTTAACTTAGTGATTTTTGTGGGTGCTACTCCATTGTGCTCATGGAAGAAGTCACTGTGCCTTACCATTTTCTTTTCCCTGTCTGTATATTTATTGGAAAATGTTAATTATAGTCTTCTGAAGTGGAAGTCCAGATTCAGGGCACAGGTGTGTTATTTGAAGATTTTTACTTTTTTTTAAGTATTTCCCCCAAGTACCTGTGAGTCTGAGAGCTCTGGCTTCTGCTGCAGGAAGTAGCCTGTCCTTTTGCTCTCATTCTTGTCAGAAGAGGAAAACTGTGTGTAATCAAGCACTGCAATAACTGCTGGGCGAGAAGAACCACGTGTTTGTGCTGGCAGTGCACTTCAGGGTAAAGCTCTGTTCACAGTCGGAGGCTATCCTGGAAACAACTGATTTTGAGGAATCAACTCAGTGGCAGCTGTCTTGAGGTGATGTACAATTTGGCTGGATTATATCTTTCTTCTGTGATAAACAACTCATTTCTCTTTGAGCATATTGTCATAGAATAGATGTTATCCGTTAGTGCCCAGTAACAAAAGCAGGTGGGAGACAGATCACCCAACAATTTGAGACTTAACTAGCATTTGAGAGACATACTTATGCTGAACATCCTTGGGGTCTGATCCTCTGCTTGCACACTATTTAAAGAGAGGACACCCTTTCTTTTAATCACCATCGGGAAGGACCTTTGAGACGAGGAGAAGGACAATTTGAGAGACCCTTCCAGAGAACTTCTAAAACTTAACCCAAAAAGTTTTATACCGTATGCCATGGTATAATTATTTCTTCAAGTTATCCTAGGAAAAAACAGTCTTTTGACATCACGAAATACTGTAGGATACTCTTCTAGGAAGGACTTGGCAGGTGTTTTTCTTTTTTAAGTGGAATAGACTTTTTTTGGTCAGATACTGTTCTGTTACAGCAGATCTTTGGGGATGAAGTGTGGTAACAGATCTTCAGGAATGAAGCGATGGTTTGGTCTCTTTGAAAAGGACGCACAGAATACTGTTGATCAACTGGTACTGTCATATGTTTTTTTGTAAAGCTGCCATCAAAATAGCACACTTCCAAAACCATTCTGTGTGGCTGGAAGATTGGTGCGGCATTGACTCCTGTGCAGTACAGATTTCCTTCTAAGGTGAAGTACAGCTGCTGATACCCTCACAGATCTGCTAATAGCATCCTCCTAAGATTTACTGCCCATCCAGTGCCTTTTGACCAGGTGATGCCTTTGAACATGCTTAACGCAGCAAAAGTGAAGTTCTGTTATCCTAAGGGTGTGCAAAATCCACGGAGAAGTCCCAGCTACTGCTGACCAATGAGTAGTTCACTGGGCAGGGTTGAAATGACCTCTTCTTTACATTGTGTGAGCTGCTGGAAACCAGAGCTAGCAGAGCTAGTAGTTTTGCTACCTGATGGGGAGGAACAGTGCCAGTTTCCTACAGATACATTAAGCTGTGAAATGGGTACAGCCCTATGGGTGAATCTGGCAATGTACAATGCTGACTATGGTGAAAGAGTGAAATTAATGTACCGATACGTATTTGAGTGAAGAAAAAGATGCAGGGAAAGCTTCTTTTTGAGACACCTCAGACTTCTATAAAGTGATTTAAAAGAAAAAGCAGTTGTAAAGTAATGTTACTCTTTCAGCTTTATTCCTTTACTGTCTGTTTCTGCCTGCAAACAGGACTGTTTCTGTAGCTGACATCGGCAGACCTGTACTTTCCCAGAGATACACAGTTCATTCAGAAGGCTGAGTCACTGAAGACAGCATTCCCCTGAAACCCAAATGCGGTGCTTTGGGTTGTTTTCCTTTTATCAGTTTGATGGGTAGCTGACCTGACATACCACTTCTAGTCTTTCCAACAAATAAATTTCTTTAAGCAAGTCCCTGTTGTCTGAGTTGTGCCAACTTGGCTGTCTGGCCACACGGTGATCCCGATCTGGGTTATAACAAACCAGCGACCCCCTTAGCCCGGGTCAGTTCCTCTATCTGGTTCACTTGTAGCTGTGCAAGCGATCGGGCTCCCATCGCTGAGTGGTCAGCAGCAGGCCCAGGAGCCAGCGGTGGCATGAGCTTGTGTTGCTGCTGAAATAAATACTTTTTGAGCTGCTCCTTCTTGGTCTGGTGGCAATGGGATGCTGGTTCTTTGGAGCAGGCTCTGAAGAGCACGTTTTACTGCCCTGCCTAGTTACTGCCCTATTTCCAAGTAAAATAATAATCCAAGTAGCTGTTACTTTATCTCGTAGGCAGAAGTAGAGCTGGTGCATAGCTAAGCCGTTTTGGGTTTCTGGAGGCTTCCTCGGTGCCTCTAAAATCTTGTGAAGGCAAGAGATTTCTTACCTGGTTCTAATCAACCCGTGCTCTTGGGTTAAGCTGAGGGTTTTTGGTATGTATTGCCCAGTCACTAAACTCCTCTGCCTTTGTTCAGCATCGTTTCTTTCTGTAGCAAAGCATGCTTTTGCATTCCTCTTGAACCAACATAGTATATCTTCAAGCCCCGCACTAGTGAGTTGTCATATTGGTTTGAGACTAGAATAGAAATCATACCCATGTATCTTTTCTAGTCTTCTAGAGACTGTTGGTCTGAGAGATCGTGTGGGACTAAAAGTATCAAGTGATGCTGCTTTCTGCCATTGGGGATGCCTGTGGTCTAGGGGAACCCAACAGTTTTCTTCTGTGTTTGATGGAGTCGGATCTGTTTGTGGTACATGTATATGGACAGTCCAGTAACTATCTGGCAGGTCAAAATGAAGTGTAATGGGGTGAGAATTTTTATACTGCAGGTTCATGTACAATAGAAGGGGAAAAATGGAGCCTGGGGGTCTGGAAGAGCAGTGGTGTATAAGTCAAGAGGGAAGGGAGCTGAAAAATGCTTTTTGGGCACTACTTGTGTGAGTAGTACTCTATGGATGAGCAGGGCAAGTGACTACATGTTGTTTGCGATTGGGAAACAGAGGTCTGTTACTGCTTTTTCTAAATAGCCATCTGTTTGTTTCATTGATTTCTCATCCTAACAGGAGCAATACTGTGAGGCACTGGATGTTGACTGAAGGTTTGGCATGAGGGGGAAATTGGTGATTACCAGGGACCCGGACTCTACCTGGATGAACCTGCAGGTCCTTTACATTCAGGGTAGCCAAAACTCTTTTGGGGCTTCTGATATCACCTTGTCCACAGCCTAGCTGCAGTGCTGTGTGCTGTCTTCTTCCTCTGCAATGGGAGATATTAAGGAGCTACTGAAATAGTAAACGGGAAGAATTATATGGAAATGATGCCATCACCTTCTCCTACTCTTTTAAGGCAAGTCTTTGCAAATTCATGAGTGGGAGGCAATGGGTTGAATAAACCCATTCTGAAACGTACTCTGGCACCCATGTGCTCCCACTCCAGTTCTCTCTCAGTACGTCAGCTATAGTTGCTCAGCGGCAACTCTGGAAACTATAGCTGTGGCTCCTGTTGCTTACACAGATTTGCTGAGCTTTTGCTCATACGTTGGGGTTTCTTGTGGTGGGAGACACCAGGAGGAGGGAAATACTTAGGGTGATACTGCCTTTGTGGGCGGTAAAACAGTAGCACTCCTTATTCTAAAAGAATTAAAAGTGAGAAGTGGTTTGTGAAAGCACGTACATTTGGAGACCTCTTGTTCCATAGTCCTCAAGGAGTGTACAGTGGCATAACTTGGTCAAATTCACAGGGCCTCTGTACTTGTGGTTCTTTGCTCTTTAAAGGGTTGATTTTATACTCCAGAACTGTAGCAAAAGGACGTAGAAGCCAAATGTTCTTCAAATTAAATATATAAAATAAGAGTTAACATCTCTCTGTATCCTGTTGTCAAACCGTAGATCTCCTGTTATGGAAGCAAGTGTAGCTGAAACATTGGAAAAACCTTCCCTGGTCGTAGCCCATATGCAGTATTTAGTTTGTGTTGAGTTGGTGGTGGAGCATCTGCAGTCATCTGAGAGCCAGTGCTGCCCAGCACACTTGGGCAGCATGGCAAATCCATCCCATCTTCTTTTATTTAGAATTTTGCATTTCCAAATTTGCTAATTCATCCCAGAGTTGTTGCTTTAGTATTTTTTTCTGATTTTAAAAGCCTTGTTAGACAATGGATCTCTGTTGTGGCTCCTAATCATTAACCTGAAAACTTTCCAAAAGGCTCAGAGAAAATGTAAAGCAGCTGACTGCTTCATTTCTGTCTCTTGAACCAATTAACTGAAGTAATAGAGTTTTCTCTGAAGTTGCTTTTTATTATCTTCCTCTACCAAAAGAGTGTATGTTCATCAGAGCTAGAAACTAGAAACAATCAGTAAAGTGCAGATAGGTTACTACAAACCAAGATCATCGTATCAAGCTGCCATTTGGTGCCATCACATAATGGTACTAATTCAGTAATTCTGTAAAACCTGATTTTCAAAATTAAGAGATGATGTGTGAAGGGAAGTTAATGAGATGAAGAAAGATGTAGGAAGTTTAGGAGTTGATCAACATCAAAGCTGAAGCTGTATGTGTTAAGGGGAAGTTACAGTGAAGTGGTAAATGCCAGTTGACAGCAGTGACTGGCAGTGTCACAGGGAAGTAGCCTGGCTTCATGCAGAGTTGCTTGGAAATGCCAGTAGCAGGAAGCAGGTAAATTTTGGGATGATTCAGAGATGGGTAATTTGAAAAAGTCACTTAGTGTGGCTTCAGGGGGGCTGTAGGATGCAAAGACCGTATCCTCAGTGAGTGCATAGAGATTGAATAGCACTGATTTTGCTATTATTTATTAACAGGTGTTTGGAAGATGAGAAGTATCTCAAACCCACCTGTGTGTTTTGTACTGGTCCCATAAGCCATGAGATGGGTAATGGCAGAAATGTACCATGGTGTGATTCTCTCCCAAGCCTCAGGGGATGGCAGAGGAGAGTATGGATGGGTGGTGGCAGACTGATCTGTTTAGCTGCTGTGCTCATCTTCTCGCAACAGCCCTCTTACGTTCTGTCTGTAATCGAGCCAGGGAATATTAGATTACATGAAGGTTTTCCAGCAGCTTCTCGGAGTGCTCAGTTAGTGTTGTTTAAAAACCAGCAAGTTTGGATACTGTCTTTAGGAGATGACATTCTGGAAGTACTCAACACTTGAGATCTCATCTTCTACATTTGCTTCCTGGGAATTTTATTAAGCTGCTAGAAATGAGTTTTTGTGCTTGTAAGGTTTCCTGTAATTGTCTCCTGAAAGAATAGATGTGAGTGGATCTTCACAAACGAAGGTCGCTCAGTGCACTTGCAAAATAATGCAAACCTTATGATGACAGTCTTAGTGTAATGTGATTCAGCCTAAAAGCTTATTTAAAACACTTTGTACTCTATGTCTAAGGTTACCTATACGGGGCTGGGAGAGATGCAAGTGAAGAGCAGTGGTGTTCAAACAGAGTAGATGACATAGTTACTGCCGGATTTTGAGCTGGTGTCCGCTTTGTTATTACCTGATGAAGGGAGCAGTTGTATGGTGCCTGGTCTGTTGTGTTGGTTGCCCTTGTTCTGTGCTGTGGGGGGAGAAGGAGTTGTTGTCCTTCAGAAAGGAGTTTCAGTGTGCAAACCTGTTGGGTTTTGAAGTAATTTAAGACTTACGAGGGGTTTCCGTTCCTGCTCGGTGGTGGCACTTAATGCAGTTGAGTATTGCCTGTTTGTATCGATCTTGAGGTTTAGGGCATGCCTGCCTGCGCACCACCTCCGTGACCTAGAGTCATCTAGAGAGCAGTGGGGAAAAACATGCAGTGCATCTGATGATGCTGGTCTCCAGACCATCAATGAGAGCTACAGCTGAGGCAAGCGAAAAGCCTCTTTTAATTTATCAAGAAATCTTTTAAACCTTCTCATCGTGAGGTTGCTTTTACTCTACCTGCTAAAATAAATGGTGACATGCTGTTTATTTTATTAATGCTTCCTTCCATGGCGTGGTGTGCATGGTGACAAGCTTTGGAGATGCCATTTGATCCTGCATGTGCTCGGAGGGCAGCTGGAATTTCCACTTGGTGCTCTACTATTGGCAAAGGCTGGGTTTTTGACTGATGAAATATTTACAGTGGTGGTGTGACATGCTGTCCCTAGATGTCACTTTACTGGAGCAAATGTTTGTGCTGCTTGGCTTCAGACAGGCGTTAGCTTCCGAGCTGTTCTTTTGATGGCCCTTTGCTCTTCCACCAGTGTGTGCGATATGTCACCACCAAGCAAAGCTCTTTATTCTTTGCTGTCAACCGATGTGAAACCAGTTGGTTCCCTTCTGCTGGGGAATTTAAATATGGAATTGTGTCACTTACGCACCTGTGGAATATAGCTGTGGATGTTGCTGAGGTTTGAACCGTTTGCAGATGTCTGAGGCTTGGGCAAAGCCAATGTTTCTGGAGTGTCTACTTTGATTCATGAGTGCAAAAGCAGTGTGTAGAAAACCGAACTGGAAGCGGTATCAAACTCGTACTGCTGTACTGAGTCTGAAAAAGTCTCTGCTATTGGGATATAGATGCTGCAGTTGGGATGAAAAGGGTTGAAATGCAAAAGCTGCCATGTTTAGAAAACAAAACCAGCCATGAAGTGGAAAGAAACAAAATGAAGAATTGATCAATACCATGTCTCAAGGAGGTGGGAAAGGATTTTGCTGGAGAACTGAGCTGAAGTTGTTCTTAAATGGTTTTTATCTGCAGTGAATGCTGAAACAGGAGCTTACTCCAAGCATGTGATGAGAAGCTGAACTCTAAAATATGCTTTTCTCAGTAATAACGGCAAGAATGAACTGTGCAGCTTGTCTTGATGGATGAAAACATGAATGGATCAAGTACTGCAAACTGTCATTCAGCAAATTATGCTGCTTGGAAATTCTGATTTAAGCTAATGTCCTAATAATCTTTAATTTATAATTCATTTATGCATTTAAGTGTGTCCAGGTTCCTCCTTCCAATTCATACTTTCTTATTTTGACAGCAAAAAGAATTCAACTTGGGTATTAGTGACCAAGCTTCTAGTTTGACTAAATTCTATTAAATTAAGGTGTTTTATTTCATTTAATAATGCTTCTTTGGAGAAGTCCAGATCTTTGCAGGGTTTCCTCATCCCTGTATGTCCTGCTTGCATTGGTGTGCCAGAGCATGGCAACACAGATAACGATGGTAAATGTAAATACCTTCAGTGAAAATCAGTGGTGAAGTGGGATCTGTTTGAAGCATGTTTGGGACTTGGCTGCTTTTTTAGCCTAAAAAAAAAAAAAAAAAATCACTGCTGAAGGACAGACTGTGTTTTTCTCTGGGCAGAGCTTTATTATGAATGTTTTGTTAGCGAGCTGGTTGTGACAGCGAGTCTTCTAAAGCGCCCTGAGAATTTCAACAAAATGGCTGCTTTCCTCGGGTTTCATTCCTATCGGGATATCAACAGGCTCGCTGCCCTGAGCTCTAGGCAATCTTCCTCAGCTTCAACATGTAGAATTTAATAGGTGGCTGTTATAAATTAGATCTGCCGTTTCAGCTTTCATCAAACCACATTTGGAGAAAAGTGGAGCGTTTGAGCGTGTTTGCTTTTCCCTTGCTGTCTGTTTCTGGCTGCTTTACTTTGTAAAATTTTTCTTTGCAAACAGAAAATACCCTTTGTAAAAGCATGCTTCTCCCTGCTGCAGCTTCAAGCCTAAGTAGTAATCCTGTCTGAGCAGCATTGTAGCCTGTTCATAACTAATCTTTGTGATGTAAGAGTCGTAGACAATCCTGTGTGCCAAATGAGAAGCCCATCCAGTTTCAGAACATAAACTGTAATATACCAGTGCTGCGTAATCTGGTGTTGTTTAAATGTTCTGTTAACTTTTGCAGCGCTGGGCAGAGCGAGTGTCCAAAGTGGTTGCTGAGGGCTCGTACAGCAGTGACAGGGCTGATATGGGGCTGTAGCAGAACTAGTGTCAAAACAGGTTGAAACATCAAATTATTTCGGTGTTGTTTTAACCCCATATGACTGAGTTACAGGACATAGCTGCTCTGTAGCAGTTAACCTCTCACTGTGATAGGTGCTGTGATTTACTCCTCCAAAGCTTCTCCCAAATAATTGCGAGGTTAAGTGTGTGCATGCAAGCAATTAATACGGAGCAGCTGTTACCCGGTACCTTGGTGGTGTGCCTTGCCTTAAATTAGAACAATCCTTAATGCCAGAGGTTTTTGCATTTGTATTTAACTGTGGTTTACATTATGCAAAGCAAGCTTCCTAGTGCTGCCTCCTCCACGTCTTCAGTCCTGCCTGCGTAATGCAGGCTCAGGTTGTATCAGTGTCCACGCTGTGTACAAGCAAGGGCACAGTTGTATTAATCCTTGCCTTCTGTATTGGTGAAACAACTAGTTAAGTTTTAAATACTAGATCTTGGATGTGGCAAGTGGAGAAAGCAGGCAGCCCAGCTATTTCTGGTAGGAGCTTGTCATGCTGCTGGTGTTTCCTTTTTTAAATTAACATGTTGAACAAATACTGCTGTAGCTAGAGGAAGCTAAAGCCCAGCAAGCCAGTAAAAGCTACCCCTCACACCATGTTTGTGTTATAATACACCGAGCCATCAGTGCTGGTCTCTGGAGTATAATCCGAAATAACGTGCTGTTTCGTACACTGCTGTCGCAGTGGGAAAACAGCTTTCTTCTTGTGATGCTGGGATACTCGGGAGGGGTCTGATCCAGGGAAACTTGTTTTGGAAAGCTGCAGTGCCACTTTGTTGGGAACATGGAGAAGCCACAACCAAAATGAGACGCTCTTGTTCTTCACGACCACGTGTCCTTTGGTGAGTGGTATTTGCTGGATTTGCCTTGTTGCACTTGATAATCACTGCAGACCACTTTAGTTCCTTATTAATACGGCATAACTTATCCTTCAGTGCAGCGAGAACCTGTCTGTTGTCTTGTCAGCCAGAGACCACTACCTTAGTTGCCTCTCAGCCTATTAAGTGATTATTCCCAGAAGTCTTAATACAGTGGCCAAGTGGGCTGCTGTAGCAGAAGGTAGGACAAGACTTCAGGGTAATTTAAAGCTCTGTTAATGCTGTTGCTTGAGAAATTAAGAAAATACTGTTTCTTTGTACATCTGGCAGATCTCTGGACTGAGTGAAGAAGAATCCTTGTGTTTGAGAAGACCTGCACGCTTTACTATCTGAAACTTGTTTGTATCTCTAGAGCATGGCAGGGGTGAGGGGCTCAAGTAATGTGCTTTATAGATGTGAGAGTGCTGGAGGGATTACATGGAGAAACCTATATGCGCTATTTGCCTGGTATGTTTAGCAGGAGATTTCTTGGTTTGAGGCAAGACTTGTCCTAGACCATGGAAGTTTTTTTTTTAAATAAAAGTTGTACTGGCTATAGGAGCTGGTATCATAACCAAGATAATCCAGAGATAAGATCAGTTTGTTTACTAAAGTATATTTTCATCTTTGATTAATGTGCACTAGGAACTGTGCGTGTTTTAAGTGAGCTATTAAGAACTCCTTTAGGTACTGCTATGTAATACAGATGGTATTACAGAAAAAGATGTTGTGGAGACCTAAATACAAAGTAACCTAGAAAGATCAAAAACTGAAGCCCTGAAAGAGGCTGCAGTCCTCCTCCCTGAAGCTGGAGTAGCCTTTTGGTGAAAGAGACCCTTATGTTCCCATACAGCTTCTTGGTGGCAGGACTGACTTGAAGCAGTTCAGCTGCTTGCTCCCCTGTCTGCAGTGGTGGCACAGGGCTGCTCAGGGCTGCTGCGTGCTGGGCTGGATCAGGGATTGATGCTATCGGAAAGCTTTTTCTCGGTTTGTCGTCCCCCCCCCTTTAAATGGGGTTCCATGCTGGTTTAGCATGATTCCCACATGGCTGCAGCAGCTTGAGCAGTTGGGCTGGGCAGAGCACTTGTTGGCCACACGCTAGGGCAAAAGGTGAGGATGCAGCTCTCGAGGAGATACAAACTGTGCAAAGACCATCCTGTGCCCAAAGAGCCTCTCATCCTTGCCTCAGGCGCTATACTCGGTGTATCCGCATTGCATGTGCACAGCGAAGTGTATCAGCTTGCTGCTTTGGCTGAGAGGTACAAAGAGGAGAAAATAACTCCATTAGAGCAGCGAGCTAGTCCAGCTTGTCCCAGAACTGCACCATCACTGCTTTTGACACAAGGAAATGGGTAAATCTGCCTGAAAGTGGGATTGCCTCCTTAGCAGGCGGCTGAAGCGCTGTTATCCTGACTCCTGCTAGCGTGCTGAAGGTCAGGGTGCTGCCTCGCTGTTTTGTGATGGCCAGTTGCATGTGGTTGTCAGCCAAGCACCTCATTGTGTGATTACAGTTAGGAGCTTGGATCTGTATCGCCTGGGAGACTTGTTCAAAGGTGGACTGGGGCAGCATTTTCACAATACAGAGTGTTTGGCAATACCGGTTTCTGGTTTTTCTGCCCTGTACTGTGTAGCAGATTTGCCATCCCAGCTGTTTACGGGGCTCCACACAGACTGGATCAGGGATCTGGTCTAACCTTTCTAAAGCTGCTTTTGTTCACATGGTCTTTTTAAGCTGGAAAAATTTCTTAGTTTGGCCTTAAACAAGCTGTGCTGGCATTAATAAGAAGAGTAAGAACACACTGCAGAGGGAGGGGAGTGTCACTTTTTACATTATAAACCACAAGACTGGTTCTTTGTGCTTACGTTTTGACCCTAGGGCTTTATTTCAGTGAACATTTTGTT
>NW_008824367.1:737975-754708 GCF_000699105.1 Pygoscelis adeliae | reverse complement strand
CTCCTGCCCTCTCCCTTGTGCTAATGCGGCTGTTCATGTGGTCAGGCAATCAAACAGATTGGGGGACTGATTCAGTGAAAAAACAACTTAAAGAAAAGAGGAAAAAGGATCCATTTCCGAGCCAGTAATTTGCAGCGTTGCAGTGTAAGATGGCTGCACTAGTATGGATTGGTGAGCGCAGGACATGCAAGTGTGTGGCTGAGGGTAAGGATGGGATCACTGCTTTGGGTGGCAGCATTGGCTTTTGACAGCTTCAAGTTGTAGCTATAGCCCATGGGCTCAGAAAATCACATTGCTAGTTTATGTCCTACTTTTCAACAGCTTCAGAGGGTCCATCGAAAATTTGCCCTACGGCAAACTTCCATTTTGGTGTCAAATGGCAAAGTACACATAGCCATGCTCAGGACATTGGCTGTTGCCTCTGTCACATGTAAATGGTCCTAAAACTGAGCCCAGAGAGTTTGGATTTAGGGAGCTAAAACACAGTTCTGGGGTGTAACAGAAGCCATATGGTTTGTTATGTTTCTCAGCTCGTATAACCAAACCCTTGGCTGATGGTACAGATTTAGTTGGAAGAAAAACTTGTGTACAGGTGAAAGCCAGCTTTTATTTCCGGTCCTATTTCTGACCTTCCTAGGCTGTATTTCTTTCTTTAGTTGTATAATTGCGTAGTATTTTCTGAATCTTGGGGTGCTTTGGGAACACCTGGAGATTTCAAAGGACATTGTCATTGTACACTGGCAGCTGGTTACTTTCTGGGAGAGTTTTCAGCCCACGTGTTTTGGTGGTCGGGGCTGTGACAAACGAGGAATATTCTTGTTCTGCAAATAGTGTGGAGCTTGTGGCAAAAATGGATACGGACGGATGGCAATTAGCCCTTCCTGCATTTTATGAACATCCTGGGTTTACATTGTGTAAGCACGCCGGACATTGAGATGGTGGCACCTGGGCATCTGTTGTGGTAGCAGTAACTAACCTGTTCCTTAAGTCTTCAACTGCATTCTCATTTTATGTAGATGTTTTGCTTTATAGGGTTTTTAATTTTCTATCTGCCAAGTCAAACTATTTTCCAGTATATGTTAGTTAACATAATCTGTGCAGGCAATACATGTTATCAGATGCTGATTTCCCCATTTGCTTATTTAAAACTCGGCTTGGTGTTCTCATAACAGTATACCAACTTGGTCAAGCAGTTACTCAATTATTATTTTCTTTTCTTTCTCTAGAATCCAGCGACTATTACTCGAATACTGCTTAGCCATTTCAACTGGGATAAAGAGAAGCTGATGGAGAGGTAAGCAGCCATCTTAGCATGCAGCCACATTTCGCTTCAGACCTGCAAGAAATGTTTATTACTGGATTAATGTGAGAATGGATGAACGCACAGTATGTGGCAGGAGAATCTCTTGTGTAAGCTCTAAATGTTCCCTCTCTAACAGCCTTCACCAGCTAAGAGTGACTCCTTGTTTTAATATTATTAATATCTATTAGACTTCAGAGAAGTTTTGGAAGTTAGTTGCCCCTTGGAGGAAGGGATGCCTTCCAGTTTGAACACACAGAGGCACAGGATTTTCGCAGGCTCTGGAAAAAAGCAAGCAGGAACAGGTTCCTGTTATCTTGCAACTGTTTCAGATTTGGATTTAGTTGCTCCTACATGTCATTCTAGCATGCGTATTCCTGACATGTTTATTTTTCAGTCTTGCCCAGACTAAATTGTTCTTGACTGATAAAAGGTATTGGTAAAGTGCATCTGCCTTGTCTTTGTCTTTGCAGCTCTACGTTTTCTTTAGTGTGTTTGTGTAAATAATGGCTTGAATTTTGCCTCTCCCTCCCCCTCAGAGCAGAGCATTTTAGGGTTATTTCTCATCTTTGATTCCTGGCTCTTGGGGAATGTTGCTGGTAAATGTACTTTTTATAGTTTATTATTTTACAGTGGAGGTCAAATCCAGCTACAGTGGTAATGCACTTTTTTTTTCCAGTGTCAGTGTTGCTGTTGAAGGGAGTGTGAGGGAGCTGGAGAATTCAGTTTACTTCTAGAAGCCGGGGGGAGAATCAGTCTGGACCAGGCGCAGCATAAAGGCAGTGTGGGGACTTACTGGTTGTTATGGTCTTTGCTGGTCTTAACAACTGTAAAGAGACACGAGGGGGTGGGTTGAGGGTGCGGGCAGAAGGACTTTGTGCCTGGTAGGGTTGTTTGTTTGGCCTTCTCTTGATTTCCTTTGCCTGATGATCAGGCTATGAGGAGGTAGGATGCTTTGTAGTCTGTAAAACCATGTGCAGAAACAATTGTTGGTAGTACTGTTGAATTGATAAATACCAGTTAACAGCCTGTAGGTGCTCTGTGCTGTGGGCTGAGCCCGTGTAGTTTGGTGCTCTTTCATGCAGGGTGCAAGTGTGGAAGAGCAACAGATTTTCAGCCTGCTAGTAGATAGTTTCAGAGTTCAAGTATTTCCACTCTCTTGGGATAATGGATTTAGGACACCTTTAGCCCCCTTTGTGTAACATTTTCAGTCAGTGATGGTGCTCGGGTATCTCTTATGTTTTATTTGGCCTAGATTTCTTTTTTCTGAAGTGATTATATTTTTTAAGCTTTCTAGTCTTTGCTTTCTTTCCTGAGATTGACCTCTTTTAGTTAATTTTGGAAGTATGAAAGCTTTGCGTTACAAATATAGTCACATTGAGGCTATTTAACTCTGACTACAACTGTTAAGCATTCTGATTTAGTTCCTTCTCTATAATGTGTGTCTGTTCACTTCTTTGTATTTGATTTTTTTCTTGTGCTGGTTCTTTTGGTCAGGCTAAAGTTCACGCTCCTTGGCTATCTCCATCTCACTTTGAGATACATAAGTGTACTGAAATGTCATCCGCTATTCAATTGGGCTTTTTCCCTTCTCACTGAAAGCTTGTTTGTTAAGGCTGCCATCAATTTAAAAAAAATAAAAATAAAAACTGGGCTGTGGGTTTTTTCAAAGGGGGGTGTCAGCCATTTCTATGTGAGGTATTATTGTTAAGGCTTTTACAGTTTCCAACCAAAACACTTTAAGTACACGTAAATATTTACAAAGTCCACAGGTAAACATTTACTCTTGGTAAATATTCATTAAAATACTTAATTCTATAGGATTACCCCTGTGAGTAATGTAATATGTGACCCTTGCTTATGCAAACCTGTTGCACACTAGTCACAGTTTTGGTGCTGATGTCCTGTTTTAACGTTTTTCTATTACAACATTTTTCTCTCAAGTAGCTGGTGCTGCTTTCTGTCACTTCTTCGCCAAATAGCTTCCATGAAGCCCTTTGCAGTGCTCCGCTGGCACTCAGCTGTGTTAAAGCGGGAGGCTGGGGAAGAGGCCGAGACTGGCTCTGAGTGTTCGAGAAGATTTTGTTATTGCTGTGGTAATAGGTGAAGGCAAGGGTGGGAGGCAGGTGGTCATGTTAGTAGCCAGAATGCAAAGCAATCAGTTTGAAATGGTGATGGAGCTGGAAATGATGCCATGAGCTAGCTACAGATCACATCTTTTTGCTAAAATAGAGGTCGTTCTCGTTCAGATGAATGTGACAAGCTGATTAAGCCCAAACTTAGGCTTGGTTAGTCTTCCAAAACAGAGATCGCTTTTGAGACTTGTTTGGCTTTGTGTGTGTCCAGCAAATCTTGCTGCAGCATTGTGCTAGTGTAAACGAGCTGAAAAACACTGGGAAGCATTCATGGTGAGGCGGAGAGGCATGCTCTAATCATGCAAAAAAAAAAAAAAAAATTAAACACTACTTTTTTTTTAAGGGGAAAAAACCCAAAACTTACTTTTAGCTTGGAAGTAACACTATCCATTCACTGTGTCTTCAGCATGTGATCCAAAAAGTTTTGCATCTGAAGTCTCCAGCTTGCTCATAGCTGAACTTGGGTGCTGGCTTGCCTGTCGGCGTGCACCCGGCGCCGTGTGGACTCAGCGCGGGCAGAGCCTGACCCCGGGGCTGGAGCGTCTGCTCGTGCTGGGGAGCCAGCAGGTAACTGCTGCTATTGCACTTCTTGCGGGTGCCAAGTAAAAGCGCTCACACACAGTGTTCTTTCACACCAAGTGAATCCATGTTCTTTCTGCAACAGTGTTGGAGACATATATTCCCCCCCCCTCCCCCTGGAGACTCTTACTTTAAACACCTGAACTGGTATACATTTAGCCTCTTACTCCTAATAACCATTATAAAGACTTCCCAGGAAATTCCTGTCGTTGCCTGCAGTCTGGGTGGGTTTAATGCTTGTTAAGATGTAATGTTTGGGTGCAATTTTTGGTACTTGATTTCACACCAAGTCAGAGCTTGAACTCAGTTGCTTTATGGCGTATATTTACAGTACCTAACCAGTGTCTGTTTTACCTTAGTTCATCATGAGTCAGCATGACCTAACAGGCAGCCTTATCAAACTTTGCCTGTAGTAAAGCAGATAAACGAAGTGGCTTCTTTTTTGATAAGTGTTGAGTGTGATGAGGTCTGAGCTTGTGGGATGAAAATGTCCATGTTTTAAAACATGAAAACATCTTCATTGCTTTTTTGTGGTGTTATGCATATTTTTAATAAGCAGGTTATTGTTGTCTGTGCCAGGTTTGTCATGGAGTAATTGCGTGGCATTTTTAAAAGGGCAGATATGTTACAGGTATTTATTCCACTTATAATGAAGTAATAGCCACAACTGAAAAACTGCCCTATCCAGTGGTGAAGCACTAATTATTTGACTGTGTCCAAAAGAAAAACTGGTATTTTGGGGTGGATTTGTTTGTAGGGTGGAAGTGGGTACTGGAGGAAGTACTCGAGTTCAGCTTCTGATGTGCTGCATGTGTTTTGGAGAATAAAGATATTAAATGTTATGTTTTCCTCTTTGTCTCACAAGCTTGGTTAATAGAGGCAGGAGACTAGCAGGTGCAGATTAACCAGGTAACCTAAAAAATAAGTGAAGGAAGTGCTTTGTCTTAAAGTTCATCTCGATTTACCTTCCAGTTTTACCATGGCTGATAGCGTCCGTCCCTTCTGAGGGGAACTTTGGGGATGAACCTACTCATGAAGAAGAGACTAAAATGCAGCTCTCCTGCTTTACGTGCCTTCCCTTGTTCTTTTTGTTTTTTTTAAAAAAGAAAAGTAAATCAGCATGTACCCAAAGGTCCGATTTAATCCCTGGAGGTACAGACAGAGGTATTGCAGTCCCTCATAGGTGCTTATCTTGGTGGCCGCATGTCTGCCTTCCCTCTGAGCAGAGGACGGATGCCAGGATGGCCCCGGTGGCTTGGCTGCTAGCCCAGATTGCCTCTTCCCTTGGCATTCAGGGTCTCTCTCCTCTCTGTAGGTACCTGGCTGTCTCCTTTCCTTTGGGCAAGTAAGTGCTTAACACTGTTCAGCAGAGGCTGAACAGGTGAAAAATTGTGTATGGCAGGCTTTTTGGTATGAAGATATCTTTTACTGTGAGTAGTGATTCTCTGACATTCACAAATGCCGTTTCACTAAAGTAAATATCGCAAAGTGTGTACTAGAAGCATTTTTTTTTCCAGTGAAAAGGCTTTTTATCTTTGATACTCCCTTGGATAGGATTTGATTATGTCTAGAAGATTGTGATTAGGCAGTTAACCAACAGCAGGAGGAAATTTTGAGGAAATAAAGAAGCTGACAGCTTGATCCCTCTGCCAAAAAGACCTGATACTATTATGGACTTGGTGTTGGTAAGCAGTGAAGAAATTATAGAAGAACATGAAAACAATTCACTGGTGTGTCTGTTCATTTTAAAGTAGCAGAGAAAACAACTTGATCTGTGATGAAGAGATGGATTTTGAAAAACTAATAGAACCAGTTGTTGAAGTCAGCTATATTGAGCAAGGAGTCTAGTGTTGAATAGATAATAACATTTCTTGAGTATCAGAAGTGCTAGAATTGCTGAATATCTGCATTGCAAAGGGAGAAGACGATAAAGGATTTAAAAGGCTGTTAAAGGTGCTGTGCTCCTCCCTAAGATGAAAGTAATAAGGACCAAGCTACCAAGAAGCAACCCTTCAATAGCGAGAAGTTGAGGGATGGCTTGAGGAAAAATCAAAAACCCTGGAGCTGTGAAGGAAGCGAGGAGGGAACTAAATGTTTTTTCTCCCATGTTTCACAGCAGAGATGATGGCATGCAACTATGATATAAAATATGTAGCATACATTGGGTTCAGCTGTTAGTATGGTGTGTATGGAGTTACATTGCTCAAAAGGGAAGTAGCAGACTAGATGGAACCTGTTAGTAAGTCCCTTATCAGTTAATTTTGGGATGAATGTTTGTTAGTGTTGATGAATGTCTTGGCACAAATATGTTTGGAGGCGTTTGGTTCAGAAGGAGGATCCAGATGTCATACAGGAAAAAAACAAAACAGCTGGGAGGATCCTAGCACTGAAAGTGGTACACAGTGTCACGAGAGGTCTCATCGGTAGAGAGATGGAAAAGGAGTTCTTGAGAAAGGTAGACGTTTGGGATGCATGAGAAATGTAGGTAAAATTGTATGAGATTGTAGTGAAATCTGAACCAGGATTGCATTTGGTTTGGCCTCCTTGATGTTCATGGAAAAAAGGCGTGGTAATAGGAATTAAGAGTTGTTCCTAACCATTGAAGGAACTGGAACAGTCTTTTGACTGGGCCCTCGGTGTATTTGCATAAGGAGTGGTGGAGCAGTTAGGGAGGTGTTGGACTTTACTCTGCAGTACCCATTGCAACTGTGTATTTTCAGGGAGATCCAGGTTTTCTTTTGCATTTTCTATGGTTCATATTCTCTTACTGCCCAGTGACAGCATGATTTTGAGTCTGAGACACACATGTGCAAACAGTTGTGGAAATTACTTGGTCAGTGCTTCCTGGCACAGCAAAGAAAGCAAATTCATTAAGAGAAGACAGCATGGGGAAAGAGGAATACTTGATACCCTGTTTCTTCTCAACACTGGTGAGGTTTACAAGTGGCAATCACAAAGAGCAGAGTGAATACTGTAAGAATTAAGAGTGCAGTAGAGTTAAAAAGGCAAAACTTTGTCTTTTTTCTTAGATTTATGTTTCTTTCCTCCTCTGTGTCGCCCTGGCTGAGTCTCTCAGCTGCCTCATTTGCTTCTCCTGTGTAAGTGTAGGAGAGACCAGGCACTTCTGCGATGGAAACCGTTTAATGAGAGCTATGACTCTTACACCAAAATGTAAGCACCTGCATGCTTTGCAGTATACTGGTGCCTTGGAAATGTTTAAAATAGTCAAGGACTCCAATCTATGCATCTTATTTGAGTTACCTTTATCACTAGCCTTTAGCCCCAAGAAACAGACAAAAATCACTTATTTTCTATCTGTTATTGGGAAACTACTGAAAGCCTGGGAAGGAAATGGTTGTTCTGAATTAATTGCCCATTGGTATTTAGAGGGCATAGGTAATTCCAGGTGAAAAGCAGTTGTTGGCGACTTTCTGTCCATATTTCTTGGTGTAGGGCAGTAGGTGTCATGGCTCAGAAGAGTAGCTTTTGCAGAGACTTGGTAAAAGTAAAACTGCCTGGTGCAAGCGGTAAAGTCAAGTTCCTGATGTGGATATGTATCCTTGAAAACAGCCCACCATTACAAATATCTCTGGTATTTCCATAAGCATTTAGCTGACCACAAATGCCAGTATTAAAGTTGCATCATAGCATTTGTCTTCAAAACTATTTTCTTTGCAAACATCACACCCAACTGTGTGTCTGCTCTCCTCAAACAGAGGATGTCCTACACTGATCGTGCTGCATGTAAGAACAATTTGAAGGCTGGAAACCTTTTGTGGAGTTAATATTTATCCATGACTCTTTAATAAACAAATACTGCCTATAATGGGACTGCACTGAATTCACTTGCTAAAATTTTCTAGATATAAGTAATGCTGAAGGCAAACAAAATAACTTGGTTTAGTTAAATCCCTGAGCTAACATTGAAGAACAGCAGCAAAGCCTCGTGTATACTGCAGTGCCAGAATTCACCACTACCTTCAAAATTCAGTGTCTTGAAAATGAAGATCTAAAGTATGTGAACTGCATCAAGAAACATATGAACCAGCACTGAAATTAACCCTTTTTAACTGTAAGTTGAGTCTTGTCAGTAGGTAGTGCTGTAAGAGTACTGCTAAGGATTGGGAACTTTTTGGGAATACTGTGGGATAAGACCATCTAGCCAGAGGTGTTTTGGTTAGATGTTGTATAACAGGCCTAGTCCCACAGTTTTGAGACACATCTACTAACTTCTTTCCCCAACTGAAAGTCTTGGTTCTCTTCTATTTGTTGGCAGACAGCAGATTTTTTTTTGTCTGTTTTGTGATGAGCTTAAATATATGCCTTTAAATACATAAAGCTTTAAATATATAAAGATTCTAACTTAAGCCTTGCCTGTGTGCTTAGCTACAGGGGCAGTTGTCTGCTGGGAGTAAATTTGGTGGTCTTAAGGGTAAATGACTGCACTACGGTCAAATGTGGGGGTTTTTCCTAGGTAGGTGCCACCTTATTTGGATTTAACTTGCTGCTGATGATGATGGGGTGGGGGGGAAATACTTGTTTACTGGCATTGAGTGGGGGATGTACGTGCAGGCAAGGTTAGCTGGTTAATTGTCAGATCTGATTAGTTCTTTGCAGCTGCTGCAGGCTGGAGAAAGATATGTGGTGTCTTGATATTGGGAAGAGGCTGACCTGCCTGCTCATGGTCCTTTCAAAACTGATCCTCCTCACCAAGTTGAAGAGCTTTCTGCAAGGCTGTAAACCAAAGTGGTATTTTCCTTAAGGGAATAGGAAATAGAAAGAAAGTGGTCTTTCATCTCCTCCCAACCAATTTTGCATCCTCCTTTCTGTGAGATATCTAATCTTTGGAAGCATTGTAAACCTGGTATTGTATTTTCTTAGGAGGTTGTTAAAATATCTCAGGTTGACTGGAGACAAAAGATACTCTAGTGGCTAGGATTTTGGTACAAGCGATGCACTGTGCAGGCTTTGGACATGGGCAAGGTGTTTAGTGTAAAATTGAAGACTGGCCTAGCTGGAGATCAGAGTCCTGATCCAGCAGCAGTTGTTCCCAAACCCTGGAGATGCCTGAAGTGTGTGATACGCAGTCCTGCAGTTGCCTTAATTGGAGATCGGTAACCGTGCCTAAGTGCTCCATCAGCTGAACCAAGTGTCTGAGCCTGCTGACGCATTTCTCCTTAGATCAGAGAAGGAAGTGCCAAAATTGAAATTGGGACCTCTTCGGGGCACACTTAATGTAGACTGAGTACACAGAGGAAAATGTGAAGTACAGGAACTAGGGACCTGCTGAATCATGAACCGTGACTGATTGCTGCTTCCTGCCTCCTCTTTAATGTTTTAGTGATTAGAATATTAGGGAAAAATGGAAGGCTTAAGCTGAAAAGAGAATTGAGCCTGGGGGCATGAAACCTGTGCTTCAGGGAAGTGTCCTGATGCCTGGACTGTGAAGTAAGACGTTCTTGCTTCAGTTTCCTGTCCTGGAGCTTTAATGCAAAGAAATCACTGTGGAGAATCATGAATTACTCGAAATGCAGCTGAAGAATTGAAGGTACTTGAATTTTCAATTCAAGCCCAAATCTCTGAAATGATGTAGTTGTCTAATCCACCTCTGTGGTCAGGGCTGTGTTGTGTAACATTAGCGAAGAGTTTGTTAAAAGTAGTGGGTGTGTGAGGTTTTTTTGAAGTATTAAAACCAACTTTGTCCATTTAACCCTTAAATAGAATTTGAAAAATGACTTACAGGGACGGTAGTTAAATTTTCATTTTCTTATGTGTTATGCAGGTACTTCGATGGCAACTTGGAGAAGCTCTTTGCGGAATGTCATGTAATTAATCCAAGTAAAAAGTCTCGAACGCGCCAGATGAACACAAGGTCATCAGCCCAGGATATGCCTTGTCAGATCTGCTATCTGAACTACCCAAACTCGGTGAGTAGCTGGCAGCCAAGGTGGTACCTGACCAGTAACTCCCCCAACTTTGCTATCTGAAACGTAACATTTTGAGCAGAAGTCTGTAAGGACTTCTCCAACAGTATTTCGAAAAAGCCTTTGAAATGAAACTAAGATTTCACTTTTTAAATTGAATCTTCTAATCTGTAGTATATGAATTAAAAGGTTTTTAAAGATTGTTTCTTAATGCAACAAACCTTGTCTTGTCTGCTGCAGCTGATCCAAGTAATGTGGTGGGGGACTACAGAATTATGTAGCGCTTTATGCGTTCTATTTAATTCTTACTGTGTGGTTTCACAAACTTTTTTTAAACAAACCTCAAACAGTATTAGTTTACCCAAAATGGGATTGTATTTCAAATGAAATTATCATCTCTTCTACAAAAACCTTTGAGGATGCTGGGTCTGGGGAGCAGCGTAGTAAAGTTCTTCTGAAAAAAGCAAGCAGTAGATCAAGTGATTTTTACAAAGGTCAGATACCAATTGAGACATGCAAATAAATGAAACATGAAAGAAAAAATATGTGGAAAGCATGATGAGCAAAGGGATTTACTTAAGTAGAATGACAAGACAGGAAATGGCTTATAAAAGTAGTGATGCAAAAAAAAAAAAAGATGCAAAATAGTCAAGCTAGAAAGCCTAGAATAAAACTAAGTAGGACTGGGAGTAAAATAAAATTGTGCTGTTCATAGAATACACCCATGTGGATATCTTTGGATCTTTATCATGTTTGTGCAATACCTTCTTAATTGGAGGAGATCAGGGTGCAAGTGCTTGCTGTGGCTCTAAATTAGTCTTCTGGTTTGTGGTACGATTGGTGATGGTGCTTCTTTTTTTTTTTTGGTAGCTATTCACAAATACTAAACTTTCCAATACACTAGTCAGAGGTCCAGGCTTCTGCTGTGTTTTGTACAGGCGAGCAAGGGCCCTTCCAGGGGCAGGACAGAATGATGGGAGATCCTGGAAGAAAACGAGATTAGTGGAAAAGCTCAACTATGAGAGACCATCCGTGGCTTTGCCAAAAGGCAGGGTGCTGACATACATGAGGAATTCTTCCTTTATTGGAGCTTACCGTTCCTGGTGGAGCTGTCCCGACCCTCCAAAACACCGTAATGTCTGCCTGACCCTTGAAGAGCAGGGCAGCCCTTACGTAAGGCTTCCACTCTTGGTCTGGGTGTGTTTTATGAGCTTGCTTTTCAGCAAGAATGGAAACTATTATGAGCTTTGGGGTTTATGAGTAGCCTTGAATAAAGTACCCTTGCTGCTGTAGCCTGACTGCAAGCCTTTTCCTTGCTCTGGAGCAGGCAGAGAAGAGCAAAGCCCAGTTTCAGGCAGCTGAGATTCTTGGTATTAAGATCACTATTGCTCTTGAGCCAGTAACCACAAGACTTTGTGCATCTCCTTTTAAGCCTTGTGCACCAACTTCCTTTTTAGAGAATAGCTGCTAAGGAGAATTGTTGCTTGCTTTGTATGAAGAGGTGCTTTGAAAAAGAAGGACAAGCTTGAGAAATTTGTCTAGCCCTCTACCTTACGCTAAACTTCTACTGTTTAAGCACTGCAGACTTTTCACATTGGGTAGTAAGGAAATAATTTTTATTTTATCTCCAGAAAGGTCCTCTTGGAAACTTCAAATTTAGGTTTCATGTTCTTGATATATATATCTTGATATATATATATATTAGGTTTCTTGTTCTCTTTTTCAATGTAGTTGCTGTGCTGGGTGTGAACAATATGGCCAGCGCTCACTACCGATAGGCCTTTCCTCTGGCTGGGGATACATGTGCTGCCTGGGAAGCAGCTTTCTGGCTAGTGAAAGAACTGCACAAAGCATAATAATACATCTTATTTTTGTAGTTCGAATAGCACATTAAAAATAGTAGTGGCCCAGTTATGTTGCAAGTGAGCAGAGGTGTCTCTAAGTTGTTAGTGTTGATTAAGTCAAGAGACAACAGAAGGGAGCCTCTCTGTTTCTTTGCCATACCCCAAGGTCGGAGCGTAGAGGAAAACTAATATTTATTATTTCTGCTTTAAAAGGCTGTAGTGTCTCTGTGTCTAAGGTGACCGTAAGCCATCTGGTTTGAAATCTGTTTTGAAGCTGTTTTGGTGAATGTGAATTATAAACTCTAGGATAAGTTATGTTCAATACCTAACCTAAAATCTCAGCTTTTAAATCCTCCTGCAATGGTCAGCTTTTATTTCTGCCCCCCTGAACAAGCTGTATTTTTTTTGAGCCCCTTTCAGCCTATAGAAAGCTGGGAGTTTGGAGTAGCACCTGTTGAGAAATTTTACAGTGTACAACTATTACAGGAATGCAAGAGTCTTGAATATTCACCCTCTCATAGGGTCATTGCAGGTGGTATTTGCCTTTTAAAGCACATATAAGGGAAATACAAAGTCTTTAGAGCTCTTCAGTCATCTCCGAAGAACTGTGATTTGAGGTTTTAGGAAGCACCTGCAAAATGAGGCATTTGATGCTCTCATGGCAGCATGCACCCTGACGGTTTGTAAACTTAAGGGAGATATTTCAGTCCTTCTGGGTCCCCATGAACCTGTGTCAAGTCCCAGTAGTTATTTCAGGCGAAGCCCTTATTGGTGAAGACAGGACTTGAGAGGGTTTTGGCTTTGCCCACCTCCTCTCTTGCATCTTGCCCTTCAGGTCCCATTTGAGAGGAAGGCTGCTGGGCTGGAGGTGTTTGGGGAACATCGTGCTGTTGTCCAAACTGTGTGTTTGTTCTAAGGACACACAGATGACTGTCTATCAGTGCTATCATCATTACTGAAGTAAAGAAAGCCTGAGCGAGGCTGTCGTGGTAAACACATCTTGGGGCAGCTGATCCCTTCTTTGATCAGTTTGATGCTACCAGAAGAGCAGGGACAGGTATCGAATGGCAGCATGCTGCTGCTAGTGCTTGGCGTCGCAAGAGAAGTAGGTGATGAGCGTAGATACGATGAAAGTAGACCTGTCCCCTGTGATAACGTGCTGTTTCAGAAGTCAGTTACCCTTTACACTTGGTGGTTTTATGTTGGCCCTTGCTTGCTCCCTTGACATCTGCTGTCAGCTTAGCCAAAAATAATTGGGAACTCCCTCAAAGTAAAGAAATGAGTTGAAAGATGCTCTGAATTCTTTGCAGCCTGGGAGGAGGTGTAGTGGCTGCCTCTTATGTGGGCATTTAGCAAATCTTTTCACTGCCTGAAATAAGTGCAACGTGTCTTAAATGAAGACATGTGCTTACCTATGTTCTGTAGTGCTTCCCTGCGTGTGCTTGCTGCAGGAGTATTTAGGTTCATTAAGGGATGATCTCCTTGTCTATGCTTATTTCCCATCACATGTGGGGAAGCCATAATTCTGGGAGAAGTCAGTGGTGTCTTCAGGCTGTGTGCTGTTGGCATCCCAAAAGTTACAGATGTTGGGGCTTTTCTAACCGTGCATCTCCAGGGGATGTCACTTGGCCACAGCAGCACCTGTGGAGCATGAGAGACCTTGTTAGCTGGCTCAGTAACGGTTCAAAAATTGGAAGGTGTCGTGTGTGTGTGTGTGTCGTTCCACCCCCCCAGTCTTGGAGTTGGTGTACCTGGGCATCCTGTAGCTGTCAGCCTCCTCTCTCCTTGAGCCATGGTGCTGACAGGACACACCACTCTGATTTTTTTGTTCCAAAGAAAGCGGATGTTTGGGTGGGTATCTCTTTCTACCTGCAACAAAGTCCGGTGCTCAGCTCACTTCTCTCCTTGCGGGCTGGTCAGGTCAGATTTAACTGCCTTGCTGCTCCTGGTAAGTGCTCTCTGGCAAGGCTGTGGGAAGGGCAGGCAGAGTCGAGCCCACTGGCTGCAGCATCGCAGCATGTTTCCAAGCCTCAGGTTCAAACCTGTGCCTCCATTGGTGACAGGAGTGCCAGATGAGTGTGAATCACAAAATGGCGAGGCCGTGGGAAGAATGTGCTAACAAGCACCTTCCCTGCGCAATCCGAGTGCTGTAGCATTGAAAGGCGAGCATAACCTAGCAAATGTGCCAGTGTCGGATGAACAAAATGGGCGATGTGCTGGCTGTAATCTTGAGTCTGTAATGGTCAAGGGGGCAGTTTTGGAAGAACATTGTTTTCTTAAAATGGACTCTCTCCTTTTCTTAATTGCCAGCATCCTGGTGCTGTTTTGGGCTGTTCTACAGAGGATACCAGGTTTCCTTCGTTTGTGGAGTTTCATATGAGTTGATGGTATCTCAGGGTGGAGCTCTTGTTTTTATCTTATTGGCCGAGAATAAGATGGTTTGAAAAGCTAAGCTATCGAATAGTAACCTGCACAGTGGTATGAGTGAACTGTTTTAAATATAGTTTGTCCTTGCCCCTGGCTCTGAGTATAAAATAACTTTAAGATGACCAGAGAAAAGTAACTTAACTTCAGTCTTCCCTCAGCAGTGTTTGCTTCTCCACTCCTTGTGTAACCATTCAATCCCAGATGGTAACTTGGCATACTCTGTGTAGATGATGCATACACAGATGAAGTTGCCCTTGTTGCTGTCTGCAACAGCTAATCATTATTGAATTTTATTTAGTAATTTACACCTGCCAATTAGGATCTTTAGTGTCTTCGTCTGATGAGCATCTGGGTTTCAGAGGGAAGTTTACCAAGTAAGTTGGCAAACTCTATGCATACGCATTAAAAGTGTAAGTGCACACAATTCTTTCTATTTTGGTTGTTTAGTGCTCACCCAGTAATGCAGACTGCTTGCTGATCACTTTCTGTTTCCTATACAAGAGGGAGCTAAATTGGTGCCTGTGCATAGCTGGTGTGCATATTCTGGGACTTCTGGGCAGCACCCACATGCAATAGCAAGCCAAGTGGAAAAAATAGGAGGAAAGAAGATTCCTTATCATCTTATAACTCTGACCTGTTTGGTGTTGCATTTATTTTACTCATTTGCAAGAGTAAAACAGTGGAGAGGCATGCTATGCTCTGTATGTACTCCTAAAACAAGGATCAGTTTAAATGGGCAGGCAGGATGGAAACATCAGCCACACCTTTCCTCGCTGCTAGGGTTGGGGATTAAAGTCTGGCTTTGAAAGCATGACTAAAGCTGCATTGGCAATGTTCTGTAGTGGTGATGATGCAAAATAAATAGTAGCGCCTCAAGTTTGGTGTGGGGGATGAGAGATGTGATAAACTGCACAGCACCAAGAAGGGTGAAATGATCGAGTGAATACACGTGATAAAACGATCCAATGTCTTGTGTTCTTTGTCATTGCAGTACTTTACTGGCCTAGAGTGTGGACACAAGTTCTGTATGCAGTGCTGGAGTGAATATTTAACTACCAAAATAATGGAGGAAGGCATGGGACAGGTAAAATGTCAACTTATCTACCTCATGACTTATTTCTGGAAATTTTGTGTATCAGAGAGGAGGGGGAAAGAAAGGAGAGAATTCCTCCTCGCTAAAGCTTAAAAAAACCCCAAAAGAACAACAAAGAAAACCCAAGCCCCAGAGCTTTGGGGGCTGCAAGTCTTTGCCATGGGTGAAGCTGAAGGGAACTACATGGAGGTAGTGCAGGTGTCTTTGCTCTGGGTGGGAGGAATCGTGCTGTGCACGGTGGTACATACAGAATGTGATGATAGAGCCAATGTAGTATTTTTGCTATGGATTGTAGCGAAGTCTGTCTTGCAATTCTTTGTGATGCAAAAATAGGATAAACACTGTTCCTTTTATGACATTTTTGTTTTTTTCAGACCATTTCATGCCCTGCTCATGGCTGTGATATCTTAGTCGATGACAATACAGTTATGTAAGTATGATGAGTTGCTACCTCCTGGCTTTCCTCTCTTTTTCCATTTTGTTACTCATGTGCTATTCAAATGCACTGGCTTATAAAAAAACTGCATAGAGGCTTTAAGGCAGCAGAGAGGTTGGTCTTGAACTGTCTATTTTGATACCGGTATGTCTCTTAACTTCCTGTTTAGGTCTGAAAAATCCATGCCACAGTACTTGGAGGAAAGACTCCTTGACCAATTTGGTCAGCATGACAGCAGAGTAAACACCAGGCAGTCTTTCCAAACCCTGTTCAACTGCTTTCTGCATTTTGTTTCCTTTGATTTACGTAGGAATTTAGGACTTCCTACCTAGGTCAACCCACTGGTTCACCAAGTCCTATAGCTATAGTTAATAGGTGAGTCAGAGGAAAGAAGTCCTGTGTATGGTCTGATGGAGGGTGTGTTTTATGCCCTCTGATAGAAAGCAGTTGACCCTCAAACATCAGATTTGATTAAGCTGGTATGTCAGCCTGTGTCACTTGGCTTATTCAGTTGTCCAGCTGTAGGATGACTGCTCGTACATGGTGGAGCAGTGAATTCCATGAGCTTCCTTCTCTTTTGTATTGGGTGATGTTATTGCATGAGTAATATCCTTCAGAATTCTGAACCTTGATTAAGTTCATTTTAATTCTTCATGCTGAAAAGCATCTAAATAGAAGCTTATTCTGTTACCTTATTCCTTCCTTCCTGAAGTCTGACTCACTCATTGATATTAATTTGCTGGTTTTTATATCAGTTGCTTTCAGAGTAGTGATTTCCCATATTCCTCTGCATTAGTGGCTCTGTGTTAGTCATGAAGTGTAGGCTGGATAGAAGTGGAAGTAGCTGAAATGTTTTCATGCCCTGTTGAGGGGTGGCTTGTAGAGTTCAGTGGGTGGGAACCGAACTGAAGTTGGCATAATATCTGGAGTGACTTGATTGAGATTTTTTGTTTACTGGAGTCTGGACTCAACTTGTGATGTCGTACACTCTCAGC
>NW_008824367.1:723863-737963 GCF_000699105.1 Pygoscelis adeliae | reverse complement strand
TGAGTGTTTTCTTGATTGCAGCGGTTCAAATAAGCTGTTCAAATAGCGCGTGTAAGGCAGAGTAGCTGGAATCAGTGGAGGCTGTGATGGTTGCAGTAGCAAGGAAGGGATGGAAGAAGAGGAGAGCAGCGCTGGCTTTTGTTGTTATGGCTTCTGTTGCTATTGCTTGATATTAGTAATAGGTGTGACTATCCTTATGTTTGACTTCATTGCTTTTATAGCACAGAAAACCATGACACTGGGGTGAATCTGTGCAGTCTTCAACTCACACCATGTGCTGTGGGATTCCCCCCACCTAGAAATGGCAGAGATGTCCGGGGCCTACGATAGTAAAATGACATCTAGGTGGTAAAGCAAACAAGTTCTCTTTGTCTAAGTAAAACTATAAATGTTTTGTGAGGTAAAAAGCCACCTTTCCTTGATCTTACGGGGGACGCCTGGAATGTTTCGGGGAAGGAGGTGCATTTTTTCACAAAAGCCTAATGCTTTCCTTTAAAAGCAAAGAGGGACAGCTGTGGCAATCTTATGATATGGCATGAATAAAAATGTACGTAATGCCAGCTGGAATCTGCACCCCTTCCCATGTCCTTAATTATTCTCTTTTTAGGTATTTTCCTTTTTACAAAGTCTCCAGCTCTAGGTTTCCAAGCTATAGGAACCTAAGGTTAATGTGCAATGTATAGACACATCAGTTTCTTTCTCCATCAGAAGATCGAAGTAGATAGGCCAAGTTATTAATTTGCTCTCTTGTCTGTACTTGCCCTCAGCAAGGCAGTATTTCTCCAAGTTGAATTATCTCCATACGAGTCCAAACTTAGCAATTCAGATGACTTTCCTGGATTTGTGAGTATTTAGCTAGCTTATTGTCTGTTTTCCTTGTTACTGTTGAGCTTAAGTAGGAAGGTTGAAGAGAGGGTCCCTTTCAGCTCTTTCAAGACCTTCAAACTGGCTGAAGGTAATCTGTTTCTATCCCTTGTTCACCCTTGCTAATGCTGCTGGTAATTGCTTTAACCTACATGCAAAGATGTTGATTTCATTAATAAGCAAGGCAGGCTGCCTTTTATTACTGGTGTGTCTAACGGCCTCTGCTCGTGGGCGGCAGCAGTCTGGTAGTAACTTCTGAGAATCAACCCACTCGATGGGAATGGATGGGTTTTGGGTTCCTGTATGGAAGTCGTATGGAGCGCTGCCTCATTTTTAATCTTTCTTTGCAGAAGCGTTGCTATTTGCAATTATGCATCGGAACAGAATGTAGTAAGGTCTTGAAGTAATTCCTTTGGGAGGGTGTTTGACATCTCACATGATGTGCATTTTGCTAATTCCACTGATTGGTGTCTTTGAGGAGTTTGCATTATCAAAATGGAACAAAAGTGTAAAACTTATTGTCTGATAAAGGATTGCTGCCATCTTTGTGTGAATTTTTGAGATTGTGTCGTTCTGAACTCAGCTGCCAGAAGAGATCAAGAGTTAAGTTGTTTTTACAAGCAGATTGCTTTTCCAACCTGGCTTCTTTGATGCGGTTGCTTCTTTTATAGCTTGGCTCACAGAGGAGTGTACCCCAAAGGATGGTTCATGGGCACTGGGAATGGTTTTCATCCCTTAATTTGCCTAGTTTCATTTACTGTTTGTCAAAAGACAATAATATTCAGAGCAAAGTTCTTGAAGGTCTTTACCTGAGTGGTGCTGTGGAAGTGCTGTTGAACCTAGAGAAGGTGAGGTTGGTAATGTGGAGTGATCATAGGCAGTTTGGTAAGCAGAAACCAGCAGATTGCGTACTCCGTGCGCCCTGGTTAGCTATGGCATTACTCTTCATTTAAATTCCAGTTCCTGATATATATATGTATAATACAATAAATTTTTAAAGTGACGTTTATTATGCCTAGAAGCTTGGGTATGGAGTAAGAAAGTGAGATTTATAATTCATATTATGAGTTCAAATTGTTTTTTCATTCTTCAATAAGTTTCACTCCAAAATGGCAGGCTTGCCATGGACATGGGCCTGATGAGATGCTTTGTCAGCTGATTTGTTTTATTTTAGCACTGAGAATTTGGCTGCCATGTGCTATGTTTATGTAATAACCAGCATGTCGTTTGGTGAGGAGCTCCCCAGACTGCCAAGGGCTAGGATTTATGCAGCATCGCATTGTCACATGCGCTGTTTTTTAATGAATGTTGGCATGATAACATGCAGGAGTACGCTTGATTTTGGCTGCACCCTGAAATGGATAATTATTAATTTCAATATTTATATGTGGTATGGCCTATATAAAGCTGTATTGCACAGTTTGACTTAAAATAGAAATATTACAAAGTGCGTATTAGTCCAACTTTGTATTGTGAGTTTTTATATATGCAGAAGACACTTCAGTCATAACTGAAAGACGTATATAAAAGTGTTCAGCAATACATAATTAAAGTAACTTGAATGCATCTAGGCTGGACAGTCTGCAAATGCCAGCTGGGTTGGTGTGTCCGGGAGAAAAGTGGTCATCATGCTTTTAAAGGATTACTATCTGTCTGTTTTTCTTCTCCCGCTTCCAAGCTGACTGACCGAATTTAAAGTCAATATTGTGTACACCCTCTATGATGTTGAATTTAAATCAACTTTGTTTTTATGGTAAATAGATTAAAACCATATTAACTTTCAAACTGAAGCTGTAGCATTCCATAGAAACGCAGATAACATTAGCTCTACCAAAGTTAGTAACCACACAACAGTTGTTCTGGAGCTTTTTAAAGGGATTTGCCACAAAATGTGCATGTTTCATGTAAATGAACTAATGAAATTGTTTGCTCTGTTTCTTGGGCTGTTCAGGAAAGTGTTTTTAAAAAAAAAAAAAAAATCCTCACACCAAGAGGTTCAGTTCTCTTGAATCGCATGAGCTTTCTGTGTGATTCTGAAGCTAATATTAAAAGTTCGATACAATAGTTGTGGATTTCATAGTAATGCAATATAGTAAATAAATAGGGAACAGGTAAGTGCAAAAAAAGTACAAGCATAGAAGGAAACATTAAATAATTTGTCTGTCTGAACTTACTGGCTATGTATGGAAAAAATGAGTTTACTACAATAATTTTTCTGTTTCTTCCCTTTCCACAGGCGTCTGATCACAGATTCTAAGGTTAAATTAAAGTACCAGCATTTAATAACCAATAGTTTTGTAGAGGTGAGTGTTTTATTTGAAATTTTTAATGGCTTCTAGGTTGTTTTTTGTTTTGAACATGTACCAAACCAGGGAAGTGAGGCTTGTTTATAACGGTAGAGCAGGCTTTTTTGCATAGTCTCTAATCAAGTGTAACTGCAAGTTAGAGGCTTTGCAGGGGTTATTTTATAGCCTGTTTAGTTACAGGTATAGTTGTAGGAAAATATTAAAAAAGTCTGCAGGACAAAAGACCTAGAGATACAGCAAACAGATGCCATTGGAAGTAAAGCTGCAATATGGCTTTTAGCAAAATACTGATAGCTTTGCAACTTCAGAATCAAAAACCTAGAGAAAGGGGCTTTGGAAGATTTTCCACTGTGCCAATTTCCCAGTTGTATGCGTTCGGATTCACTGTAGAGCTCAGTATGTAAGTTGTTACTGGGATCAAACTTTCACTCCTTGTTTGAAGTAATGTACGCAGTGGTTTTTTTAATGCAACATGGGAGATAAACATGTGTTGCAGGCTGAAAGACTGACAAAAGTCTAGCAGTGCAGACCCATATCTGGCTGCAGTGCAGCAGGAACAGGCGATGAGATGGTGTTCGAAGGGTGTTAGAAAGTGGGGCTTGTAAAAAAAGCTAGTGTGCGTGGTGTGAGCAGTGTTTCAGAAGGGCTGTTGCAGCGGTGGAACAGAGATGGGTAGTTGCAAACAACTTGACAGATGCTTTTTTCAGTGGAAAGCTTCATAGCTTCATATTCTTCAAATATTTTCTCTGGGTGAGCTGGGAGGTCAGCAGAAGTGTTTACGCTCCTCATTGTTCGTAAGAGGCCATTTGACAGTGAAGAGTTGACTGTCATATTCCTGCTTTCTTTCAGTAGAAAGAAAGTAAATGCTTAGATTGAGGAGACAGCAGTCTTATTGTAGAGGACTGGTAAGACAGGAAGGACTGTAACTGAAGGTCATGGTTGAAAGGATGAAAAAGGGATGAAGGGCAGGTAGGGTCCTTGTGCAGCATCCTTTTTCTATTATTTTTTTGTTGTATTTTGTAGTGTAATCGACTGTTAAAATGGTGTCCTGCCCCAGATTGCCACCACGTTGTTAAAGTCCAATATCCTGATGCTAAACCAGTTCGCTGCAAATGTGGACGTCAGTTTTGGTAAGAACAATCAAGTAAAAGATGTTGATACTGCTTTTTATTTACTACCTTGAAAGTGTATTAGTATGTATTCTGAAAGTCTTTTTATTGGGAAGTGGTTTAGGTAGTGGGAGAAGTATGGGGTGGGCTTCAAATGCCCAGAATTAGATACAGCTGGTTCCAAAGCACATCACTACGTAGTTGTTGCTCTCTGTCTCTCGGGCCTCCTTGGACACTGAGACAGATCTAGCTTTCACTGGGAGATGGCCTTCAGCTGAATGGTTTCAGATTAGGTGAGGTTCTTGACTGCAGACAGTGTAGAGAATCAGAGTGTATTGAGGTATGCATATATTGCTCCGAAATAGCTGTTGAGGGATTATGAGGGTTGGGTTTTTTTTGACATGTATAATGTTTCCTTAGGACTGGCTTTGGTCTTTCAGCAGAAGAACCCAGAAGAAAACTTCCACAGTGTTAACCTAGTTAAATAAAAGTATAATCATCTGCCCTATTTGCTTATTTTCCCCTTTCTTTCACTTATAGCTTTAACTGCGGTGAAAACTGGCATGATCCTGTTAAATGCAAGGTGAGCACGTCAAAGTTCTTTTCTAAATGCATGACTTTAAAAAGTTTAAAGTCAATTTATGTGCAAGACGTAGAAATGAAGCACAAGCTTTGCGGCTGTTCACACCAAGAAGCATAGTAGTTCACCTGTTTAGATCATAGTGTGAGAAGAATCAGTGAAATCATACTGGATGCCTTTAGGATGCCTCAGAGTTGGACTGTGTGAAGGAATAGTGCCTCAGCCAGATGGGGAAATGTCTGGAGGAGGCGGCTGTTACAGCTGTGACCCTCTGAAGAGGAATGGAGGTGTTCCAGGAGTCAGTGCTTCACTTGACAACAAGCATTCCTGTACTAGGCATTTCTGTAGGCTTTCGGTGCTTTGGCAGGCTTGTGATTTGTCGTACTGAAGGAGTTAATTTGGTCCTGGGACCTGCTGCTGTGCAGTGAACTCTAGAACTGTTCCTGGAGCTGTCGAAAGTTGTGGGATCAAGCCTGGGATCCTGTGGCCCGTGCAGAGCTCACGGACAGCCATGTTTCATGCCTTGGGGGACAGAGCAGTCTGTGTTCCCAGTGACAAATGCAAAAAAACCTTCCCTGGGGAGAGGGGAGGGAAACCTCACCAAAGGTTTAGCTGGTCTTTCCAGGCTAGATGTGGTCAGTTTATTACCTGACAGGTGCAAGCTGTCTTTTGCATTTGTTACTTGCATTCATTTGATAAAGCCATGTTCTCAGTAAGGTTTGTTTTTTAAAAAAAAAGCATAAGGTAAGCATTGCAAGCCTAAGGAAAAACTTGGCTTGATGTAAAGCTAGGCATCACAGAGGGTCTGACTGCAGTTTTGGCAGATCACTGTTACAGCGTCTTTATTTTAGAGCCCCATGTGAAGTTTGTGTTGATTGAACTTAAGAACTGCAAACTCACTGCTGAAGTAAACACTTCAGTGCTGAGTGATGGTGCTTGCTGGATCAGGACAGTGCTGCAGGAAATGTCTGCAACTAAATTAGTTGCTGATTGCACTGCTTTCCAGCACCACCACCCTCCCATATTCCCATGTGGTTATGCATTCCTTACCATTACCTTAATGTAAGCAGCTGTCTTAGGAACATTTACAGTTCCTCTATTTAAATGTAACTCTCTTCTTTCTTCTTTTTTCTAACAGTGGTTAAAGAAATGGATTAAGAAGTGTGATGATGACAGTGAAACTTCTAATTGGATTGCAGCAAACACAAAGGTGAGGTTTTTCTCATATTATATACAGACTTATCAGATGAAAAGAAGAATGACAGCCTAATTTCCCTGTAGTAGGATTATTCTTTCTGTTGCATGTCACTAGTTAAGAGCAAGCCTTAAAATCCACGGGACACTGAAGTACTCTAGTTTGAAGAGCAAATAGGTGTTACTGCCTTGAATCAGGTGAGGTTCTTTGGGTTAAGTGGAGTTTGCTCTTGTGAGAGAGTTAACTGGAGACCCAAAGGAAGCTCAAGTTTTTAAGACTTGGGGCTCCTGTCTGGCATTGATGGCTTCCCTAAGCAAATCTGTGCCTTGCTCCAAGTGTGTGAAACATGTTAACGCCACCCGTGGCTTGATTTGGCTGTGATAATTTACATCTGCCTTTAAATCCCCTGGGTTGGCCTCTTGAGGAGTTGTTCATTTCCGCTGGGCAGGATTCCAGGTAGAGACTGGCAGAACAGCTGTTAAGATTTTATTATGTAAATGTCTTCATTCCAGCTAGCCCAACTTTGCCTGAAACTTCAGCATTTGTTCAGTTTGGGACGAATTAAAACAAAGGTTGGCATAGTAGCAAGAAAACAAAAGCAGCAGATGCCATCAGGGCATTAGGAGCAGACCTGGGTCTCACGACTGCCAAGCCAGGAGGGTGGAGGAAGGTGGGGAGGGTGTGAGGAAATGGCTGCTTTGTTTTCTTAGCTCTGTTGTGTAACTGGTTAATGGTATTGTTTGCAGCAGCCGCTGCTGCTTTCTGGGGCTGGCTGTGTTTTTCATTGAACTGGAATGTTGCATTATGGTGAAAGCAGAAACACCCATCATGCTGAAATGCACAGTTAAAGTCAGGCTGAAATTGTGCAGTCCCGGCCGCTTCTTTCCATTTCGTGGGCTGAGACTTGTGTGGTCCATGCTTGGAGGCTGAAAATTGCTCAATAAAGTAAACTTGGCTTTTTCTGAGGTGGGTGTGTTCAAAGATGTATTGTGGCTCAAGAACTGAACCAAGTTTGCTCAAAGTTTGCTTGGTCTTCAGGTGTTGTCTGTATTAAGCTTGAAGAAGTGTAGCCAAATACCTGGGAAGGGCTGAGTGTAAGCATGTGTAAAGCAGCTTTTAGCCTTGGGTATCAAATTTTTGGGACATCAAAATGGCTACAGCCCTACTTTACCTGTGTTGCAGTCCTATTTTGCTTGTGACAAAGCCCTCGTGAGCCAGATCAGATGCTGCTGCTGCTGCCCTTCCAAGGTGTGATACTGGTCACGGCTGTGGGTCTGGTCTTCTGCCTGCCCCAACCTTGGCACGTGCTGCTAAAGACCAGGATCTGAGCTCACCTTGCTGCGGTTTGTTATGATCAAATGTTAAGCTTCCCATTACTGGATTCTGTGCTCATTAAAAAGGTTGAAATGATAGACACTATGTGTTAATGTAGACCGAACATGACTAATGTGCCACTAATGCTGGCTACTGGAAACAGGAAGCTACTTGTCTCTCTTTCAGACAAGATGATGAAGGTTTCTGCAGCTTGCTTGCCCACAGACTTAAGCGTAGACAAATATTATTGTAAAGATGTTGGTTTTTTTTTCCTCTCTACCAAAATCTAGGCTTTGTCAGGTAGGAGCCATGCTAGTGGTTGGGCTGGTATTTAAAGCATAGCTCAGACTGTCAGAAACAGTATTGAGTGACCAGAGTAAGATGATGTTTTGGTTTTTTTTTTGTGGGAAACACCAATCCAGAGGATGGTGAGGAGGAGAAATGAGTATGGTGAAGCCATGCTGGCATCAGCCCAGCTTATCTGTTAGTTCCTGTAGTCTGGTGTCAGCAGCAGAAGACCTGTTGTCCTTTAGCATCCCTGTCTAAGCTACTTCCTCTAATACCATACGAGATGCTCCTACAGCAAGAAAATACTTTGGAGCCCAGGTTGTACAGCAGCAACAGGAAGAAAAATAACATCAGGGTAATTACACCAGACATTTGAGCAAGCCAGCTGTCCTGGAGTGTTATGGTATCCATATCAACTGAATTAACTGAAGGACAATATCACAATTCTTCTCTCTCTGAACTGACGCTAGATTCAATTGAGGGGAAAGTTGGCAGGAAACGTAACCCACCCTTCGTAATGATCTCTGGCTTCTTGTGGGCAGTGGAGATGTGGAAGGTGGTAATTTCACGCTGCTATAATGACGAAGCGTGAGCAGTGCTGGCTGATGGAACATGTGCAATCGGAGCTTTGCAGACTCCGGAGAACTGGATCGGCCCAGAGCTGCAGGGCTGCCAGCCACCACCTCCTCTTGCCTGAATTGCCTGCTGGCCCTTGGCCAAAGGCATGGAGAAACCCAGGTGCCTATCTGACAGCGACACAGTCCTGCTGCTGTTCAGAGAGGAACCAAGTAAAATCCTTTCCTGCTGTAGCGTGAGGCTGTAGCTATACACTGGGATAGGAATTGCACAATCGGAGTGCATGTACATCTGTCCTTAATCTCTCTGTACTATTTCTAGCAGGAAAATGGGGCAGTCATGTTTGAGGAGGGATGTCTTATGCCTTCACAGCCACTTGCTTCAGTGACTGCAAGTCCGAGCCCAAATTCTGTGTTGAATTTCTTCATTTTGAAGAACCTAAAGGGAATTGGATCAGGTACCCTCCGATGCAAAGATCCCTGTTTTCAGTGGGAAAAACTCCCCAAGTAATTTAATTGCTACTGTGGTCTCCATTGCTGTTTCTGGCTTTTGAAAAGTGCTTTCTCTAGTCCTCCAAGCACGATGCTGAGCTGCAGTCCTGTCCCATGTGGTCTCCATTCAGGGAAGAAAACTTCCTGTCTTACCAAGGTGAAGGTATAAGAGAAAAATACCAGTCCTCCTGGAATGTGGGCTTGAAATCTGGGTAATTCTCTGCAACAGGAGAATGTGAAATACATTTGTTCCAGCTTGCCCTGGGAGACAAATAGGAAAGGAAAATTAGGCAATTGTTGTATGAGTGAACAGAAAAGTGAAACCCAGCTGAATTGGTTTCTGTTCACAAATTGGAGCGATGTGATGCATTTTTTGATGAATTATGTAGAATGGTCTGAACGAAAAACGAGACGATTTGAGTAGTGAGTTCTGTGGTTTCCTATGTAATCTTTTTTTTATTTTTCATTCATTTATTTGCACTTAGGAGACCTGCACTAAATTCTTTCTACTTATACAAAAGATACAGCCCTTGCACTGGAGAGTGTGCTGGAGTTGATGGCCTTTTACTTAAGATACTTTCACATATGAGTTCAGCTTAACTAAATTAACTTAAACTTGAGATAAGCCAATACAAGTTCTTCAACAAGCCTTTAATTCTCAGTCTTCTTGCAGACAAGGGTTGAATAGTCCAAGGTTTTGCACATCTCTCTCTTTTTTCAGTTACAAACTTGGTTCTTAAATAGTTCCTTGAATTAAATTAGGCAGACTCCAGGTATTGTTGGTTTGTGTGGCTTTGGGAATAAAGAAACCACATAGATCGGGTACCTCTGTTAAGTGGACCTTCAAAGGAGTAAGAAATATAAAAAACCTTGGATTTGTGCATTTATTTTGGGCTCTTAAGGTGTATCAAGACTGCTTGAAAGGAGCCTAAAAGGAGGCGGGGAAACCTGTTTCAAATCTGAGTTTCAGTGATGTTAATCTTTCTGTATCTTAGAATACTAAAGGAAGAACAACAGAGGTGGTAAGGTGCTGGTCTTCACCCAAGGCACTGTTTTTTTTTGTTGAAGTTAAATTGGTGTTAATGAAAGTTGTTCATCTGATACTAAAAATGCCCCTGCCTTACTGCTTTTGGCTCCTGGCATGTCACCATTTCATTATCTTCTGGGCTAGACAGGGCTTGAATGCCTGATGTATAAAACAGGCAGATTTTCTTCCTCCAAAAAAGCTATTGGCCATTTTTCTCCTCTAAGTGAGATAAAATGGCACGAAGCCAGTTCTCTTCCTTTTCAGGTCACTTTTTAATGTCTGAACATGCGCTCCCTCTGTCCTTTCTGGAAGTCCTACATTTGTTCTAACGCGTGGAAATTCTGGCAGCCCGCTAGATCCTCCCTGGGCACCAGCATCGAACTTTGCTCTTTCATTTCTCACCAGCGCAGTTTTCGTGCCAAAACTGTGAACGGCATCTTTCCTAAGATGTCAAAGTGCCATCTTTTCCTCTCAGATGAGCAAGTGTTTAAAATACCCTGCTTTGCTTAATGACTGTAGGTGTTGTCATGGTGTACTATTTTACACTAACCATAATTAAGTTCAGTGGTTTTGGATTTTGTTGAAATGCATTAAGAAATCCCGGTGGCATTTCAGGATTTTTTTTTTTTTTTTAGGAAGGGTTATAGGTGAAGGCATCTCTGAATGTGGCTGGGAGGCTGATGTACACCAGTTGCCTCCGGGAGTCCTGGAGAGGACTATCTGTTCACCTGCCCTGAAATATGAAATATGTTTCTAATTAGTCTCCTGTTCACAGAACAGCAGCTGAGGTTTATGGTGGTTTATGTACACGCAGCCTTTTACGACAAAATAGGGATTGTTCTCCTTTGCCAGGTTTGCCCCCGAGCTTTTGTTTCAAAGTGCAGTGTGTAAGCACAACACCAAATTGTTTAGAGTGGAACAATGTTAATGAGGTCACTTCTGTATCGTGGCATGACAGATAACGTGCAGAATAATCTACCGGTTTAGTAATTTGATTTGCTGGCTATTATGTTGTTGCGTAGCTGTAATTCTCAATAAGATCTTCCTTCCCTATCCTCCTTAATCTATAAATCTCTCCCACTCATTGCGTCGGTGGCTTGAGTATTTGCTGCTTTTTTCTTTCCGCTGGTGTTCAGCATTTCTTTAGCATGTTCTTCTCATGGCTTTTTCTTAATTTTTAATAATATTCAACTTTCACACAGCTTCATGCATCCGTATAGCTTACTGTGTAATCTATCTTCCCTGTGCTTTGCTTGACAGGCATATAAAGGCTTGAAAAGGATGGCATTCCCTGTAATAAAAGGGCTGTAATTAGGGTCTTTTTGTTCTAGTTCGCATCACAAGGCTAGAAGCCCAAAGCACTGTGCAGTATTGAGACACTGAAGAGCTTGGTCTTATCCTCAAAGACAAGAGAGCAGAATTTCAGTGCTCCTAACTGAGCGTAGCTGCGGATGAGGATGGCCCCGCATCCTCGTGGTGTGGACGTGCCCCACTGCGCCTCTCCAGCTTGGCAGATCATCTGGGAACTGTTTCTCTGTTCTTCCAGTTATGGGATTTTCCTAAGCAGGAGTGATCGCTGCAGCTGTTTGTTTGGATTAGCTGTGTCTTCCACCAAGGCACATGGAAGTCGGCATCTCATCAGATGAGATGTATTTGGAAGAAACTCCACAGCCCTGTGAGCACCATCTTCTCTCGAAAAACCATTCATCCCTGTGTGTCCCAGGGTCAGCGCTGGAGTGACAGGGGAGCTGTGTCACGACGTGACAGGGGTGCGCCGCCACTGTTCGTACATGTTATCAAAACGCACCCTGGCTGATGAGCTAATTGAGCAGGCATCTTCATAGTTGTGAAGGATACTGGTGGGATAAACCTAAATTTGGGACCGGAGGTGTTGGTGCAGGATTGGAAGAGGGAGGAGGGCTGCCTGGAAAAGGGAAAATAGATACCGCACTGGGTAGCGTGCTCAAAGGAAAGACCGTTTTTGACTCTGAAATTCAGAGCTGCATTGACTGACTAATTGGGAACAAGCTTACCTGGCTGAGTATCCATCCAGTGGACAGCCCAAGAGGACATCTTGATCGCGTCCCCTCTGAGAAGGCCTGCAAGGCTCTGCTTCACTTACTCTGTTTGTAGTACAGCTACTCTGTTTGTAGGACAAACACAGGTGATGGGGAGGAAAGCAGGGCTGGAAAAATCCCCTTATGTGCTTGCTTGCTGCTTGAACCTGTCAGAGGAACAACCAGCCAAAAAAAATCCCTGAACCAAACCCCAGGGTTGTGACCTGTTGATGGGATGGGAGCGCTGTCCTTCTTGGCTGAACAGGAGGGCAGTGCTCTCCAAACAAATCCTGTAATAGTGTACCGGCTCCTTTCAAAGGAATGGCTACACCCTTGCTCAGGAAAACCTTGCTGGTTGTGTGGGATGTCACCTGTTCCTGCTCAGTCCTTAACCCTTCCCCTTCAGGATCAGGCAGTAGGACCAAAGCAGGACTTTGAAGAGGAAGGAATGACGGCAGTACTGAAGTGGAGTGCTCTGCCATTGCTGGGGAGACCAGAGTCATGAAATTATTTAGGTTGGAAGGGACCTCTGGATGTCATCTTGTTCAGCCCCCCAGATCGAAGCAAGGATAACCTCAAACTTAGGTCAAGCTGCCGTGATGAGCCTTATCTTTCATTAGTGCTCAGGTCTGCAAATTTGCAGTCATCAGGAAGCGAAACTAGCTGAATGCACTTTAATTACGTTAGCCAAAAAGAAGTTGCAGCCTCTCATGTCTTCCCCTTGTCTCTCTTCCCTTGTAACCTGGTTTGCCTTACTGCAAACCTCCCTCCCTGCAGTGGGAAGGGCCATGTCTTGACATCTGGAGACCACATTGGTCTTCTGCACCTCCTGAGCTATCTTCTGAGTACTTCTTGGTGTGCAAATTCTCCTGTCTCTTACAATACGAATAGGCGAACTTGTATGAAAATGTAGTAATAGTTGGGACGCTTGGAGTGGATGTACAAGAATGTGTTGGATTGTGTCCTATATAAAAGTAGCAGTTATAGACTGAGTGTGTTGGTTTCTTCCTTTGTTGAGAGTTTATCTGAATGCCAGAATAGGAAATGGTTGCTCTGGTTAGCAAATAGTAAAGACGTGCTCCTAACCGGGGAGAGGATTTTATACGCTTCTGACCCAAAAGCTGCAGGTGGCTTTACACGAGTGTGGATTACTTGTTTGGATATATTTGTTATTGCCTTGTAGATAAAACTGGCTTCTGCGAAAACGTCATAAATGCTAGTGTGGCTGTGCGAGCTGGACCGAGGAACTCAACCACGCAAAAATACTTTTGTGTGGGTTTTTTTCCCCTCTGTACTTGCTGCTTGATTTTAACCTGATGAGTTCCTTGGCCTGGCTCTTGTGCAGTTGCTTTGTGTCCCGGCATAAGAGAAGTGCCACGGGGACAGGCGCAAGCGGCAGAAGAGAGTTTTGGACTGGCTTCCTTCACTCGTAGGGGCAGCTTAGTTTATTCTTGCAACCTGGGCTTTGTGTACTCATTGGGATACTACAGAAATCTTTTATGCTCTGCATGAGTTGAATATAATTTTAGGAAGTGGCCATATGCTGCTGATGTATGAGAATGATACTGGTGTTATTAAAAAAACCCCAACAAACCCACCAAACAACTATTCCCCAAAGATTTCCCTGTGCAGTGCTGCTCTTTGATATCCTCATATTTGTCAAAGGCCTCACACCTGAAAGGGAAGCCCCATGTGGACTTTTGTAGAAAAGTCTTTAGTGAGGTGTCACATGAAGGGGAAGAACGGGACCTGACGGGAAATGTGGAAATGCCCCAGGAGGAGAGGTGGTTTTTTAACTGACAGAAGCTTCTTTGAAGCACGCTAGATTCTTGCTGCACGTTTGCAGATACTTTTTTGGATGGCATTGTACAACTGCAGGTGTCTCAGATTGATAACAGCATGGTATCAGCTCACCGTTAGGCTTTTTTCAGTTTGAGTGCTGAAGTGGATCAAACACTTGATGGTGAGGAAAGCCAGATGCTTCCCCTGGGCTGTTATAGACCATCACTACTGCTGTGATTTTGGAGAAGGTCATGAAATTACCCATCCAGTGTACCACTATGATAGCAGCATAGATAAAATGCGTTATTCCTTAGGGGTTTTTGCTATCTAGCTGCTCCGATTTTGGAAATATTTTAAGGCCTAACTCAGAAGAGGATCTCCATGATCAAAGGGAAGAAGTAAATCATGCATTTCACTTGACGTGCTATCTGTTACTGCCATGGGAACCCTTCTAACTTCACAAGACTGTTGTGGGTTCTGTGCTTTCCCTGCTAACGGTGCTCTCTGTCCT
>NW_008824367.1:718946-723785 GCF_000699105.1 Pygoscelis adeliae | reverse complement strand
GAGAAGGATGGGGGCTGCAACCACATGGTCTGTCGGAACCAGAACTGCAAAGCGGAGTTCTGCTGGGTGTGTCTGGGCCCCTGGGAGCCCCATGGATCTGCCTGGTGAGTTCAGGAGCGTGCCTTGCTGGAAGGTGAGGAAGCCATGATGCAAACAGCATCCATTTGGACTGAAATCAGTGGAATCGGTGTCCCTGTTACAGGTACAACTGTAATCGCTACAATGAGGATGATGCAAAGGCAGCAAGGGATGCACAGGAGGTGAGTCCATAACCTTTGGTGATAAGGGAGATCACCAGCCCTGTGGTGTACTTTCTGTAAACCTGTAAGTCGGCTCTGAAGAATTTCCTGGATTTGGGCACAAATCCAAAAGACAGTTAAGTTCCCCCACAGCTTTGGACTCTTGCTTCATACCAGAGAGAAAAACGCTCAAAGCCATTTCAGCCCAATTTAAAGAACATGTTAACTCAGTTGCTATCTGTCATGCTGCCTTGCTTGTTTTATAGCAGCTCTTCACATAAGATCATAATGCCATGGTTCTGAGACAACAATCCTCACATCCTTTGTAAAATGCTCTTTGCCGTGAAGTTTTTAATGTGAATCCTGAGGTGTTTAAACACAGCAGACCTTTTGAATGTAAATAAAATAGTGCTGTCGTTCCAATAACTATACTTGGAGAGGCTTGACATAGAAGAAATTGTGGGTGGAGTTGCAGCTACCTTAAACTGTTTTGTGAATATGGATAGAGCCGAAACCCTTTTCAGTGGGGCGGAATTGCATGCTGTGTGCTGCAGCTTGCAGAAATCCATTTCCTGCATCTCTGTCAAAGTACCGTTATAGCCAAGAACCGAAGTATTTCCTGCAGCCCCTCCTCCTGCAGATAGCGATGACTTTGGCTGATGCGTGCTACCTTTGTACATCCACAACATACAAGTTTAACCATGCCCATGTTGTCATTTTTTTACAGCTGATCTGTCAGTGAGAAGAAAATAAGAGTAATGGCTGTGTATTGAGTCATCTTGGTTCTCTTGTACTACCTAGCATATGGCGTCTTTCCCCTGCTCTCTAATCAGTGTGGCCTAGGCAACCTAAGGTTGCCCTCTTAACACAGACAGAGTAATTGTTTAATTAGAATTTCTTATTAGCAAAAAAAAAAGTGCTTCTCACTGTTTGTCATGACACTGGAAGCATTTAGGTCCTGTAACTGGAATTGAGAGGCTGAAATTCAAAACTGATCGGGCTTTAGCAATGTGATTCTAATTACTTTCAGGGTTGGGAGTGAGGATGCCACAGCTGTGCTAGGAAGTCCCCTGCATGACAGGGAGCTGCCATGGGTCTGGCCTCTCATCTCCACACAATGTCAGGGTTAACAGTGCCGCACAAAGCGGCGCCGTCTCAGTCTGGCCAACGTGAGAGGAGAGGAAACACCTTTGGAAAGGAAGCTCGTTCCCAGGGTCAGGAAGAGCCTTGTGAAGGGTGTACTTCTCTTGCAGCCTTTACTTTGTTTTAACTATTTGTTTTCTTTTTCCCTAATGGGAATTAACACAGCGATCCAGAGCAGCCCTGCAGAGGTACCTGTTCTACTGCAACCGCTATATGAACCACATGCAGAGCCTGCGCTTTGAGCACAAGCTCTATGCTCAGGTGAAGCAGAAAATGGAGGAGATGCAGCAGCACAACATGTCATGGATCGAGGTGCAGTTCCTGAAGAAAGCAGTCGACGTCCTCTGCCAGTGTCGTGCCACGCTCATGTACACTTACGTCTTTGCCTTCTACCTCAAAAAGAATAATCAGTCCATTATCTTTGAGGTAGGAGAAAACATGGTTGTCAGGAATTCAGATTACAAAGCTAAGCGAAATAGAGATTTAATGCTCGGAGAAGCTCTTGTCCCCAGTTTTACCAAAGTGAGTCTGTCTTAATATTCTGTTGTACAAAAGTTAGAGGCCCTGCTGGGCATCGTGTAGCATTGTCTATGAAGAAATAGCATGTAGCATGTCTGGAGAAGGAAGTAGAGTTACAAGATGCTGCCCCCTGAAACAAGAAAGGGAGCGAGGTTCTGTCTTGAACTGGCAAAGAAGGCATTAAAGCTTAAATCTGGCATTTTGACTTTCCCTGGTGTTGGCTTTTTTCCAGGGGCACTACCATTAAAACTGCACACTACCATTAAAATTGCACTTGAAGGTCTAAACATGGAGGTCCAGTCTGCTTCACAAGTGAAACTGTATTGACTATTTATGATTTAGAACAGTCCTTTTCTGGTCTCTGTGCACAACCTAAGCAGGATGCTTCTGTGCTGCATGCTCAGCAAAGGGCGCACAGAACTACTGAGCAGTAGTGAAAGCAGTGCTCTGATGCTGCTGTGCGTGTACCAGGAGTCAGTAGAGGCTTTGCCAATGCTGGTAAAAAAAATAGACAAGGGACAGAATGGGAGATGAATTGTCTTGTACCACACTGTACCACTAGTAAGGAAAGGATTTTTGTAGGCTTGCCAGGATATTGCAGATTGAGGAAGACATAAGACTTGCTGGTAAATATGCAGGTTCTCTCCTGATCAAATGAAGAAATTTCAGCTTTTTCAATCTTGATGCTCAGAGCAGGTTACTAGTGTTACACAGTGCATATCTAATCCCGCTCTTTATTTCAGTACTGATTTCAGTTGGATCAAAGAAAAAAATCTCTTCTTTTCCTTCCCCACCCCCCCCAATACTCCTTTCTCTTTTTTTTTGTCCTGTCTTTGCAGAATAACCAAGCAGACTTAGAGAATGCTACAGAGGTGCTTTCTGGGTACCTTGAGCGAGATATATCCCAAGATTCGCTGCAAGACATAAAGCAGAAAGTACAGGATAAGTACAGGTTTGTTTTTGAATAATCCTCTCTCTCAAAGCTGCCCGAGTACTTGTATTGCCATCCTGTGTGACAGGTAGTGGCATGTGTACTTGCCAAGCTACAGTCTTCTCCAGAGTCACATCCCTGGGAAGCTGTTTGCTGTTGGCCTTCTGCCATACATTGTGATCATCAGCCGGTCCCTGGGCATCAGAACAGCAGCAGCGGTGTCCTGCGCCAGCCCCTGAAATCGTCAGCGGTGAAGCCCTCACGCAGATGCTGGCAGCGTGGTTTTTGTGCCCCTGCTGGGACCAGCCCTCGGGGGAGGTGACAGCCTGCAGGGCTCCCAGCTCTGCCTTGCATCTGCTCTGCTGAGCAATAGCTAGAAGATTCAATCCCATAATGGAAAAATCTTGCAACCAAAAGCGATGGCTTTTCATACACTGCTGGTCCTGCGCAGGAGGATGTGGGAATGGCCAGGACTAAGATGGGACCTGCATAGTGAGGGCCAAAGAACAAGGAGTGACTTTGTTCCAGGCTGACAGCTTTGGCCTGGGATGAGTTGCCATAAGAGAGCAATCAGCTCTTTTATTTATCTGTTGGGTCCATTTGTGCAAAAAGTGGCTGTAGAAAAGCTGTCCTTAAAGAAGAGGGAGAGCAACCTGCCCAACTGGGGAGGAGAGCAGAAGAACCGGGGTCCAGGTGACACAAGTGCCAGTGCTTTTTACAGTCCCAGGGGAATCACTTCTGCACAGTGGAAAAATACAAGGCTGTAAATGTGGATGAGTCACAGGATTATGGCTTGCATTTTTGGGGCATTTTGCCAAAGTCACTGAAAATGTTATGCCTAGCTTGGGGCGGGGGGGGGGGGGGGGGGGGCCCAGTGGGGGGTTGCCAAGTTCACTGAATTTGTTATGCCTAGCTTGGGGGGGGGGGGAGCCATAGTAGGGTGAGCTGTAGTGACTAAGGGACTCTGGGGAGTGGAAGTAGCCGTTAAGCTTTGGTGGGCCTGCGACCCATTCTGTCGTAGTCTTAGCAGCACGGCTGGGGCTGGACAAGATTTACCAGACCTCCTCTTTTGAGACATTTTGTAACTTACTCTTTAAGACCACCATTAAGTTGGTGTCTCAGATCAAGCTGCTTGTTCACTTAAGTCCTCTGAAACTGGGTGCTCTTCTAGGGATGGTAACACAGCTATCCAGAAGAAATTAAAACCTAATAATAGCCTGAATTGCCTGAAAACATAGTATGTCAAACCCGCCTTCATGTTTCTGGGAAGAAAGTATGCATCTGTCAAGCCCGCACAGGTCCCTAATTAACTAGTTCAGTCATGTCTTAATCATGTCCTGCGTGGTGCTCTTTGTGTACTGGTTACGGTGTACTGATGCAAGACTGGGACCAAGGATGTTATCGAGGTGGGTTTAAAGAGCTCTGGGAAATTGCAGGAACTGACCTTGTGGCTAATTTGTTTTCAGCTGTTTCAATCTCTTAGCTTGCAAAGACACTTCTAGAAAACAGGATTAAACCCCCACCACCAGCAGCAAAATAACTGAAGTTGGGAAAGCAGCAACTGTGCATGTTTGCTATCACATGCTTCAGGAAATCAACGGGACTTTGTGTACGATGATTTCTGTTGCAACAGCTGATAGCAATGAGAAGAGCCAGAACAGTTCTATTCAGATAAATCTGTCAGTCTGATCAGATACTGAGTGGTAGCAGCGTAAGGGCTGCGGGTTAAGGTGGGGTGTTTCTGAGTTCGGGCTGCTGTGATGTACTCCTTACGCCTGTGTGTTAGCAAGCGTTGCCATCAAGGATAGCTTTCTGCTGGGAGATTCCTCCTGCGCACCTCACTTGAGCGAGCGGAGGGATGTTTGGCCGTTGCCGAGGAAGCCGGGTTCCCAGCAGCGAGAGCCCCTCGCATGGTCTCCTGGCTGATGCGTGTGCCTGGAAACTGAACTGCACAGTTCCCAGCAGGAACCGGTAACTTGGCAAGTCGGCTCCTGGGTTCCAGTTTTT
>NW_008824367.1:715608-718892 GCF_000699105.1 Pygoscelis adeliae | reverse complement strand
GCGCCTGCGGCCTTGGGAGCCGTTACTAAGACTTGTCTTGTCCCCTGCGTGCCTAAAGATGATGTAGACTTTGGCATCGCCGTTGGAAGGGGTTTAATCCAGAAATGCCTGCTGCTTATTCATAATTTGCTCTTGGAACCTGAATACTTCAAATGTTTCTCTGCTTTTATCTTTTTAGTTGGCTAACGCACCCGAAATGAACATGGCGTCTTTTGATATGTTCCTATGATATCACTTTTCCTCAGTATCATTGATCCTGGTAGGACTGTACCTAACTCTGGGATCAGTTTTACTTGCAGCTTTATCTGTTTAAATGAGTGTAGGTGGGAAGACCCTGCAGGGCGTAGTGCCCCTCTGAGACCCAGGCGTTACAACGCAAGGTAAAACTTGCACTCCAACCAGGCCAGTAACCCTTTTTGTAGCCAGCTTGACCGCTCCCATCTCCACCGGGATTTTGGAGGGGAATAAAACTGGGTCAGCGCTCCCGAGGTTTTGCCCAGCTAGCTCCTGGGTTTTTGTTGTCCTGATACGGCTCAGAGTAGGCACCAGCCCACGTTTGAGGAGAGCTTTGTCCCATTTTGGGTGTCACCGCTAACCCCGTGCTCTGGCTTTTGCAAATAGCAGCTGCTGCTTCTTACTTTTTTCGGTTATTAATGGAGGTTTATTAATGGAGGTTTCTCAGCTGTAGGGGCTTTGGGGATACTTTTTGCATGGGAAACTCTAAATTTGCATGCTGTTTTTTCAGCCAGGGACCTGGAGTTGAGTGACTGGAGTAACAGAAGTCTTAATTAGCGCTGTTAACTGGCTACAAACACAAAGTCCCTTCTCAGGGGATCTCCTCTTTTGCAAGTGAGGCTTAATGTAGGTTTGCATTACTTGGTGCTGGGGATGAGCTGCGGTTCCTAACCTGCCTTTTCTGTGCTTGTCCCCCTTTGCTGCAGATACTGCGAGAGTCGACGAAGGGTTTTGTTGCAGCACGTGCATGAAGGCTACGAGAAGGACCTGTGGGAGTACATAGAGGACTGAGACTGGCCCCGCATAAAATGAACTCTGAAACCTTTACCATCTAGAGTGCTCATGCGATTCAAATAAAACACACACAAGGCGCTATGCCTGTTACACTGCTGGTCTGTAGTACCGGGATTCTGTTTTGTTAACAGAAAATTTAAGTAAATTATATTGTAATAAAGAAAAAAAAAGGTAGATAAACCATTGTACAACAGTATTCTAGGCGGCCAATAAGAGTGTGACAGACGCACTAAAAAAAAACCCTCCAACTTTAACTTGTAACGTAGCTTCATTCTCCAAGCCGACTCCTTTTTCTTTTTTATCTTTCTTTTCCTGTGTGTAGTACAGATGAAATTTAAACCAGTTTCTTGACACTGCTTTTCATGTCCAAACCAGCCATTTTGATGTACTTTGGTAAGGGGGGATGGCTCTCCCGCCCCCCTCCTCCTCTCTGCCACCCAAGTACACGGATGAATGTCCATTGGCTCATTGTAAAGATGATTCTTGGGGAGGGGAGGAGGGGGGGTACACAGCAAGGAAAAAAAAAAAAACTTTGTATATGACTTTTAAAACAAAAAGAGGACAACACAGTATTTTTCAAAGTTGTATATAGCGCATATGCATGGACAAAGAGCAAGCGTGGCACGTGTTTGCATAATGTTTAATTACAAAAAAATATTTATTCTTTAAAAATCTTCAAGATTATGTCTATTTGCTGTGCATTTTCTTTCAGTTTGATTTTTTTTTTTGTTTCGTTTTGTTTTCCCTGGGATGGGGTGGGGGAAGCGTGTGCTGGTGTAGTGAACAGACATTTTTCTTTTTGGAAGGCTTTTACCAGAGAAATTGGGTTTCTCCTCCTCCTGCAGTTCCTTTACATCCACGGTTTTGTGTGTGTATCCATTGCTGGTGACGGACCCGTCCCCTCGCGCGCAGCTCCTGATGCTCGGTAACCCCGTGTGCATTGCGTTGGCGACCAATGTACACTGTAATTCAGGATGCTTTGCCTTTTTTCTTTTTTTTTGGCCCCAGATTGCTACCTGCCCAAATCCAACTCGGCTGTTCCTGTCTGTGCAGGCAGGACACGCGCTCTGAACCCAGAGGCTCTGTGTGTGTGCGTGCGTGTGTGTGTGTGTGTGTTTAGAGTTTTATTTTTTATTCTGAGGCAGGAAAAGGAGGGGTATTTTGCAGCACTTCTCAAAAGACTTACGGAAAGATTTTTGGCTGTGGATCTCCTCTCCCTCCCCCTTTCATCTGTCAAATGGACCGTTCCTTGCTGTTTAAGTTTCATTTACATTATAACGAGTCGTAACATTGAAAAGGAAAGATGATGGAATTGTCTTTGTGTTTGTTTTGGGCTCAATTACTGGGCGTCCTGTCCTGGCAAATATTTAACACTCCATCTAGTGCAGTAGAAGTTGAAATCAGTGGGGTATTTTTCAATTAAAAGGGGAAAGAACTAATGAGTTAGCTACTGAGTCCATTTTTATGATTTCTGTAACGAGCTATGTTAAAGTAAACAATTGGTGGTGGTTTTATTAAATTTACTCCTGTATAGGAATTCCTTCTGTGGTATTTTTCACCAGGCTAGTGTCCTCAAAGCTTTCTGCCGCTCTGCCAGCTTCAAGGGGGAATAAATTTGCAAAGGGGCAAATTAAAAAAGGCAGATCGCAGGCAGGTCTGTAATGCGAAATGCTGTTTCCAGCTGGCACCTGAGCCACTTCAGCTCCCTCCCTGATGAATACCGACACTTCCAGCAATGTAGTTTTGTCCCTCTGTACCTGCTTTCTGCTTCGGCCCCCCTCACGATGGCTTATTTGCCCCTGGGAATCACACGTGAGAGTATCTGCGTGGCAGGCCGTTTCCCTGTGCTTTTCCTGCCAAGGCTCGCGAGGGGTGGGACGGAGGTATGGAGGCCAGCGTTGCCTGTGGTAGTGGCTCTTTGGGCTTCCCCTTGGCTCACAAAAATTCCCCGTCCGTGTATTAAAATGCTGTTGAAAGCCTTGTGCTCTTCTGGGCTGGGTGAGTGGACGCATGGACTCTACGTGGCGTTGGGTTTCGACTCGATGTTCCCCGAACTGAATACACAAAGGATGCGGGCAGGCTCCAACCCAAAGGAAACCAAGTCCGTGGTGCCTTCCATCTTTGCTGGCTGTTGGCGAACCTCAAGATGATGATTAAAACCCTGCTCCCTGGGAGCAACCTGCTGCCGTTCCTCTCCTCCAGCTTCCAAGCGCTCCCGCCGCAGTTCCGTCTCCGTACGGACACCGTCCCCCCTG
>NW_008824367.1:711542-714944 GCF_000699105.1 Pygoscelis adeliae | reverse complement strand
GGAGCTGCTTTTGAGAGCGAGTTTTTAACCTTTGCACGCTCGGTATTGAAAACATAATGGAAGTCCAGCCTTATTCTGGCCTTTACTGGGGTAACGTAGTGAAACCGGAGCCTTTCCCGGCGTCCAGCACAGCTCGCTCTTCCCCCTGCGTTTGGCGCTCCTGCAAGGTGGCCCCCGGTCTGCCGGCTGAGCGGGCTGCGCCCCGCGGCCCGACTTCTTACTGTCAGGTGCTCTAAAGGAAAATAAATGGGCTCGGAATAAGGCAAAAAAAACATCCTCTCACGGATAAGTAGCTGATTGAAAGCTGAGGAGCAGAAAGAAGGAATAAATGCTCTTTTTTTGTGGTGGAAAGTGGTCGTTAAGGGAGCCCTGCGGGGATCGGTACCAAGGCTGTGTTGCTCTTCAGTGGGTCTAGAAACGGTCTGGACCAAAGGGTGGCCAGAAAGTTATTCGGGTGAGGAGTAAAGACGAGAAACTACAGGGAAGGTCTTAACAGCGCCGAGTGACAGGACTCAGAATTGGAATGATGTGTACAGATTAAAAAAAAAATTGCAAATATATAAAAACAATGAGGGCTTTGTGCTGGTTATTGCTGCTTAGGAACGAGTTCTTGGAGCCAGGTAATTCTGTGAAAGTATCAACTCAGCTTTTCACAACAGGAAACAGAAAGTTGTATAGAATGTTAGAAATTATTAAGAAACAAAGCTGGTAAAAGCCTTTCCTGCATACATCTGGGGTGTTTCCGTGTCTCAGATACTGTACGCAGTTCTGGTCCTCCCCACCTCCAACAAAAAATGAGAGTAGAAGGAGAAAATGTTACCAGAACATTACAAGGAATAAGGGTAGACTGAATCTCCGCTTTAAAAGATTGTTTATTAAGGAGGGGGGAGGCGACACAGATCTATAAAATCCTGTGTTGTGTCCGGGGAAGAGGAGTGAGGAATGTCTCTTCCCCAAGGAACTGGAAGTCAAAAGTAAAAATGCTTCCCTGTGTAATCACGTTTCTCTTCTGTGAAGGCTTGATTTTTGATGCAAAGTGAGAAAAAAAAGTATAAAATGCGTTTCTTTTCCACGGACTGGGTACCTGCTTGTCCGTGAGCTCTGGGCAATATTTGCAGGTCGAGGTTTGTTGCCCACCGTGCGATGGGACGTCGCTGCGCTCGTGCTCCTGCGGACTCTGATGGTTCCCCAGGAACGCCTTTGTTCTAATTAACTTTATAAATGTTCTATAAGAAACGCTTTTGACATTTTCCTGTGTGATCTCTAATTAGCATCTTAAATGCTTGAGTTTTGTTTTTTTACAAGGTAATGATCACTTTCTAGGATCCTAATAAATGGCAGTGAGCCTACAGAACAAGGATGTACCGTAAAATGTGTGCGTTTATTTAATCTACGCGGCAAACAGAAATCTCTCTTTAGCTATGGCTAGGGAAGACCAGCGCTTGGCAGGGCAGTTTGTCTAGCAGCAACAATGCTATTTTTATGCCCTCTTTTGGGATTTGCCCGTTGTCCTTTCTGATTATTTCATGGAAGAGATCTCCAAGAAACCTCGCCTGGTGTATTTCATACTCCTCTTTTCTGTCTTTTCAGGTTTCTTCGTTGCCAGTGGCTACAGAATATCCAAAACGGCATCCTAAAAAAGGTTTGTTTGAAGATACGATTGTGTTTCTTATAGGCCGGTTGATTTTTAACATTTCTTTGTAGTGTGTGCAGCTGTCTAGTAAGAAATAAATGTCCACTGGGAAAAGACGAGATTATCTAGACTGTAAGCTGCTGAGAACGGGTGCTTTTTTCTAGGATCTGTATGATCACTGGCTCAGTGCCGCTGCTGGCTGACTTATTGTACCTACAGCCTGCATCATGTTTGCTTATAATCTAAGAGACTGTTGATTTTATTGTGTACATACTTGTTGGGCTGCTAATGAACTTGATGCTCATTTATCTTCTTAAATAATACGAGAGGTTTGTTCATTTTAGGTTCTTCAGCATAATGTCTTGCTGTAGAAATGATCTTGGGAAACTAACGTCGCGTCTCGTGGATTTTTCATGTGGCATTTTCTAATTTTGAAGAAAGAGAGATGTGCAAGTGAGATCAAACCAGTCAGGTTGTAACTGGTTTCAGTTATAGTTTGTTTGGGTTTGGGTTGTTTTTTCCATACTGAAAGTGAGGGTTGATTAACTCAGTCCGAGTTGTTGTTTGGAAATCTTGAGTGAATCTGAACTGGAACAGAAACAATTTTAGTTACCGGTTCAAAATGTTTGACTAAAGCAAGATATTTTGTAAGGGGTCTGGTATAGCCTGCAGCACAATTTGACGTTGCAGCCTCTCTTTTCCCCTCTTACCTCGCTCTTGCGATGTGACTTGTCCCAGCACACGAGATGAATGTTTCCTTCTCTGCAGTACTGAGCTGCGCTCATGCTCCTGGTATGGATCTGTTCACTGCGCCTACCTAAGGTGAGGTTTGGGGTGGTTTTTTTGTGTGGATTTCCCTATCTCAAGTGTTCAAAGGGCCCCATCAATTCAGATTATAATTAAGAGTGAACTTTGCAGTGTTGCTAGAACCCAATATACGTACAGTACAAGTCAGAAGCAGTCCTCCTTTTCCCTTACCTTTTAATTCAGGGAAGCTCAGTTGGGGAGCTCTGTACCGTGGCCTTTTTCTACCCTGAATGTGTGACATGTCCGTCAGAGTACGCTTTAGGAGGAAATGTGCCATTATTTCTAAATTCCTTGTGATGGAGACTGCCTTGGTGATAATGCTGGCATTAACAAGGAGCTTGTTTGGCAGCTGGGTACTACATCATAGTTTCTGCCTGAAGGTGAAGTTCTTCATCTTGGATGTAGGCCCTGGGAAGCTGGAAAATCCACTTTGCTTTTCTTTTTGGGGGGTCAGGCTAACATCACCTGGCAGCAGTCCTGATTCCTGGCGCAGAATTCCAGCACTTGAGCAGAGTGTTGCTATCCTGGCGATGGTGCTTGATGTAGACCTACAGCTGTTGGCTCGCACAAGTCCGAGCCTCTTTTGTACGTTGCCCAGAGCTGAGAGGAAATGATTGCTACTGCTTCAGGGCTGTATGCAAGTAAAAATAAAACCAAAATTTACTTTTATCTTGACTGTCAACTCTTTCAGAGCAAGGGTTGCTGTTCCTTTGAACCAATTCACATGGCTTCCGTGATTCACTCAGCGAGATGGTTCGTCTCCATCCTTTTCTATAAAGATTATGACTCTGATCTCCTCATCCTCAGTAACCACCTTGTTCTGCCTCGTCGTGCAAGTCCCATCTATGATATTTGCGCTGACCATGTGGGTTGGGAGACTGCGTCTTCTATCTGTTTTTACAGGACAGCGTATGCCTGCAGTTGTCTAAATAGAACATCTGGAGAGGGATCAGGCTGATGGT
>NW_008824367.1:695313-711500 GCF_000699105.1 Pygoscelis adeliae | reverse complement strand
GGTCTATTAAATCAACTCTGCATAATTCATGAGCGAACAGAATAGCTGAGAAAGAAAGATGGGCCCATCAACCTTACAAACAAGCCAAGGAGGTGTGCTGGATAGAAGCTGTCGTGCCTGTGTCAGCTTGCTTGTTAAGCTGTCCGTCAAGTGCCTTCCTGCTTTTAAGTGTGCACAATTTAATATTGATTGTTTGGGAGAATGAACTGTGGCGCTTGCAACTTCCTTAATGGGACTGCTTCTCCAGATCCCCCCTGCTGTTTGATAAAGGGCTGCTTGTTCCTGGCTGCCGAGGAGGAGCTGTCTCTCCTACTCAGCAGCATTTTGCATTAACAGCCCTGAAACGGAGCTGGATGCTTCTTTAGAGAGGGCCACCAACGCTCCTTCAGGTTTGAAGGCTGCAAGTCCGAGGCTGGGCAAAAGAATTGGTCTGTCTCCATTACCAGCCAATGTTCCTTCCACCTCCTTCATTTGGCGTTGGCGTTCGCGCAGCTGCATGCCAGGGGGGAGAAAGTAGTAAATGAAATCCAGTTATTCATGGCTCTGGATCTCCCTTTTATACTGATATGACCCTTGACTCAAAATTAACTATGGTGAAGAGAAAAACCAATCTAGCCTGTGACTTTTGTAATTCTGTTTCGTGTCTCTTAAAGTAAATTGAGGCATCTCCAGTACCTGGCACACCTCGGGTAGTTCTTAAATGAAATGCTTTGGAAGCCTTTGTGCTTTGCCATTTAACATTTGACTGTGTTGCCTTCAGCGCAGTGGGCAAAAGCTGATTTGAGCTGCCTGATCGTTAATCTCTAGGAAATGAGGGCAGCAAAAAGATTTGTAATAGGGAGTGATATAACAGTGTCCTCTGTGTGTGGGTGTGATGCTGGGGGCACGTAAGAGAGGAGGGGAAAGAACGAAAGTGATGTTGTATATGCTTTTGTGGAGATTGGCGTGAAAGAATAGCATCTTTTTCCCATGAGAGGGTTTTTTTTTTAAATAAGATTTTTCTAGAACATCTTAAGGAAGTCTCTCATCCTATTTTAGTTTGGCTGAGGAGAATTATGGTGAACTTTAAGGAGCCAGGCAAATCTACATCAATTCTCTTTGAACAGAAGAGTGCTGCTAAACTTATTTTAAACTGACATTTTTAAACATTGCACAGTAACTTTCTGTTGCAGCAATTTGCCTTTTTACATTTGCATTGTATTTTCAAGTAGGGTGCAAGAGAGAGACTGAAACCAACATTAGTGCAAGCAGGTCTGTGAAATACAGAGACCATATGGTGTAATAGCGTAGGCCCCTCTCCTGTGAACGGTTTGGTGTGGATAAAACTTGTGCCCGAATAGAGCATGTACTGCAATAACTAAACAAAGTCGTCGTACACAAATGTGGTAGAGTATGACCAAGTCGTCGCTGAAGTCCTCACTTTAATCGTCACAGTGCCTGGATTCAGACTGTAACAGCTGGCCTGTGTTTGTACTGGGTAGGAGTGAGGTATTAAACTTATGTTTCTGAGAATGTGATCTCAAATTTGCAAAAACTGATTTGAATGACAAAATACAGATGTGAGTTTTGTTGCTTAACCAGATGGAACACCAGAAGACCGCGTTTTCAGTCTGACCTGTGATGCAGATGAGAATCCGCTGTTGGACCGTGCAACCTGAGAGTCGCGCGGCTTCCCCTCGCTGTTGCATTGCTTTCCTCCCGTGGATGCGCCTTTGATCCTGTCCATGAGACGAGAAAAAATGGAAACCTAGAACCACTGTTTAACAACCTGATTTTAGGGCTCTTAAACAAGAATAACTTCGAGTTTAGAGGCAGAATTTGCTCTTGAATTAGCTGCTGTCAGGGCTGATCCGTCATGTGGCTTTTAGGTTGCGAGAGCCCGAGAGGTTGGGATTTAAGAGTCTGTCTTGCAGGCAGGTCAGCCCAAAGAGAAGACGACGAGCATTCAGCAAGCGTACAAAGGGTCTGGAGCAGGTTGTGGTGGTGGTGGGGAAAGGCGTTGTACGCAGCAATCAGGTTAGAAATCTCTTAAGTCTAGCAATCTAAATTAAAGGGACCGGCTGAAGGCAAACCCCTCGGAGTATCTTGTAGCTGCATTGGTTGACAACCATTATTCAGCAGCTGACACGTTAGTAGCTAAAACCATTCATTATTTTGTCCTTTACCCCCCGTGGGGAGAGCCGCTCTGAAAATCAATTCCCTTTGTTGCTACATCGAGATCCATAACTCTCCCCGTGTTGATATTTTGTCCCCAAGCAATTGATGGTAGAATAAAGGGAGCTCGCTTCCTTGAAGCGATGTAGAGTTAATATCAGCCTGTGGAGATGGGGTTTTAATCTCCCTGCTGCATTTTAAATTAATCAGATATTTTCCGAAATGCTTTACTGGTTTTGAATTGAAATAGGCTGCCTCCCATCATTCCACTTCCCTTTTGCCACACAGGCCAATCAAGCCATTTTATAGTAGCTGATAGTACTGTAGCAGAGAAGCGCTTTTACCAGCTTGTATTGTTCATTTTTATGGAACGTAACTTGAATTTGTTTCCCTTTATCGTGGAAAAAAATATTTAGAAAGGAAGTTCTGGGCTCATGTTATTCTAATAACAGTTCAGAGGTTAATGGGACAATTTTAAATGCATTTGGAATTCTACAGAACTATTAGACCTCAGATTTTCTGAGATACAGTGATGGCTTTTTAATAACAGGGTAGAACCCTAAAAATATATATACCATAATAAATACACTGAAGCAAAATAAAATAGATTTCACTTGAGTCACTGGGAAGAACTTTTTAATAACAGGGTAGAATCCTAAAAATATATATACCATAATAAATACACTGAAGCAAAATAAAATAGATTTCACTTGAGTCACTGGGAAGAACTTGGGCTAGAAATCCATTAGACTGTGAAGAAGGAGAATTCTGAATTGTTACCAACCACCTCTACGTTTACCCAAGGAAGGGTCAGGTAGATAATTTTCAAAGTGAAAATCTTCCCCTTGTGAATTGTAAAAGGGATTAAGCAGGGATTAAGTGTTCTCCCCAGTCCTGGGCATTGGGGTATTTGTTGGATACTTTGTAGGCATGTAGCACTTCTGTAAAATAAACCAGGTGTCTGGATGTTTCAAGGCTTGTGAGTCTTCATCTTATTTTTTTTTATGTCGAGTTCCACTTCTGTGTTGTATGATTATGAGCATAACTAGCAAAAATGTCTTGTAAGGCCATGGCGAGTCATTGAAAGGGAAGAAATGAAGTTCTCTCTGCTTTTATTACATTCTCCATTTCAGAGACAAAGTAAGTTACTGACCCGAGATTAAAACAGCTGACAAAACCTGAAAGTAGGTTTATCAGCGATAAACACACAAGTGCTCGGCGTGCCTTTGTAAGTAATAGCAAAGTTTGATTAGATTTGGCTATTACAGATAAATTAGGTAATAGAAATAGGGAAGCGTGTAATGTAAATGCATGTTTTAAAGCTGTGGTTGTATCCTGTTCTTAAACTCTGCGGTAATGAGGGTGTTCTTCTTTGTGGCTCAAAGTTACCACACTTTCACCACACAGAAACCTGTGTTTTGGATAGATGACGACGACACGGTATTTTGCATCTTGCCAGGGTAGTTTCTTTTGTTTAATTGAACTTTGAAATATTCTCAAGCGGTGTGTGTTCTTCTTGTCCAGCTAAATCCCATGTCAGGATTTAGCTCAAATACTGATGGTGCCGTCCTTTTCATGTGGGTGCTCATCCTTGAAGACAAGGGCGTAGTCAATGGGTTCTAATAAAAAATAATTGCACGTGCTGATTTGATGGGCAGTAAAGCTCACTTTATCTGGTATTGACGCTGGTTAGGAAGTGCTCATGATGATAACCAATCTCAAAATGGGACTGTTAGGTAATAAATAACATTATGCAAAGTAGATAAGTGGCTTCTGATGATCTGTCCTGTGAAAATGCATCTCTCTCCGGTCGGCTCCCGCAGATGAGCCGATGGGGATCCCTCCTGCTCCTGCAGGTATTTTAATGGCTCGAGCACTCTGAAGAGCAGGAACTTTTTAGTACCCCGAGGAGTCGATTCTGCGCGCTGCAGAGCTGATCATTTCTGAACTCCTGATACATTTTCTTAAATCAATATAAATCCATTTTTGAGCTGGAACTCTTTAGTACCCCGAGGAGTCGATTCTGCGCACTGCAGAGCTGATCATTTCTGAACTCCTGATACATTTTCTTAAATCAATATAAATCCATTCTTTGAGCCGCTTCAAAGCTGCCTTTGAACTTGTAAGAGTGAAGCTGCCTGAGAAATCCAGATAAAAAACAACCCCCTTGAGTTAAATTAATTAATACTTTTAAGTGTGTCAAAAAGAAAAGACGTTAGTGGAAATGTCATGGTTGTGGGGGAGCAAATGCAGTTCCTGGTATCTGTACGTACCAATTCGTTTCCATTTGGCCATGTGCAAGCCAGATTTTTCAGCCCATTTGAACCTGCAACCTTGTGGGAAGAAAATGGTTTCCAAATAACATAGATTAGTTGGTGATTACATCATTGTTTTATATAAGAGAATCTGATATTTTCATCTCTGCAATAAGTGGGTAGTAGTGCTGTGTGTATTCTGTTCAGGATCTAATGCAGCTGTTAGTTTTGAATAGTGAGATTAAAAAAACGAATTACCATTTCTGGGTAATTACTATATACTTGTATGTATAATATAATATACATATTGTATGTATATATACTTGTATTTATATGCTTCACTTCATCCTCTTCTCCCCAAAATAACAACCCAGGGATCCCTGCACCACAAAGAACTGGGAATATTTAAGTTTAGATGTGCTAGCACAGCTCTGCCCTCTTGTGTGTGTACATTAATAGCTGCGATTAGAGGAACAGGGAATCCTTTGCAGACAGCATAGCAGGTGTGTTTTTCTGTTAAGACTAGTATCACTGTAAAATTTTAGCGTTAGTTTTTAAATCAGAAGATTCATAGTTTCAGTTCTAGCTTTACGTCTTCTGGCAGTTGTCAACCTACTTCATTTCCTCTCTGTAAAGAGGAAAATAGGTACCTGCTTCTTAAGCCTGTTGCGAACTTAATTAGGCAATGAATAGTGCCATAAAAGTGCCGCCTCTTGTAGAAAGCTAGTATAATCTGAGTGTCTTTTGATAATTAAGACATATATTACACTGGATTAGGATCAGGAGGAGGGTGGAGTACAATAGCTCAGCTTTTAGAGGATCTAACTGTACAATTGCAACATATTACTTCAGGGTCACATTTAAATTGGTAAATTTATTTTTTGAAGTTCCTTTGAAAGTCCTTGGTGCTAGGCAAGTTTCTTTCGTATTTTAGAGCATTCAACTTCACCTTTGTCTGTTGACGTGCTGCTTGCAGATAAAATGGCATCTCCTATTGTGAATTTAAAAATAATTTTATAAAAATAGTAAGTAACAAATTTAGGAAGGGTGGGATTCATCTTTCTGGGTTGAGATATCTCTGACGTAGAACAAGGCTCAGCAGATCACCTGTGCTCCATATTTAGTTAGTGGAAAGCCCATCTGATGCCATTCCTCTGACCTCTCCCAGCCACCTATCTTGGGATGCGATAAATCACTCCCCGAGGATGCGTATTCCTCTCCTTTACCTTAAAGACAGCCCAAGGCAAGTAACTCAGATGTCTTAATTTTCAGACATGTAAGTTAAAGGAGATGCATCCCAGAATGTCAGAATTAATGTCTGTGCAACTTGAATTGGAGCCTTTGAGTCTTTAGTGACACAATTACACGTTGGCTTTCGCCCAGCTCTCCAACATCATCTGTTGCACAGGAATGATGGGACTCGCTGAAAAAGGAACAGCTCACTGAGGGCTTTTTAAATAAAAGATATCTCTGTTATTCAGTGTATAGCCAGTTCTCGTATTTATATTCAGCTATCAAATCCCATAGATAAATTCCCTGATGCTGCAAGGTTCTTCTGTGTCATACTCAAACCGTGCATTATACTTTAAAGTCTCTTAAGAGACAATACTTGCTTGTCAAGAAGACATTTTGGGTTCCCCAATACTTGAGGTCTTGCTTTTTCCGAGTTACCGAGCACCTATACTGCAACAACTTCCATGGCCAGAGCACGGCTGCTGCCCATCCTGCTTGCTGGAGCGAGCGCTGGCTGGGAGATTCCGGCTCTCATGTCTTTCAAGCTGTACAGCCAAAAATGATGGATGGGCATGTAGTGGCTGCCTTTGGGAAGCCTGCTTAGGTGATTTTTCCCAGCTTTGTAACAGAAATTGGAGTGAGGTTTCTTGTCCATGAGCAGCTTTACACCGTCTTAATGAAGAGACTGTTCATTCACTCCTTCCAGGGTCTGTCCACTTTGCCGCGGACGTTTTAAGCTGCGTAACAGGTGCTGCAGAAGTCCTGTGGTTTAGTCACTGTTTTATTCATATTTCTCAACAATTTCATTCACTGTCTGACCTTGATTCATTTTAATATTCATCATCATTAGAAGGAGGCAGGGCACCTGGTGAAAATACTGGTGTGTCCCTGTAATTGTAGACGTGCTCATGTAATTAAAGACTGTATCATTAAGACATTCGTGCAGCAGGGAAGAGTGAAGACTGCACAGGCAAATATTCATCCTGGGACAGACATTCAACGTGGAAAACCTCATCCTGAGGCAACAAGTCTGGAAGAAGTTTGTGCATTCAAAAAATAGGGTGTTGGAGGAGAAAATGTTGAACCATTTGCAAGACCAACTTCTATGTTTTTTATATATATACTCTTCTAATACAATATGCTTCTAATATAATACTCTTCTTTGGCAGTGCATGAAATGAGGACAGGTTCTAGGTTTTTCCGCTCCCTATTGAGTGGGAAGTTTCAAAGACTGACAGGGCTGGATTGTGGTGCTCTCCCTGTTGTAATTTTATTTTGCTTTTTAAGAGGAAAGCTTTTTCTTACAATGCCTTATAATGATTTTAGTTTCAATTTCCATGTAAAATACCTCACGCCGTAGACAGAAAAAGACTAAACATAAGAATTTAAGCCAAAGGAAGGATTAGACTGGAAATCCCAAAGCTACCGTGCTGCTGATACTGGAATTAATGAGCAGCTGGTTATGCAGGTTATTTTGGGAATACCTGCAGCCAGTGTTGCTTCATTTGTGGGGGAAATATCTTCCATCCCTGCCTTGCTTTGGGAGGAGACAGCGGGTAGTCACCAGTTAATATCTCAGACCTCCTGTGCTATCTATAAGCCATTTTATTCAGAAGCCCTCTGTGATGGTGTACTCTACCTCCTTTATTTAGGAAGAGCATTGGCAAACAGACACTCGGAGGGAGCTCAGTCTCCTTCTTGCCTACCAGGATATTGAGTACAAGGTATCGAGCAGGAAAAAAATGGTTTAAATGGAGAAGATAACAGTTGAGGTGCTATGCCAAGGCTTGGATCCTTGAATATCTCCAAGTGTAGAGTCTGCATCCTCAGGGATTTGAGAACTGTTGTGCAAATCAGCCTATTTTTTTTCTAGATTAGCTTGTGTTTAAAAGCAAAAAAAGCAAAAGCTCTTTCAGATCCTTGTTTTTCTTCTGTTCAGAGCGTGTGTCTCTGCTCGGCAGTCAGCGCTGATGGTCAAAATTGGCTCGCGCAGAGGAAACAGACTTTCAGTTTTGATTTTTTAAGCAAATAAAGAAGATTATACTTTTTCAATTTCCTTTTTAAAGTACGCCTTTGTTACTAAATTCCACCCCAATGTTATTTGCTTGAATCAAATTTGAGGCTTGAATCAAGCCATATTAGTCTTGAATCAAATTTTTTGTATCATAATGATCAGGCTAATGTATTTGTGCTAATGTATGTAATCCCCCCCCCCCTCAATGAATGGAGTCAGGATTGCAGAGTGGTGTCTCGCCGGCCTGGTACTGCTAACGGAGATTTCCCAGTAACCAGACTGCTTCTACCGCTGGGAACCTCGCTGTGGCGCTGGGAAGTCCGGAGCGGTCACAAGTGTGTATTTATTTACAGATCTTCCCAGTTTACCTTAAGGTTAAACTTGAGCAGCACATACTAGAAGACATTGCTATTGAATAATCTGTGTAGGTATTTGTCTTGTAAATAAAAACATTTTTATTTGGAGTAACTCGGAACTTTAGATGTCTTAAAACAGAAAAACCACTGAAGTCTGAGCTAGCAACTCTTTCAGATTTATGCAGTGTAAACTAGCAACAGAAAATGCCCTTTTTTTTTCTTCGCCCTAGTGTATAAATCAGCTTTAAGATACCATTTTCAGCTCTTCTATATAGCTTTGGCTAATTTTCCTGCAGGGGGAGGTGTAGAGTCAGAAATGTTGCTTTTTCGTTTAAACCTGCTGCTGTTTTTCAGTCTCCTTCCAGTTTTCTCTGCGTTATTGTGAAGCTATTAATACACGACGGTAAGATCACAGCTATGAATTATGGCTTTCTTGCTAGCACCAGAATTGTATATGATGAGTTTTATTAACCCCAGCTGACTGTAAATAATGAGGAACCACACGGGTTTATTGTTTGATTTAAAGGTGTTTCGGCAGCAATTTGCAAAAGGAAAAACAGGGAAAAGGGGATTAAACAGAGAGAATGGCTACGGTAAAGGGCTCTCTCCTTTTTTCTGTTGTTTATATCCATTTTACAGGTATTTGTGTACACGAACACCTGTATTCTCACCTATATACATACGGGTATACTCACCTATATACATACACGTATACTCACACGCGATGAGTGAAATACAGCATAAACAACCTCTTCTGGGTGGTGATTTTCCATCATTACTGAGTTTTGAATACATTATGTCTCCATTTATGCAGTTTTCAAACTCCAAAGATGGATCTGGGCGTAGGAAGGCCAGTGTTCCTGTATTAGTTTTCTTTCAAAGCTATAATGTATTTATATTGCTACAGTCTCAATAAAAGCCTTTGAGTGTCTGAGTAAGGAAGAGGATTTCTTGTTAAATTTGTCTGTGCACCAGCCTAGCTAGGAATTTGTAGGATGCTCCTCTGATACCAAGGCAATCTGTTATTTTTAAATCTAAAAACCTTGATATTAGAGCTCAAAAACACTTTCTATCCGTTATTCATACCTTATTTTGAAAGTACAATTCCCTGGCAGTGGTATGTTGTTTTACAGTAGCTATTTGAGTTCGTGCCTTATTATTTTAATATTGTTCTTGTTTAGAAGACACTCATTACCTCTCTGTCACCGGTTTTACAAACGGTAGCGTAATTCCTCGCACTGGCAGCTTGTGAAGCTCAAGGCAAAAAGGAGATATGCACAGCTGGTTTCATCCTAGCCTTTCCCTCCCTATCAGTGCTTATTTAACACGGTTGTGAGAGCACCAAGCTTCATTTTGGACTGTAACCACAGCTATGCCCGACAGTAAACCTTCCCCAAGCTCTGCAAGTGGGAATAATTGTCACCCTGGCAATAATGTCAGCAAATGTCCCCAGGAGGCTGAGTTGGGAATTGAGGGATGGGGTGGATGTTGGTCCAGCCAGACTTTCATGTGTTGCCTCTCCGATTTGGATGGTCTCTTCCAGTAGCAGATATTTATACCGTTGTGAGTTTTCTGGTAAGCCGATGACCAGAATTACTTTAAAATGGGAAACGAATCTCAAATTGAAAAGATCAATCCTGCTTCTGTGCATTAGAGTGAGCCTTGCCCGATGATAGGAGATGATAACCTTGCTCCCTTGTGGCTTCGCCGCAGCAAAGCTTCCCGCTTTGATTTCTTCAGAGCAAGATGCACTTTACCAAATTCTTCTTTGGTGCAGCTCTCAATAGCAAAATGTTACAATAGAGACTTGAGTCATTGCCTCTGTGTTTATTAATGTTGGAAATAACCTGTGTGCTTGAATGCTGTTTTACAACATGCAATTTTTAATTAGAATTTGGAAAGGGACAGTTGAGTCAGGATCCAGATTAGGCCTTTTGGATAATCTTACCCATGTACGTGGTACCTACCGCAATGGATCCAGACCATGGCTCGTGAGGCTATTCTAGAATGAAAAAAAAAAACCCATCTTTCATTTAATTCCTTTACTGAAGATTTTCTGCCCTCGTGCTGTATGTTATGTGTGGTTTAGGTTATTATGGATTTTGGTCTGATAACAGGTTCTTCTTTGTGTCTTCTTGAGTCTTTTGCTTCTTTGCTTCTCCTGCAGGCTGTTCTTGCTGCTCTTGTTCAGTTTGCTGCAAGGTTGGGTTGCAAAGCTGGAGGGACGGGGAGTGACCTGGGGCTCAGACTCTTTCCACTAAGCTGGGGTGGAGGAAGAGTTGGGCTCTGACCTGGTTTTTTAGTATGACGAGACTAAAATGTGAACTTGAGCTCCTTCTCCACCTCAGAGCGCCATAGCTGGTCTGTGCTTTTCCCAGGAAGGGTGCTAAGGTGCTCCAGGCAGCTGGCAGTTTGCACGCTGGAGAAAGTAAGGTGAGGGGTGAAAGGCTGTCTGATGGCTGCAGTTGTTGAAGTCCACTTTACTCTGGCTTTACTCCCACAACAAAAATGGCCTCTTTGCGTCTGGCAATTTCTTCAAGAGGACGGCTGGTGCTTTAGCAATCGTTTCCTCCATGAAATTTGATAGGAGCCTTCTGGGGCTGTTTTTTCCTCCTCTCTCTTTACAGCAATTTCAAAACCCTTTTGTTAAATCTAAAACCCACTGTTTGATAGTTCATATCTAAGCTATAATTACCCAATATGAAGATACAAGCACAAAATAATTTCCCAGGGAGGTTTACACAAAAGGGAATAACTCTGATTATTTTTTTTTTCACTCCTTTGAGAAAATCTATAAGAGGATGAATAAAGCGAAGAATGATGATAGCACAGCACAGATACAAACCTGATGATCTTACTCCGATTCTGTCGGGGTTTCCGCTCCAGTGGCTTCCTTAAAGGAGCATTGTCAGAAAGAAAAATCACATTGCTGGAAGTGGGTTGTGCAATCAATCACTGGCCACCGAGAAAGTAGGGGATCAGATGGATTCCCTTTTGAATTAAATCAAAACACTTCAAAGAAACCGGCATGTCTCTCGACTGAGGTATTTAATCATATATTTGGTGCCTGACTCCCTGTCGCAGTTGCTTAATGAGACTGGACTTTTGTAATCCCAGAAAAGAGAGGCCAAAAGATAATTATGTAAGTTATAAACCCTTTTCACTGTAGATACCAAGTTTTTGGATGATTGTGTTTTCTTGGGCTGGCCCTTGAGTGGATTGATTTACAGAAAATAGTGGCTTTTTTTTTTTTTTTTCACTGCTAGAGTGGAATAAACTACCATTTTCTAACCTGTAGTCCCTGCATCCCTGCAGTGCCTGGATTGTTTGTGAAGACTCTGTGAAATGTGACAAAGGAAAGCGTGTTTTCATATGACCTGCAGCATAGAATCATAGAATCATTAAGGTTGGAAAAGACCTCTAAGATCATCGAGTCCAACCGTCAACCCAACACCACCGTGCCCACTAAACCATGTCCCTCAGTGCCTCATCTACCCGTCTTTTAAATACCCCCAGGGATGGTGACTCAACCACTTCCCTGGGCAGCCTGTTCCAATGTTTAACCACTCTTTCAGTAAAGAAATTTTTCCTCACATCCAATCCAAACCTCCCCCACCTCGCTACAGCCTCCTTTCCCGTAGTTGTAGAGAGCGATGAGGTCTCCCCTCAGCCTCCTTTTCTCCAGGCTAAACAACCCCAGCTCCCTCAGCCGCTCCTCATCAGACTTGTTCTCCAGACCCCTCACCAGCCTCGTTGCCCTTCTCTGGACACGTTCTCACACCTCGACGTCCTTCTTGTAGTGAGGGGCCCAAAACTGAACACAGTATTCGAAGTGCGGCCTCACCAGTGCCGAGTACAGGGGCACGATCACTTCCCTACTCCTGCTGGCCACACTAGTTCTGATACAGGCCAGGATGCCGTTGGCCTTCTTGGCCGCCTGGGCACACTGCCGGCTCGTGTTCAGCCGGCTGTTAACCAGCACCCCGGGGACCTTTTCCAACAGCAGTTACATATGAGGAACTTCTGAAGGTCCATATATTGAAAAAAGTGGAAAATTGCAATGCACGCAGCCTGAGGGACTTGACGAATGTGCTCAGCTCCTCCTGGCGGGGCCAAATTCGGCGACCTTTCCCCGTGCAGAAACCTTCCGAGCGACCGATTGCGAGAGTATGTGTTCTTGGCTCCAATTAGTGTGAGATTGCAAACCATTATATGCCATATGGAGCCTCCACTGTTCCCGATCATCCTTGTATTTGAGAAGACTGAGGCGTGCTGCCGGTGCTTCTTTCTGTTCTTCTGCCCCTCATAGCAGCCCCCCTGGCCGGATCCAGCCATACGTCGCTGTTCGGGCTGATGCAGCAAGAGCTGAGTGACACACATCATCTGTGTGTGTGTGGTTAGGAAAAAATACATGGATATTACGACCAGCAGTGATTGAATTGGGTCCTTTTAGAAGGCACAGAATGTTTTATTCCCTTTCTCTGGAGCTAGAGTCCCAAATAGCTGGGGATTTGTATTTCCCTTTTCTTCAGAAAAATGCAGTGACCCTTTGCACTGGGACAGTCCTTATCAGCAGGCTGGGGGAGCAAATCTAAGGGAGATAAATGCACCAGAAGTAGGTATCTCGCTGCTTTCATGGAAAAACAGAAATGCAGATTAAGGTGGTTGTGGCTCTGGAGAGGTATATAAATAATTTGCCTTACTTCTTTCTGCATCTGAGTATAGAGCCTGGTAATAATCCTTTACTTCCCACAGCCTTTTTGGGGGGGAACAGACCTGTTCCTGTGTCAAATTTATTAATTTTCTCACAGTTTCTATGTCCTTCCTCTCTTCCCTGCCCTCTGTGGGTTCCACACCAGATTTGGTTCATGGTGTTTATGTTGGATTTCTTCAGAGAAGGGGTCAAACTATTCCCATTTTCTTTCTGGAGTAAATTCAGGGAGTCTATCAACTTTCTTCTATGAATCTGTGTGTTTGTTTTATATTCAGATATAATATTCACTTATATCTATGAATTAATCTAGACATCTTTTTCAAAAGACATCAGAATTGTTTGTCTTTTTTCGATTTGCTTGTCTTGGGGAAAAAGAAGAGAAAAAAGGAGCATAATGTCTCCTCAATCAGGTGTGTTGCTATTTCCAAATGAGTTTTAGGAGCGTAAAAACTCCATGTGTTTCCCCAGTTCCACATAGTTATCCTTAGCTCAGCGTATTGCCGGGGGAAGCAAAACTGTTTTATGTCTGCAGATGTGAACGGCATTCACTTGTGTCTCATGGTGTGTTTTGATTTCTCTGTCTTCTCTCCAGCTCAGCTCTTCTAGGTAACTCCTCTGGGTTTTTGCAGTCTTGGACCCAGAAGGCAGGCGGCGTCTGTTCTACCCTTTTCTTTCGCAGCTTGATACTCTCTGCTCAGCGCTCACTCTGACATTCAGCGTTTCTTCCTTCCCAACCCTGTTCTCAGCAGGCGTTTCCGCAGCGTGGGAGTGGAGTATCATGTCCCTCTGGTCTTAAAAGTGTGAAAAAGCTCTTTCCTTCAGGAATTAAACAACTGATTTTCCATCCGCTCGCTAATGTACTGTCCTCTTAGCTTAGCCCAAAACATTCGTGTAGGCTCTAACATAATTTCGTCTCTCCCATCTCAGCTGGCAACACACCCCGGCCAGCTAGCTTTTCTGTATATTTTAACATTTATGGTTCTCCCTTTCTTTTTAACCTCCCAGTAAGGCGTGCGCTACAGGCAGTATCAGGTAGGAGACCAGGTAGGGTATGTCTGGAGGGTCTTCTGATTAATGCCTATTTAAAACAGTTCTTATTGTATGTAATGATGCAGAGTTTTGGAATTTTAAGATGTATTAGTAGGCACAAAATGGCAAAGTATACTTTAGTTTTGACTGTAACTGAAATCTTTATGGTTAAATAGAGTCCGCAATGTCTGCTTTTAAATCCACGCTTACAAAAGAAACCATGAGGTGCCCAAGACACGAGTCTGGTTCAGTATTTTGTACCGGATAGTTGCACCAGGAGACACTGTGCAGGAAGAGCACGCAAGTCTGGCCACCTGCAGTGCATTTCTAGCATCCCCAAGTGCTGCGTTTCTCGGAAAAGAAAGTTCTGTCAAACCCTGGCACCCGTAATAACTTACACAGGGAAGTCATTACGAATCTGTTAATGAATTAGGTAACCCCTCAACTGGCTTCAGAACAGCAGCCCTCCAGGCTGTTTATGAAATAGCGTTGTTTTCAATCAATTTGTAGCTATTTAGGCAGCCTCTTAACTCTTCCCTTCATGGTTTCACTGTAAGAAGGACAAATGGAAAACATGAAGTCATCAGAAATCAATTAATCTCATCTGAGAAGACGCATGTTAAAATGCCTTACTTACAAAGTAAGTAACTTACAAAGATCCAGATATCACACAGTAAAGCACAATTTGAGAACATTTGGATCCCTGATCTGTGCATTTCCATAAGCTTAGCTTGTTTGGATTACTTTTTTGTTTGGACCGCGATTTTTCTATTTGTTTTTAGGGTAGCTGAACCTTCTTTATAAGATATTTGACCTTAATTTGCTGGTGTGCACACTTAAATCTCAGCTCTAGTATAAATCTGGCTGGATACTGTGGAATTTAAGGCAAAAAAACAACAACAAAACCAGAATGGCTTCACAAAATTTTTTTCAACTTCATCAGCAGAAGAAATTCTAGTTGTTTTTAAGTGCTCTCAGTGATACTAGACTTGGTGTGAATTGTGGGGGAGAGCCTGGTATGCTCGAGAGATGTGTTTGCTACTAGCCGCAGGTGCAGTCCTCGCATGATTAAAGCTCAGCGTTTCTAAAAGATAATAACACTTTGCACCAATAACGTCTCCCGACATGATTCAGTCCTTCCAGCTGCAGAGTTTCTTCTTTCTTACATCTGATCGTGACCCGTGCCGCCGGCTGGCAGAGGGGACTGCGGACCGCTTCGGATAATACCTTCTGCTCTGGGTTGCTGGAACCTGCATCTCCGTCGGTGGTGTGGGTCTGTGCCGTCCTCGGCGGGGCTGGGAGAAGGTGGCCTTGTGCTGTATCGCCCTCGCCGCTGCCCCGGCTCCCGCGACAGTTCTCGCCTTGCTTTGCTTCTGCACTTCTGTCATAATATTGACTTGCAAACATATAGCTTTTTTGCCAGTTGCTATGGTTACCTCTCAGCTACCGGCATCTGAACTGTAGAAATGAGTAACAAGCAATACATTTCAAGTCTTAATGAAATGCACAGCAGTGTGTTAAACTTTTAAACCCAACGTGAATATCACTAAGCAACATCCATTCGTGATTTGCTGTAATTACTGCTGCAAGCTCCTTACAATTGAAATGCCGGAGCACAGGTCTTTCTCCGCCACTGCATCAAATATGTTTTTCTGCCAGTAGCTTCACAGTATCTCAGACCTGTGATGTTTCATAGTCCCTTCACAGTTTCAAAAAACTGTTTGACCTCTTTAAATTATTCACACCTTCAGACCGGCAACATCTCCAAAATCTCCTTTTGTGTGTATCTCCCATTTCCTTCTCATTCACTCCCAGAAATTTATTTTAAAGACGTTTGATTCTTCTCCCTAGTTCCAAAATGTGAATCCAACTCGTTTCCTCCAAGCTGCTTCTTGCATATTTGGAAGAACCAATTTCATCAGACCAGCATTGGTGTTGAATTAGATTGTGTGCGTAGATGGTGCTTGGAGCTGTTTGCACCAGAAGGAGCAGATGCCTCAAGTCTTTCGAGGTGGTGGTGGTTTTCTGCTAAGAGGTCTTATTTAGTGTCTATCTTGAACAATGCGTTTTATCCATCAGTTTGAGAAGTAAAATGAAACTGGACACTGGTTGTATGTCTGCACTCCAGGCTTCAGGTCGAATGATTAATTGCACTGCCTGGTGCAATTGCAGTTCTTGAATGAGTTGTGCTTACAGGGCCGAGGCCAACTGTATGAGGTTCAACAAGGCCAAGGGCGGGTCCTGCACTTCGGCCACAACAACCCCATGCAGCGCTACAGGCTTGGGGAAGAGTGGCTGGAAAGCTGCCTGGCGGAAAAGGACCTGGGGGTGCTGGTCGACAGCCGGCTGAACATGAGCCGGCAGTGTGCCCAGGTGGCCAAGAAGGCCAATGGCATCCTGGCCTGTATCAGAAATAGTGTGGCCAGCAGGAG
>NW_008824367.1:684654-694912 GCF_000699105.1 Pygoscelis adeliae | reverse complement strand
GGCTGCCCAGGGAAGTGGTTGAGTCCCCATCCCTGGGGGTATTTAAAAGACGTGTAGATGAGGCGCTGAAGGACATGGTTTAGTGGGCATGGGGGTGTTGGGTTGACGGTTGGACTGGATGATCTTAGAGGTCTTTTCCAACCTTAATGATTCTATGATTAGGCAGTTTAGAATATCTCTGTACTGTGCCCAGTTTCTCTGCTGATCAGTCTGATTTCCTGTATTCTGTTAATATTTTACATGTAGCGCCAGAGTTACCAATCCTAGAGAGGAAAAACTGGTTGATCTATCTGCTGTATGTTCGCAGAGACTACGACGAGTGCAAGGTAAGAGCTGCTTTTGAGACTTTGCATCAGGATGTTTTTTACTAATGTTATGAAATGGTAGTTTTCGTACCAGTTTTCAAACCACCCTCTTTCCTGACTTCTTTTGGAATAAGAGGACCAGGAGAAAATACAAGTAAAATAACTTTGATGTTCTCGAATCGTTGGCTACCTTCAGGATTCATGCGTGCAGTTCTTTGGAGCGTTCTGTGAGCTCAGTATGTCTTTGGGAGCGGAAAAATGGAAAGAATTGCAAACCTCTCTTGTTCCAAGAGATGAATAGGGTCTTCCAAAGTGATAATAACGCAGTTCCTTAGCGCAGGTCTCTCAATGGTACTACGGAGATGCTATGAAAAACACTTCAATAGAGTAAAACATTACTACCAAGTCTAAACAACAAAAAATCTTGGTTACCCTTGAACACAATTCTTTCATTTTACACATGATACATTGCACTCTTTAATTTCTCCTGGGTTTGGTGGGTAGCTTCGAAGCGGTCGTTTGTTTGGGATTATAATAGTAAGTGGACTAAGGAAGTGGCAGATCTATTATTAAATGGTGTGCTTTCCTGATAAAATGAACACGAGCTATTGAAGACGATGCGCCAGTGGGCAGGAGGAGGAGAGTAAGAGTTGCCTTTCTGTTTCTGTGATGTGCACAGAAGATCTGAAAAGTCTTTTTTGCTTCTGAAACACCAGGGTTGGTCAGAACTTGTCTCTCTCTGCTGGAGAACTCCTGGGGGTGCTTAGGAAAGTGGCAGGCTGGAGCAAATTCATTTAACTTTTAATTAATGGAGCCGGAGGGCTGTATCATCAGCAGAGCAATTTCCTCTCAGATCTTGGTTTAAACAGATACAAACAGAAGTTGGACTAGCAATCTAAATAGAAAATTGTTTCCTTTTTCTGTTGATCTGACTGCATTTGTTTGGTCTCTGATTGTGTACTTTCACTGTTGCTGTGATGGGATGTAGAATCACAGGGTGCAGAAAAGATGTGTAGCTCAGGAAAACAGTGAAAATAACCAAGTGGATGATATAACGGCAATATTGACTTCTCCACGTCTTCATCAGTCATGGAAGCAAGCCAAATACGGGGAAAAAAATTGCGAAAAGACAGCTAATCCTCTTTTGCTTGGCAGGCCAACTTTGCAGTAGCTGTCAAAGTAAAAGGCAGCAAAGCCTTTCCTCAGGGCTCACAAAACAGGCTTTTTGCAGTTGGAAGAGTTTGGCACCAGACCATAGCTGGTTAAATGATCTTCCATCCTTTCGCCCAGATGTGATGGATGTGTGCTCAGAGGCCTGGATTTGTCCCAAAGAAGATAGGACCCTCAGCATGCCAGGATGCTTCTTCAGTCATTGAGGGGTGATAGGCACGTCCAAAGGGCGATTCAGGTCTTAGGTGGGCTGAGATGCCCTCTGGTAGTCTCTGTCCCTCTCTGCTGGTGTTACGTGGGGTTACGGATCTAACCTGGATGCTCCGGGTGCTTGTCCTTATACGTTATAAGCATAGACATTCCCAAACGTGCTATTTGGGGCTAATACCTTCAAAAATGAAAGCGGCATTGACAGTATCCCCAGTGGCTTAAATTGCTGTTAACTCCTTGATTTGAGTATAGTTTGGGCATTCGTTAAATTCCATTAATTTTCTTTCAAGACTCAGCTAAGAAACGAGTGACCTGTGATGCTATTAACTTTTGTCTGAATCTTGCTAGACCCTCTTTCCCGCTCAGTGCTTTGAAATGCTTCCTCTCTAACACGGTTTTGAAAGCTCCCATATTTTTCAATGATGTAAAAGGACAAGAAAAAACTGTTTGTGTACATTACCTCCCCAAAGTGAAGGCATTAAACTGATTTTAACCCTTACAGTGCCACTCCTGCATCTATTGTGGTGTTGCCAAGCTTGTGAGAAATTTTGCTGCTCATTTCAGCGAGAGATTAGTGACACTGGCTGTTTGATTCTCATCTCCTTCTACCCAGCGAGATGCAAGGCAAACATCCCCCGGAGCCTGCGGCTGCAGCATCCCCTGTGATCGCACAGGCAGAGAGGAGTGGGGGGAGAGGAGGGACAGGCCCTGCTAAGCAGTGATCACGCTCTTCGCCTGCAAAGCTAATAAACTGTGCTTTCTGCTTGCAGCATCAATTCCAGCCCTGCCCCCTAACCGTTTCTCACAACAGAAATCTTCCGCTTCTGTTATGTGCGAGGAAGGAATTATTAAAATTACCAGATGCTTTTAATTAATTAAAATCGCTCATGCTGGTTGGTCTCCTGCCAGTATGTCTAAATTCTGTCGGCGAGTTAAATAAACTTGGGAGGAAAAGCTGGGAATACAGATCATATTTCGCAGCTCAAGGCCTTTTGCTGTGGGATTTTTTAGGGCTTACAGAATTAATCAGATCTCTCTAAAAGACAGCTCTCTATTGCCCTCTCTTGCTCTGAGAAACTGGTTTTATGTAGATGGAGCAATATAGAGTATCCGTATTCAGGAGATGCTTGGTTATGTCCGAGCTGAATGTGCTATAATAATGTACTTTGTAACGAGTATAATACAGATATATTAGCAGATACAGATCTGAGAAAAGCAGCCTAGACTTGTTCTTCCTTTTCCTTCCTCTCTTTAGTTTTCTTTCTACGAGTGAGGGTTCTCAGTAATAATCTTCCTTGCCTTCACCCTGCTTTCCTTCTGTGTGCTATATTTGAGGTTCAATTTTCCTCCTTGTTTTCAGGTCCTTTATTTATATTCGTCTCGGAGACAGGGGATGCTGGTACTCATCATATGCTCGACAGAAGTGCCAGATGAGCACCAGGTTATTGCTAGCCCAGAAATCTTGCTTTCCCCCCTTTGTCTCTTCCACTTCTGAGCAAAAGAGGAGTCACAGAGCAGAAATGATGCACTTTGTTCGTAGCCACAGTGCTCGTCCTCCCAAAGGTCGCTCTTTTTGAGCAGTTTTATAATTTCAAGTCGTGTAACTGTGGAATGTAGCCAAACTGCACCCACACCCCGAACTGTCAGCTGCATGAATGTGGTCAGCAAGAATTTACGTTTTCATCAGGGTTTTTTTTCCCCTTCCTTTTCCCATGTACTCGCCATTCGTTCATTTGGCTTTCATTGACTCAGCTGCAGTTGGTCCAATTCAATTTATTTCTTCACAAAGGGCCTAGAGTAGATACCCTTATCAGCAGAGGATGCTTTCAGAGATTCCTTGTGGCATTTTCCACAGGTAATATCTAATTATCTTTGGTAATAGGAATGAACAGAGAAATACTAAAAGGGCTACGGTATTCCTGGCACAGTGCTCTTCACACATAGTGACGAGCTTGCACTCTTCCATGCACTCTTGTAGTTGTCCCAGCCGCAGTCCAGTGCCTTTATTATATGTGGGGTTGTGGCTTCTGTAACTGAAACCAAATCTCTGTCATTAGCTTTGTTAAAATGGTGAAAGTTTACAATTTTTATAGCATTTTAATATAGTATATTGCAGCAACTAGCTACAAGTTCTGTGTTGATAGACGTCCAAGCACAAATTCTGATTAAACGAATTTTGTCGTTCTCATGTCCTGTGTGATATCACTGTTACCGTCACATAAGGAAGAACTGTGTACGTCAACACGTTGCATGGTGTTTAAGTTCAAGTTATTTTAGGGCATTCTGCAGTAAGCGCAGATACCGCACAGCTATTTGTAGCGCATACAAAAAATTCTCCAAATCAAGGCTGAAGAAGGTGTTTGGTCAGTCAGAAATCAATTTTCTTTCATGGGGATTGCCTTTATTAAAGTGTTTGAAGGGTTTATATTCTTCTGAAAGCAGTCATGCTGCAGTTCAGTAAAGGGGTCATAGTGAACCAGCTAACGGGCTTTTCGGTGAGGGAGGCTGTGTTTGGTATGTACTCTCTGCACTTTGTCATTTCAGGCTGTCATCAAAGAGCAGCTCCAGGAGTCTCATGGACTGTGCGAATATGCAGTCTACGTTCAAGGTATGTCGCAGGAGGCCTCCAAAAGTCTTAATTTTGCTAAAGCAAGTTACTTCTGATTTGAGATACAGTGAACAATAAGAAGGGGAACAGATGATAGAAACATATAAAATTCATATGTGAAAAATATTTGGCTTTTTTTCTACTTGCTAGGTCTAGTTTTGAAGTTTGGGATTTTCACATGGGTGGGCAGATTAGATTTTCTGTTTTCTCCATATCGATGAGTTTGTCATCGGTTCCTCCTTGGACTGTGGGCTCTTTGGCCTTCAATGTGTTGGTGTGTGCTTGGGTTGTGTGTTTGATTGTATTACAGATGCATGTTTTCTGTTAGAGCTACCTGCCTCAGGTGATTGTTGTCGTACTGTTTGCTTTAAGGATTGTCTTCCTCTTCTTGTCCTGCCCTCCGTCCCCTAAAAAATGTGCCCCAAAACTTGGCGTTGCAATTCAAAGTGCCGTGGTGGGGGACAGCTGAGATTTGTTGGCCAAGGACATAGTGCAACCTGTAGAAGTTGAGGGGGGGAAAGCTGGACTGCCTCTTAACGGGCAATTTGCCAGGGTTTAAAGCTGCCTTTATTTTAAAGAACAGAAATTTTTCCAAGCAAGCACGAGTCCTTTGCATGCGTTGTCATTCTGCCCTCAGACACAGCTTCTGCCTTTCGGGGGGCAAGACCAAATGAGTGTTGTTATAATATATCTGTACTCTCCCTCCTTTCCCTGCTGTCAGAGAGGCACATTTTTGCCGCAGATAATGGACTAATTTGCCTGGTATATGTTGTCTTACAGCTTTGATATTTCGCTTGGAGGGGAAAATTCAAGAATCTCTTGAACTTTTTCAGACATGTTCCATTCTGAACCCTCGAAGCGCTGACAACCTGAAGCAGGTGGCACGATCACTGTGAGTGGTGTTTTATTGTTTCTCTTTGATGTGCCACGCTGGACCTTTCATGTTTGGTTTTTCTCCCAGGCATCAAGTGAAATCCCAGGCTGCTTAATCCCAGACATGCTTCCTCCTTATCAAGACTTGGGTTGGCTTCCAGAAGCGTGGGCTACCCTTAAAAGCAGAATCTCTGTTATCTGCCTGGCTGCTATTGTATTTTCTTTTTCTTTGTGCTTTAAGCAAGAGAGGTAACGCACTGATTTCTAGCTCCAGAGCTAAGGGTGCTGACTTGAGCTGTGTGAACTTGCCCTACAGACCCCTTTCTGTCTCTGAGTGTCCGGTTAGATCACCTGTCTTTTTCCTCTGAGACAAAGGCAGACTGCAGAGCCTGTGAATTCATTCCTTGCACCTCCAGTAACGTCAGGGAGCGCCTCAGCATCTCGCAGGATTGACGACCTTGGCCTGAAAGGGAGCAGTGCTCAGATTGTAATATTGCTGAGATTATAAATTTCTCAGGGCTTCTCACGCAGGTCTCTGGAGAGCTAGCAAATAGCGTCATTTCTCACTGGCAAAGTTGATAGTGGTTGCACAGCAGAGTTTCAGAGCAAGAAAAAATAAAAATTGAAATGCTTTCGCAGGTTTCTTTTGGGGAAGCACAAGGCAGCCATTGAAGTGTACAACGAAGCGGCTAAACTCGATGAAAAGGACTGGGTAAGTGTTTCAGTGAGTTGCAGATTATTGTAGTATGCAGATGTTTCTGCAGTTTTATGAAACAGCTGCAAACTTGTTCCAAGCAGAGGTGAGCTCACGCTGCCTGCAGTCTGAGCAGACGAGGAGCTGCAGGGCTGAGAGGCGTTGCCTTTTAGCACAGGCTCACGAGCACGGATGAGCCTCTGCAGCGTCTGGTTTGGATCACAGGAGCAAGGCATCGTTTCTACCTGCAAAATCCCCCACCTTGTCTTTGGGGCACAGAGAATCGAGCAACATGTTTGAGCTTTGCAAAGTATCAGTATTAACACAGCCGTATATAGTACAAAGAGCTAAATTACGTTAAGGGAAATATGGGAAGTAGCTCCCTGCTTGGAAACCTTCAGTTATCATTAAAACTTGCTTGAATAATTGGGAATGTTTTTGTAATGTAAAACACCATTGAAAAAGATTACACTCAAACTAGCTGAAAGGGTTACCTGTTACCTACCAAGCATTACCTATTTTGGCCAAACGTAGGCTGATAGCTACAGGAGCAATAATTAAATTAGCTCTTCTGTGTAAGAAGACGAAAAGTGAAGGAAGAGCACTGCAAAGGGAGATGTGTGACAGTGGGTGAGAAGAGAGAGGATGTGGCTTGCAGTTCGCCGTGGGCAGCCTTCTGCAGGTGACTGTTTTGCCTGCGGAAGTGTTGTTTCTAAGATAGACTTGCTGCATGTGATCTAATTCCCTAAGACATCAGGCACTTGCTGACTTTAGCCGTACTTTTGGTGCTCAGTATGTCTAAAATGCAGGCTTGATACAAGGATACGTTTGGTATTGTTCAAATTATCCTGTGCCAGACAACTCGGAAACCTTTTAAACTGTGGGTCTTCTTTCAAGTCTGCATTCCCTTAGCTAACCAAGCTACGTGCAGTATGTGCTTAGCATGACTATAACCCTATTTACAACCACAGCAGGCAGACTTCAGTGGGTATTTTGGTTAGTTATTTCCCATACCTGGCTCGGCACTGGAAGTAGAGCCAGCCTGTGCTCTTCCCTTGTGCTGTCTCATTCTGCAAGTTGCAGTAACCAGGAGTTACTGGTTCATTACTGTTCTCCACAGTTGGAGAGACTGTGGAGGAAAATATCATTCTAAGAGGGTTAATGGGGAAATAAGAGAGTTTCCTCTTAAAGGTCAAGGCTGTCTAAACTGAAACCAGAATAGAAACGAGGAATTAGTGGACCTTGCTTTTCAGCTCCCCAAGATGTGCCAGGGTGGGGAACGTGGCAAGTAGCTTATCTGTTAAACTATTGGTGATGAATTAGAGGCATGATTGTTCCCTACAGTGTCACTGGAGTGTTTAGGATCCCTAAGTGATCTTCCTACTCTGTTGCAAAATTGTTTAAGATGCCAGAGGGATATCAGCCCTTCTGGTGCTTGACTTCTATTTTGGAAAGGTAGGCACATCTTCAAATTTCGTCCAGCTGGGTGCAGCATTGTGCGTATCCTAATGACTGTACAGCTAGATTGAGAGCCACCCAGAAGGGCAACTTACCTAGCTTCAGAGATCTCCCTGGGAACTACGTCACATCTCGGTGAAGAAACCAGTCTTTGCTCCTTGTGCTCCAAAGAGACCATTATCATTTCTGTGTTTTTTGTCTCGGTGGCCTGTAGTCTTTTGTGTACAATCACACTTAAGCTCAGTAGGTTCCTGAAGCAACTTGAATTTATAGGTTTACTTGATCTACAAAGCCAGAAGGGTGTGGGCAGGCACAGGGGTCTCCCCATCCAGGTCAGTGATGACTGTTGTCCCTGGCAGATTATGTAGCATGTATCTCAAACCTCATGCTGATTTGGTTTTGTTTGTGGATGGGTTTTTTTCATACAGGAGATCAGCCACAACCTGGGTGTGTGCTACATGTACCTGAAACACTTCAACAAGGTAATGCAAATGCTCGTCTTATCTACCTGACAAATGGGAAGCAGGTTCCCAGAAATTTCGCTTCCTTTGGTGGAAGTGGATCGCTTGCAGTGATAGGTATCAAGGAAATGTTTTGCTTCAGCGTTTGTTTTTGGGATCAAAATTTTTTGAGCTGTCTCTGTTTTCATTTGCATGTTGAATTACTTTGAGTCAGCTGCAAGTTAGTGAAGTTGGATAAGAGTGAAGCTGAGGTTAGCCTTGTTGCTGGCCGGGAGCCTTTTTCTGAACTAGGATTTTTCAGACAGTATTTCTGTTTTAAAAAGGGATGTTTGAGAAACCTCGAAGAGCCACCTCAAACTAGACAGAAAACCAGCTGTGCTCCAACAAGAGCTTCTTTTGTTTCCAAGCCTTTTAAAACCAGAGCCATAAACATTGCTGGTTTTGTGAGGAGCAGCAGTCCATAGAGCATGCCAGTTCCATCTTCTTGAAGAACGAGAAGCATGATGGTAATGACCCAAACCGTTTCCCCAGCATACAGCTCAAACTGCTGCACCCCGTGCAGAGAGTTTCTGAAGGAAAACTTCCTGCCCCTTGGGTCTGGCAGGACTCAGAGAGAAGAGTTATGAGGTTTGTTTGCTGGAAGTGCAGCAGGCACCTTTTTTCCTCCATGGAAAGGATTTGCTCAGGTGTCTGAAGCTCTTTTTGCACCAAGCCTGGAGCAAAAGTCACAAAAGAGTATAGTTGCAGCGTGGGCAGCGCTAACTTTGTTAGCTTTGTAGCTAATAAAGAACTTCTTGGAAGCTTGAAACGGAGTTTTGTTCCCAGGTCTGAGCATGCTGTTCCCAGCTCCTCACTTAACCCTCCCCTAGGTGCTCGTGGTGAGCACTGAGCTTCTCTGATCCTGTGGGGTTACTTTGGAAGGGAAAAACCAGCATGTGGAAAACTTCTGTTCCCAGCTTGGACCAACTGCTCTCTGCTGCTCTTTCTGGTGGAATGCTGTGGTCCTTGCAGCGAACCCCTGCTGCGTTCCCTGTTCAAGGCATCGCTGTAAAGCAAGCAGCTCTGGAGTATAGGTTCATACTTGGGATTTGTTGTCTGCAGTAGTGGCTTCCAAGCTGGAACCTGCTGACTTCTCAGCTTTTCCATAAGTCTGAGATCTATTGGTCACCCTGGGCAGCAATACTTCCATGAGGACGTCTAAAGTATAATGAAGCCCTCGGGGATGACTGTCTCTTCAGTAGTTGGTGGTGACAAATATCCTGTATTGCAGAATTCTGTTTCTGTGTCAGCATTTCTCTTTCTAATATATCACATGTTCAGAGACAGCAAACATACTTTGCTGTCCTGCTGGCTAGGCCTGAGGAAGTAAGAGGAAGACATGCTTCAAAGCGTCTCCTGTTGGAGGGGATCGGTGTGTGCCTTACAAGAGCTGATTCACTCCTCTTGTTAACTTGGCAATCCATGCTCATTGCTGGAATAAGCATTTTAGCAAAGAATAAGCTGTAATGTACCTGTTAACCTGACAAATCGGGAGATTCCCTCAAACCAAACAAATTCAAATACAGGAACAGGCCCGTGCTCCTCTCCTCCTTGGGAGGTCATTGCCTCTTGTCTTGGCTTGAACCATGCCACGTTGCCTTTTTCTGTCCGTAAAAGCACATGGCTGCTGGTGCAGAACTCGTTTCAACAATTAGCTGGGCTGGGTTTTGCTAGCAGGGTTCTGTGAGCTCAGGGGGTGTTAGCTGTTCCCTTTCGCTAGCTGCTGGCGATTGCTCTTGGGCTGTTGCTTCACTGAGGTCTCTGTAATCACTTTGTTTTTTTTTTTAATCTCTGTGGTTGTGTGTTTAGGCACGAGACCAGCTAAACAATGCCCTGGAGCTCAACAGACATGATCTGACTTACATGATGCTGGGGAAAATTCACCTATTGGAGGGGGAGATGGATAAAGCCATTGAAGTCTATAAGAAAGCCATAGAGTAAGAATATATCCTTTTGTCTATCTGCCCATGTCCCATCCTATGCCAGGAGAAATTTGATTGGTGTCCCAGATCTGAATTGAGGACATGATTAAAAAGCTAATGGTAATTATAGTGTCTCTGTGCAAAGCTGGCGCTTTCAAGCTCTTCAGCTGTCTCTGCTCTCAGCTGTAGTCCTCCTCCTGCTGACAATGTGTCAGGGAAGAAGGTAGCTGTTTGAAGGTCTGCCAAAAAAAAGTGGAAAAACAAATGGACAGAGATGCCTGGGAGCAAACCTAACCAAAACTGACTTCATATATCCCAAAGGTTTATCTACCAGAGAAAATCTAACCTCGGGTGTCTCTCTAACCCTGATCGTCTGTCAAAAATCCGTTGCTGGGTTCCACATACTGCTTTCACTTGGAGTGATTTGTGTTTGAAAGCGTCTGAGTAGGCAGACTAGAGATGGGTTGGTGCACGGTGACTTTCTCCCACCCTGTCACTGTTTCTCAGTACCAATCTAT
>NW_008824367.1:675720-684342 GCF_000699105.1 Pygoscelis adeliae | reverse complement strand
TGAGCATCTGATGTACCAATGCTTTTAAAATGTGGTTTTGTAATGGAGGCAAGCACTAAAGAAAAGCAGGAGCGTGTCGGAAGCCACTGGAGGATCTACATTTTGTACCAGCTCTTTTCACATACCGTTTCCTTACACGTCTGCTTTTGGCTGCTGTCTGACAGTATATTGTGTTGGGTAGACATTTGGACTAATCTAGAATGTTTATTACATACATAATCCTTGCTAAGCATCTTACCAGGTTTATATATCTTATCGCGCTGCTCCCCTGCCCTCCCTTCTTCCTCACTCCTGTTTTTTTTTTCTTTCATTTTTTTATTCTCCTCCGCCTGTTACATTTTGCCTGCTGTTCCCAGCTCCAGGATAGTCTGTCGTTGCTCTGTGTTTATATACCACCAGGCACAGGCGGCTTTGTTCTGGTTGAGATTTAAAGGCGCCTATGTGATTGTACATACTAGATTTCTTAAGTCTTGATAGCAGGGACTTCTGCTATCAAGGTGAGTGAGGCCACAAATGCAGTGTCTCTTTCTGCTCTTTCTTTTTTTGTTATTTTCATCCTATTTGTTTCTTCAAAAGCTGCTGGGAATGGGGGTGCTTTTAAAAGGGTTCACAGCATTGCTGTGTGAACCCCAGACCGGCAGTGAAGGTTTGAGAGTTGCATACAGTAATTGAAAGCCCTTGGGACGTATTTTTTCAAGCTTCTCTGTGCTGAATGGAGCCAGGGATACATTAACAGGTAGTGCCTGTCTGAGCACTCTGGTCTGTGGGTTGCAGTGTAGCACAAAGCCGTGGTGAGCAGTCCACAGCTGGTCTGTGAAACCAGGTTTGTAATCTTTTTATAGAGTGAATTAAAAGTCTGATGACGAGTGTGTGTAGGATCCGTCAGAAATGCTGAGGATTGCCTGTCCTACATGGCCCAAGAGGCTTGGGATGGATTTACAGAGTGGTTTACGGAGACGATGGAAAAGCCCATTTTCTATTTCCAGGTCACTGATGCAGACTCACTTTGAAGCTTAACAAAACCACATTATTTTATTATGCATCCAGATCTATTTCACTGAGCTATGTTGACTTCTCATTTATATCTAGCAGACATTTTGAAAGCTTAGGTGTAATATTGTTCAAAGGAAGCCCCCATGATGGCAATTGTTCTAATATTTGCATTTAATAATAACAGTTAATTTCCTGGAGTGATAGTAGTATAATGTAGCATCGTAATTCCATGTTCTGTTTTTACCTTGTTCTAGAGGGGCTAACAAACAACGCAGCTCTCTGGCTTTTGTATTACAGGTTTTCTCCAGAAAACACAGACCTCCTTACAACACTGGGGTTACTTTACTTGCAGGTACTGAAGACTGTTAGCTATTACATGACCTTAATTATTTTCAAAATGACCAAGGTTTGTTTTTTTTATAGAGTTAATTTCTATCCACCTTCCTATGACTTGCACGCGTTTCTCTAAAGACTGCATTCAACGTGACAGAGCTTGCTTTTCCGTATCTTCTTTTTTCCTTTTGCTGCTAAAAGCAAGTTGATTTCCTGGACCTGAGCCAGAGCAGGAATTCTGTTTGGCAACTGCCCTAATTCTTTTATAAATCCTCCAAGTACAACAAAACATGACTAGTCATTACCTTGCTTCTGGAGCAGGATTCTGTTATTCTCCTACAAAAGCAGCCATGAAATTGTTAGTGTTAATGCACCATAGAAGAAAATCGGAATCGATTTAAATAACAAAGGCATGCTTATCACTTGGGTCTGTAAAATGTATGGGAAGGACCATCTGATTATTCCAAAAGTAAGCTTCCCAAAGAGTGAACAAGCAAAGAAGAATAGGCAGTAGTGCCTGAAAGGATTGATGGGCTAGAAAACCTGCACGGAGTGCTGATTCGGAAAGATCCTTAAGCATTTCCCTAATTGTTCAGATGCTCGAGAATAAAATGTAGATCTTGGAAGAAAATCGCCTTGCTCTAGAGATAGGGAAATTCAATAGGAGCCTTGGATGTCTTAAGTGGGTAAGTGTGGATTTAGAAGGGAGCATGACCTGGGAAGGGGGATCTGTAAGATAGAAGTAGTGTGAGTATAACATTCGCCCTATGAATTTAGCCCCCAGGTGTCTGTGCTGTGATTCATTTGTTCAGTTTGTCACGTCTCTAGATCCGTACTCGCCTTCAGGAGCTTTAAAGATGCTTCTACAGGTTTCCCACTTGCTATTAATTACAGAAGACGCTGGAGTCTGATGCATCGGTATAATTGCTGGAGTGACAGATGGGCTTCTCATCAATTTTTGTGACCAAAAAAGGACACCAGTGTCCAGAATTTTATCCTGTTTGGACTGGTACAATTCTGGCGTAACTCAGTTGAAAACAAAGGATTTAAGGGATTCTAAGCAGTTGTGCTTATATATGGACACAGTCATGCCCCCTAACACTTGCAGTCCATTAGAAGACAAGGGGAGACTTTTTCCCATGAAAAGAGTGCCCTGGGGAGTGAGGAAGTTTTGGTGAGGGAATCGAGGGTGTGCAGAGTGGCAATTTGTAGCCTCTTTTCTGGAAGAGAGGAAGGAGCAGAGGAGTATCAACCCGGAGCTCGTTCCTGTATAGAAAAGTCAGAGCAGAAACTATATGGAAAACGTTGTTTGGGTCAGAACAGTGAATCCAGCCCAGCAAAATAAATTTTTAGAATCTGCTGTGTAAATTATCAAACAAGAACATGTATGTAATGGGAGGACTGTAAAATTCACTTTTCTGAATATTTGTTTTAACTGAACCAGAAATTCTAGTGCCCCAAAAGCATGCGTTCTCCTTCTTAACCCCCCTTATTCCTCAATTTCTGATGCTTATTCGCTTCTTTTCCCAGCTTGGGGATTACCAGAAGGCTTTTGAACACCTTGGAAATGCGCTTACTTACGACCCAGGCAACTACAAGGTATCGTGACGAGTGGAAATGAACCAGCTGAATGATGATGAGACACCTCTTAAAGCTAATTCCAGTAGCAGAGCTTTGCCATCTATATCCAGGGTCTTAGCCTGGAGAGGTTGAAAAGGATCATGCCCAGAAAGCTTTCTCCGAAATACATTTCTGGGACCTTTCCCTGGGTGGGGAGTTGGATGTGTTTTTTTAAAGGGGAGGAGGTAGAACACGGGATGTTAAATTGATCCCTTTGGTTTTTAATCTGAAGTCGCAAACAAATTAAAACAAATGGAATTTACTTTGCAAGGAAAATGTTCTAGACATTGTTTCAAAAATCTCAAGAGCTGTTGTTCCTTGGTCCCTGTGACTCCTAGGCACGGAGCACAGATACAAGTGATATTCCATTGTATTATTCTCCCATCTGCTAATAACTCTGTGCTTCCAACTATTGTATACAAATGTGACTTTTCCTTGGCTCTGGTCTGGAAGGCCTAGCTTGGCATCTAGGTTTCATTCCTGACTCTGAAACCGCTTCCCTTTTTAGCCATGTTACTTCGTTTCTCTCTGCCTCTTCTTCCTTCTGTACGATGTTAACGACGTAGAGTATTGAAATGTGGGGTTGACAAATGATATATGAATGCAAGCCAAATGTTATTGTGAAAACACCTTTACACTTACAAATTTTACTTGTCACTGTGAAATATTGTAAAAGGCTTAACTAGTGTGGTTTAAATATAGTGTGTTGCAATCACTCGCTTTTTTTTCCCCATGCATATTTCCATTAATTTGCAGTATCAAGCAGTCAGTGTGAACTAGGCTAGCTTTGCTGCATAAGTCTTGCTTGCGTATGTTTTACTCTCCGGTTAGCTTGCACCACAACTATTTCTATCTGTGCTTGTTGGTAAAAAGAAACTGTTAGTGCATAGACCTCCTCAGAGACTCAGGCTCTAGAAGATACTACTGTCATTCCAAAACATACCCTAAACACTTGTCACGTTGCAGTATTTCCAAGACAGTTATGATCGAGGTGGTGCAGGAAGAAGCGGACTCAAGTCCCTTCTTTACCCTGTCTTCTGCTGTATGTTGGGAGATTCTAGAGTCCCCATCTGCTCCCCACTGTTGGTCTTGGCCTAGAAGAAAACACCTGAAACAGTTAAATGGTTGCTCTTGAGATGGCTTCAGTTTATTATTTTTTTCCTGTTGTCTTCTTGCTATATTTGGGAAAACGCAGTTCCTCAGCTGATCACTCTTGTCTTCTCTCAAAGGCTACCTTGGCGGCTGGCAGCATGATGCAGGCCCATGGAGATTTTGACGTTGCCCTCTCCAAATACAGGCTGGTAGCCAGCACTGTGCCTGAAAGCCCCCCGCTGTGGAACAACATTGGGATGTGCTTCTTTGGGAAGAAGAAATATGTAGCAGTAAGTATCCGGTTTCTTTTCTTTTTTCATCTGTAGCTGACCATGCAAGAACAAGATTCCTCCTGTGGCAGAGACAGGAGGTCTGTTCTGGGTGGGCTGTGTTACAGCACATTCATTCCTTTTTTGAAGGCTATCAGCTGCCTGAAGCGGGCAAACTACTTGGCTCCCTTTGACTGGAAGATCTTGTACAATTTGGGGTTAGTCCACCTCACGATGCAGCAGTACGCATCTGCTTTCCACTTCCTCAGCGCTGCCATCAACTTCCAGCCCAAGATGGGAGAGCTGTATATGCTCCTTGCAGGTATGCAGCGCTCCGTTATCCAGCTTCAGTGGATATCCAGCCTAGGGGATGCAACGTTATAGAGACAGACAGTTTGGGCTGAAGTAAACAAATATTGGATAAAGGCTGTGCTAAGAAGCTGTTCCCCAGTAGTAGGTCACTGACAGGTATAAAGTCTGAAGAGTCTGTTCTCTCTCTGTGGTGAATAGGAAGGTTAAATTGCAGTCAGATCCCGGTTAAACATTAGAAAAGACTTTCTACGTGTAAGAGTTTAGGTTTGGGCTGCCTAAGGAGTGGGTGTGGATTTCCAGCAGTGGACATTTTTTGGATCAAGCGAGACAAATATTTGTCAGAAGTGACATTAGTAGAGTTAATCCTGGCAGCAGTCCAGACAACCCTGCTAGCACCTATTTATTTTACGATGGGATGACATTTAGAATTGTCCTAAAAATGAAGTCCTTGTGAAGCACCAGCTTGGGTGTGTACATTTTGCTTTGGTACAGTTGCTCTGACAAACCTTGAAGACATCGAGAACGCAAAACGTTCCTATGAGCAAGCTGTGGCACTGGACAAGTAAGTCTTAATCATAACTGTCAGTTGTTTGATCGCGTTGCTTTGCCTCCCTCACCTGGTTTCCTTTGCATGCTTTGTCCTTCTGTCTACTTTGACCCTAAATGGTTTGCGATAGAGAAATGTTTTTATTTCTGCAGCTGTGCAAGTCACTGTTTTAAAACTACCTTTTTTTTTTTTTTTTTTTTTTTTTTTAAATTCAGGTCAGCTCTGAAAAATGAAAGGGAAATTTTGTTTCAGTCCAACCCAAAGCTGGTTTTATTTTGCTGTTTGGTTAGTGAGTCAGTGGTGATAACTTTGGATTCCAGGCCACCTTCCAGTGAATATTTTTGCACAGCAGAGCAGATTTGATAGAAAACCAGTCATCCCAGCATATTTTGTAACCCAAAGTTTGAGCCCTGTGCAGAGCAATGAGAGGCTCGGGATAAAGCCTGTTCTGAATTGGGCAGAGGGAAGATTTTAGCTGGGAGAATGCGGGCAAGAAGCTAGTATGAAGCATATAAAAGGGCAGCAGTGTAGCCCTTTCTCCTCCATTTTGTTAACAATGTCTGTGTTTGCAGTCTGGCTCTTAAAATCAGAGCGCTTGGTTTCAGAAATGTTAAAATGAACCTTGCAGTATTTCATCGTTTCAATCAGGAAAACAAATTTGTCTCAAATTTATGAATAGTTTTGGCTCCCTGGCTCTGCTGTTCTTCACCTTTCTTTTTTACTTTTCAGATTTTAACTGGTAGGTGGTTAGATGGTGATTCTTCTCCGCAATTTACTGTGAATATTTGCATACTTACAGCAGCCAGCACAGCGCTCTTGAGCCCAGGAGTCTGTATGCTGGCGACAGGGCTGTGGCAAAAACACTCTTTCCATCTGCAGTGGCCACCACAAGGTGGCACGAGAAGATGCTGGTCCCTTTTCCTCTGTCCTCTCTAACCTGGCTGGTTACTGGCCAGGCTTAATTTTGGGAATTCTGGAAGTTCCTAAACCCGTTATGAAGGGCAGCAGGTTTCAAAAAATAGTGTTTGACACTGTAGTGCAGTTCTCTTTGCGAAGAGGTGCTGTAAACGCTCTCAGATGTTTACTGGGAATTACATGGCTTGCACGCGTGCCAGAGCTCTTGAATCAGTTAGCCCTGCGCAGCCAGCACACATCTGGCACGGAGGTTCTTCATCCTTATGCATCGACAGAATTACAAAGCAGGTTTAAATATTACTTCTACATCTGTTTCAAACGTGAGTAGGTCTGTGCAACCTCCTCAGAGGAGCCGAACCTGTGCAAACTATGGTCAAAGATTTATAAATGTATTGCTGTGCGAGAGCGTTTTGCAATTATGCATCGGTCATTCCTACCAACATCACTGACTAAGCCCAGTCAACTCCTTTGCCTGGCTTTCCTAATCAGCCTTCCATGCCCTGCAAGGCAGTACAGGACCTTAAAGATTGCTCAGGCTGCTCAGTCATGAATTTGCGTGCTTTGATGAAAGAGAAGGAATAGAAATTTAGCTCTACAACTTCGCCTGAATATTTGGCACTGCTGTAATGCTACAGCTATATAGTCTTACTGGGAAAATAAAACCTCATCAAAGCAAAAATGAATGCCAACTGCCAGAGACTGCTGGGAGGAATATCCAGACTTTGTTAGGCTTGTTCAGCTGACATGCCGTGTATTTTAGACAGTTATTGTGTGGCTGAATCCATGTCCCCCCAGGCTTTCTTTGCTGGCGTATTATGAACTGTTTGGCTAGGAGGAAGACAGCCGTGTTTGTTTCCATTGCCATAAATACTTTTATAGCAGCGCTGTGACATTTGGCCTGGGTGCCATGCTGGGGTCTGGAATGGAAAGCATCTTGGAAAAATCTTTAAAAAAGGTGTTTCTTCTTACTACTGGTTCTAGCTCATAGCTGTCCTTTCTTTCTGTGGTTATTTAGCTATTGATTTTTTTCTAACTGTCATATTGCTTCTCAGCTCTTGAAGGCAAATTAGCTTGATAAGATTCAATTAATTTTAAAACTGGCTGTTCCCAGATCTGTCTGATCTCTATTTTCAGTGTTTTGTTGTGTGGGTTTGGTTTTTTTGTATTTTCTTTTCTGGCTTCCCCCCCCCCCCCAGGAGATGGGGCTTTGATATTTGTTTTTTTCACGCATTACTTCCTTTGCTTTGGCAAAGACAGCGAGGAGGGGTTTTTCTGGTGGCAGGATCAGTGTTCCAGTTTCTCAGTTAAAGGAAAACCAATGGTTATAAATGCTATCAGATTTCTCCTAATAGTCGTCTTTCTTGAAGCGCTGTCATAGAACTTACCAAGGATGGATAGTCATGGCCTGCAGATGGCACTTTCCGTTTATTGAACGGTGTTAGCAGAAGTCTTCCCTTCTGCACTTTTCACAAAGGATGCTCTCTCTGTCTTGGCCCCCCAGGCATGGGTGCTGGAGTCGTCGGGTGGCTCCAGTCATCCCTGCCAGACTCCAGGAGAGGGCACCAGTCCCTCGCTCACATTTATTGAGCAAACTGTACAAAGCATCCCTCGCCGACCTGTGTGCAGTGATACATGCATGCGGCTCCTCTGCAGTGAGCTGCGGTCAGACAGTGCTCTTCCATGCACCCCTCGGCAGCACATCCCCCGTTCTGGCCAAAGGCAACCTCTGCTCTTCCAGGTCTCATCCTGCAGCCTGGATGAGCCGAGCGTCTGCATGAGCTTCCGCGCGGGGGCCGGTGCCCCTCTTGCGTTTCATTTCTTTGTCAGACAATACACATGCATTTTGCTTCTCCAAAAGAAGGGTGAAATTCAGACTGCTAAAGAATGGTCAGAACAGTTTGTTGAGTGTGGCTTGTCAGGCAATTAAGGAAGGATCAGGTCTCCGAGAGCTTTTTTTTTTTCTCTGATTTAGTTTCCTCACACTCCTGGCTATTCCAGAAGAAATGTTGCTGTGCGGGGTTAATGTATCCTAGTGAAGAAAGTGGATACTGTGGAAAATGAGAATATACGGAGCAATTCTGCCTTTTTGAAATCTTCATATGCTGTTCTGCATCAGGAAGGGAGGCATTTCCCTCTGATTTAGTTTACTCACACTCCTGGCTATGCCAGAAGAAATGTTGCTGTGCGGGGTTAATGTATCCTAGTGAAGAAAGTGGATACTGTGGAAAATGAGAATATACGGAGCAATTCTGCCTTTTTGAAATCTTCATATGCTGTTCTGCATCAGGAAGGGAGGCAGGACTGTGCAGGACAACAGTGTTATCTACAGTGCTGGTCTCGTCTTCGAGTCCTTCGTTAATAGGTGTCACCTACTGTTTCTCTATAACAGTACATACATTTATGTATGCTTTTACTGGGTGAATGAGAGAGAAGAGGTGAGGAAAATGAAATGTAAACAGCACGTTCTGTAGCATGTTGGGTTGTAAAATACAATCAATAAACATGAGTCTGTTCCGCTGCCCTGCCCCCCGACAAGCTGCC
>NW_008824367.1:666767-675114 GCF_000699105.1 Pygoscelis adeliae | reverse complement strand
GCTGCGGTCAGACAGTGCTCTTCCATGCACCCCTCGGCAGCACATCCCCCGTTCTGGCCAAAGGCAACCTCTGCTCTTCCAGGTCTCATCCTGCAGCCTGGATGAGCCGAGCGTCTGCATGAGCTTCCGCGCGGGGGCCGGTGCCCCTCTTGCGTTTCATTTCTTTGTCAGACAATACACATGCATTTTGCTTCTCCAAAAGAAGGGTGAAATTCAGACTGCTAAAGAATGGTCAGAACAGTTTGTTGAGTGTGGCTTGTCAGGCAATTAAGGAAGGATCAGGTCTCCGAGAGCTTCACTTATCAATTACAGAGCCAAGGGTTTACTCACACTCCTGGCTATTCCAGAAGAAATGTTGCTGTGCGGGGTTAATGTATCCTAGTGAAGAAAGTGGATACTGTGGAAAATGAGAATATACGGAGCAATTCTGCCTTTTTGAAATCTTCATATGCTGTTCTGCATCAGGAAGGGAGGCAGGACTGTGCAGGACAACAGTGTTATCTACAGTGCTGGTCTCGTCTTCGAGTCCTTCGTTAATAGGTGTCACCTACTGTTTCTCTATAACAGTACATACATTTATGTATGCTTTTACTGGGTGAATGAGAGAGAAGAGGTGAGGAAAATGAAATGTAAACAGCACGTTCTGCAGCATGTTGGGTTGTAAAATACAATCAATAAACATGATTCTGTTCCGCTGCCCTGTCCCACGACAAGCTGCTCTCCTACAAACTAGGAGAGCTACGAGAGCCTGAGATAAGCCAGAGCAGAGATCAGCTTTCACAGTATGACGAAAGCCCCCGTCACTGCTCTAGTGCCCCAGGAGCAAGAGGCCAGGAGACCTGGCACTTACTAAAGACAGTCCTGAGATGGTCCCCGAGTGCAAAGAATTGGCTGTTGCAGAGAAGAGCCTTGCAGGGGGTGAGGCAATCGGCAGGGTCGTTTAGATTGTCATTGACGCTGGGATACTTTGCTGAGCCCAGGCACCGGGTCTCTTACCAAGCACGTGGGACTCTATCGTGTTCCCAAAGGACTCTGCCTGTGCAGCCCTTCATCTGCTTTGCGGTCAGAGTACCCCATGGCTTGTCTGTGCCAGACAGTAAAGTGTCTCCAGCTTTGTTGCTTGGGCACGTCTTAGCGTTATTCAAGTCGGGATAAGTGTTCCCACAGTGAATGCGATGCGTCCTGTGTGTTTGCTGAAGGTGCAACCCCCTCGTCAACCTGAACTATGCTGTCCTGCTGTATAACCAGGGCGACAAGAAGGGAGCCCTCAGCCAGTACCAGGAGATGGAGAAGAAGGTCAATGCAGTGAAGGAGAGCAGTACTCTTGACTTTGACCCTGAGGTATGTGCCTAACAGTTGTCAGCGGGAACTAAGTGGCCACGCTAAGACTGGCAAGAAATGAGAAAGAAATTTGGCTCTGGAGTCCAATTATTAGGAAGAAATTCTGCTTATGAGATTTTCCGAGTAGAGCAGTCGCCTGCTGAGAGCTGCTTGCTTCATTTCTGCTCTTTGAAGCCCAGTTCTTCAATCAATACACAGCAAGACAAGATTCCCTCTTAATTAAGGGAATGAATTAGCAGAGATGTTTCCCTTGAGCACCAAGGCAGTAGCCAGCTCTGCACAGCTCTCATTTAGCCAGCTCTGCACAGCTCTCATTTTTTGCGTTTTTTTGTGTTGTTCTTGACTTTATTGTTGTCTGAAGTGTTCCTGTTTGCAATGGTCTTCTCTTTTTGCTTCTTGAGAAGATGGTGGAGGTTGCCCAGAAGATGGGAGCTGCCCTGCAGGTGGGGGAAAGCCTGGTCTGGACTAAGCCTTCTAAAGAGTCTAAATCCAAGCAGAAAGCTGCTGCGTCAGGGAAATCCTCCGGCACTCAGCAGCCTTTGGGCTCTAACCAGGCCCTGGGTCAAGCCATGTCCTCAGCTGCGGGGTATGGGAAAACCATGCAGCTTCCCCCAGGTACTTCTCTCTTGCTTCTCTTTAACGTAGAACTGTGGGAGAGGAGAAAAGAAATCTCTCTTCCTTTGAGTACAGAGTTACAGCACGTGTTTAGGAAGGTGTTGACTTGCTTGCACGGTAGTGGTGTCAATATTTGGTAATAACTTTCCCAGATTTCTGAGTTAAGGAAGTGTGGAAGGAAGATGCTCTCTGTGGTGTATTATACTATCCTGCTTTTGCAGGGATGCGGAAAGCCAATAAAGTTTCCCTTCCTGCCTAGAGCCATGATAGGCAAGACTCCATTAGCACGGGATTGAGATCTTGCTCTGGAAAGGAGGTGGTTTCAGAAACCAGACCTCCTGTCTTCCTTTGGAAGAGCCCAGGAGCTGACATGAACAGGCAGGCTGCTGGAGAGAAGGGAGATGATGGACAATTTTCTGAAGCGCTTTATCATTTCTGTTACAAAAATAACTGCAGCTGGATTGCTTTGAAGCTGTCCAGCCAGGTCCCTCCTCCCTTGCTGCATTACCTTTTAGTGCGGGCCACTGGACTGAAGGTTGCTCAGGAGACAGCATCAGCCTTAGAAGGCTTCGGCCAGTATCTGTACGTGCCGCTTCTTGCTGGGCCTGGGTAGGAGCATTTCCTGAGCCACCATTCATAGCCTGACCTCCTCTCACCCCTTGGCTTCCGAGGAGGAATGCGCTAGAGATACTGCTCGTCGTGGTGACTTTCTGTCACTCTTAGTCTTGTTTCCTGTGGACTGAACCAGGAGAGAGGTTGTGTAATCCAGGCCTCTTTCTTTGGCACCCCTAAGGACCTGTTCCATTTCTCATGCATGGAAGAAACTTTCCATGCAGGGAAGACTTAGTCAGGAAAGCTGAAAAATAAAACGTACAGGAGTTTGGGGTTTACCTGAAGGACTTTATTATCCACATCAGAGAAGGGAGCTGCTTCGTAACATCAGTTGTCGGCCTAAATCTAAGCATAGAAACAACTTCAGCATGGAAGTGTCCTGTTTCGGTTTTATTCTGTAAGTAGCTATGTTAACTGCCTGGAAACTCTCCTTGAGTTTGCTAAAACTGTGAACTGAAAATGGTACTGTGGTTTTGGCTCCAGCTTGACTATAAACCAGCTTCAGTGGAACTATTTTCCCTTCCAAAGCATGAGTTAATTCATAAGTTTGTACTGACTTCTCACAGCAGCCCAGCTGAATGCGATCCTGTACCTTAGCTTCCCTTCAGCAGAACTTTGGGTTCTGTAAGGTCTCTGGCTGCATAACTCACAAGAGTTGACTGCTATTGATAAGCTAATGCTAGACAGAAGAAATCTGAGAGTAATTAATAGCTGTGATTGTTCTGCATCTCCATGCTGCCTGGAGGGGCAAAAAGCATAGACTAAAGACGTGTAATCATACAGTAACTATAACTGTGTTCTCTCCCCAGGTGCTGGAGCATCAGCTCCGCTTGCAAAGCCTCCCTCGCTGCCTCTGGAACCAGAACCGGGCTCAGAAACGAGCCCCGAGGAGACCTCGGCACCAACGGGGGCTGAGGAACAGAGGAAAGAAAAGCACAAGAGCCGGCAGGCAGCGGACTAGGACGGACTCTGGTTGGGACAGGCAGGTGCAGGAGTATCTCCAGCGCTGCCTGCTGACTTGTGGGGAAAGGGACCTGCCCTCCCCCCCGACCCACGGTGGCTTCACCCCACTGTCAGTTAGTCTAAATGCAGCTGTTTTCTGTTAATGATTTTAGCACGTGGTCTCTACCTTGTCCCAAGGGGTCGTTGCAGCAATCAGAAGAGGTTCCTGCGTAGCTACTGTTGGTGTGGTCACAGCTTACAAGAGACTGGAGGATGGAGATCCATCTCTCCACAGGGTTGGCTTCAGTGTTTGCGTGTAAGTCCTCCAGAAGGATGCTGAGGCATCCAGTATGTTTAGAAAAGCCAGCAGTAGTGACTTAGCATCCTGGATCCCAAAGAGGATCAAACGCTTCCAGTGGCTGAGCTTGTAAGCGGCTGAGGAAGCCCTACGCAGGCTGTAGTAAGGTCAGTGGTAATACGCTCGGAGAGGGGGTGAAGGTAGTGCCCCTCACCAGAGCAAGTGCAGAGCAGTAAGCCAGGCTCGGGACTAGCACGGCCTGGCTTACTGTGAAACAGGGGCTTGTCACTCCCGTTTCACAAGGGCAAGACTTTATAAAGGCTTTCTCAAGGCTGAAAGGAGACTGAAACAGCTGGGAGCTGGTATCCCTGAGCAGGGCAATGTCACGGTCACAGAGCACGAGGGGCACTTTAAAGCCCACACTTTCCTTAGCGGTGGCAGTCGTGAAACGTGGGGGAGCTGCATAGCAAAGGTGAGCTGCTTTGTCTTGAGGCGATGGCTCCATTAACACGCAGCCTGGGGGAGGAGGGATGGCCGAAGCAGACCTGCTGCGCTGGGCTAACGGCACCGTGTGTTGGCCAGCCAGCTGAGCTGGCTTCTTTAGGACTGTTCATCTTCTCATCCCAGGATCGCTCTTTGTATTTCTTGAATCTGACCTATTTTTAAGCATAAGCTGCCATGTGGCAGCTAAGAAGGTTGCAAAGCTGGCCCACAGTAAGGCAAGTGCTCGGAGGCTGGCTATTCTGGAAGCAGGCTAGCTGCAGCAGCAAAAAAGTCTGCCAAATTCCTAATTGTTTGCCGAGAAACAGGGTAGATGAGCCTCAGTGAAGCTCTGCTCCTGTGATTGGAGTTCTTCCTTGAGAATTGTATTGCCCAGCATGGGGGGAAAGATTGGTTTGCAGGAAAAAAAAAGAGCAAGCCTTTCCGGAAAAGACGATACGGTCAGCTTCAATGCTAAATTTGAATTGTTTTAGTACGACAGCAGCCGTGCTCTGAATAATTTAGTTATGCCCTCCTTACAGTTGCATTTTAGGAGAAATCATTTATGCTAGCTGTGAGGGGGCAAAGCGGCCCATTGGTGAGCAGAGCAAGGAATTTTAATGCCCATGTGATACTAGAGATGCTTTGAAAGTTTCTATCCTCAAACAGGAAAATCTTAGTCTTCCTTTTCTCTGCTACTGTCGGTTTGTTGCCTCTGGGATTTATCCAGAGCTTGATACAGCTCCTCAGAACAACTGCTTTTGGGAACTAAAGGTGGGAGCATCACGCTTTACATAAAGAACCAGTAACTGGGTTAAGCACAGTTTTTCTCATCCTCCCCTCTGTGCCGAGAAGTACACAAAGCAGACGTTGCCGTGGGACTTCCGATCCGAGTTTTCCAAACGGAATGCACAGCGCTTCCCCAACAAAACTGAATTTGCTGGTTAAGCTACCCGGCTTTTTAAAATGTATTTCCTGCTTTTAGTTCCGCGCTGTTGCGTTGTATCACTCCATAATTAAAAAGTCCAACAGAGGAAGGTTAGTAATGGAAACTTCTCTGTAGCAGTAACGTAAAAGCAGCAGGACCAAGGCTCTGGATATATTAACATCCTTCAGTTGTGCTTTGTGGTTAGCTGCCATTATCCGGAATGACATTAATGCATCCTTAAAGCATGACTAGGAACTAAAGTGCTATCCTGCTCCCTGGAGGACACTAGAAGAGTAGGAGCCCTTCACTTTCTCCTCTGTTTTCATTGCCGAATCTGTCTGCTTATCTCAAATGTGGCTTTTTTTCCAGCTGTCCTCTACTGATTGTTTTTATATCTGTACAGCCTCTGGGTAGCATTCCTGTAAGGTTTCCCTCATGCTAGGAGTTGGAAGAAAACAGAGGATCTTTTGTGGAGCACTGGCAAATTTAAACAAACCAGACAAGAAGCAGCGTAAGTCAGGTACAGTGCAGTGATTTTTTTTATTCACATTAAACTTTTTACAGTGAAAGTTACTGCAGCATAACAGTGCCTGTGAAGAAGGGGTTAAGATTGCAGAGCAAGGGTAGGCAGGGTGTGGGAACTCTTTACCTCACCCCCAAAGCTTTAGTTCAAGACAGTTTTCTCTGACAGCAGTTGATTGCTTTAATCTTTTAGCCTTATCACAAAGGCTTTCAGGCCCTGGAAGCTCCAATACAAGAACAGTGACCAGAACAGCGCGGTTAGAGGTAGGTGAGCACCAGCATTGCTGATACAGGAAGGTTTTCCCCTCCATCTGCTCATGCCCCTCTGTTTTGATTTCACAAGCTGCTTTCCCCCGCCTTCTGCCCGTTGTAAAAAAGGAAAGTGACCTTAGACTGTAGCGTTATGAAACTCCCTTGCTATATTCAGTAGGTGGGAGCAGCCCTCGTCCCGCCAGAGACACAAGGAACAATCGAAGATCTCTCTCCTCTCGCCCAGTCCCACTGGTGTAACTTACTGCCTTCTTGGCTGTTAGGATGCTTTTATAGGGTAAATGTTACACGTGAGTACATCGGGTGTACTACAGTTGGAGGTACTGTAAAGGTATTTAAAATAAATACATATTTTGCTGAAAAGCTTATGCGGACAATTAACCAATTCTCCTATGAAAAGAAGCGGTAGCACCTTGTTACTTTCTGGATTTGAACAGAGCAGAAGGGAGCTTCAGCTATGTCTAAGGAAGCGTTTTTAAATACGTAATTACAGTTGGATAATAAATAGAACTGCAATTCCTTGTCCTGTTCCCTCTCCTCCCCCTGGCTATTGTGATGATGGCATTTGCATCCAGTAAATTCATAATGTCTTTGTGGAGAGCTTTTTTTATTCTATCTAATGATGAGGATGAGGCCGGAGTGTTCTTTCACCTGAAATGCCTAAAGCAGGACTGTACTAAGTCATTTAGGGATTTTGGAAATCACACCTTATGTTCCAAAACCTGTTTCTGGCATCAGCCATAATTCTAATCTTCTCTTTTCCCCCCATAATTGAAATTTTAAGATGGAAAAGAATAATGAGCTTAATTTCTAGGGAAGTAGAAACCATCTGCTTTAGGACTTTTTTTTTGCCCTTTTAGAAAAATGCGTATCATTAACCAGGTTAAATCATACAGCTTACGGTCCTGACTGCAGCTTGACTTCCTCACAGGAGAGAAACTAGAAGACACTCAAATAGCAACGCCTGAGCAGCAAGACCTTGTTTCAGCCAAGAGTAATGATCTGTCCGTCCAGCAACGTGTGTTCAACCCAGACAACTCGGGTTTTGAGGTCCCTGAGACAACTGGATGCTGGTTTATGATCTGGGCAGTATCAGTGTATACTTGCCATGCTCCTGTACGCGATCTTGCCCAGTTGTGGTCGCTGACAGGCAGTACCGAGCAAGGTGGACCTTGGGTCCTACTCAACATCCTGTTGGTGCGTAAGACGTTAAAAATTTAGACTTCCCCGGTGGGAAGCGGGTTTCAGTTGGCAAAGCCTCTTCCACAGGGACAGACAAGCCTCAGTGCCGAATGACAAGACAAACTTTACTGAAATAATAAGCTCCACACATAAATGCACTACAAAAAAGCACATATTAACAAGTAGTTCATCTGCCCAGACCGTTTTATATAACAGAAAACACAGTTCTGCTACAAGGAAAGCTTTACCACTCTCTCAAACCAAACTGCACCAAAAAAAAATCAGTGTTTTTTAATGAAAGATACAGGTCAGATTTGAACCCGGTTCTACCCAGGCTGCACTGACTAAGGAGCAGCTTTCCTGAGAAATTCATAGGGGAGGTTTACAGGGTATTTTTTTTTTGTTTCCCCCACTTGCATTTTTATGAGATCATTCCCCTTTAGCTGCCAGCATTTGTATTCTTCAGCTGCTATGAGATCTTCTCAGCAAAGGCTGACACCAGGCTCAGTTTTCAGAGCGGCAGCGAGCCGTTTGGAACAGACGCCTTTCCAAGCTTCCGGCACAGAAGGTAATGGCCACGCATGCTATTTCCAACCTGCATTTGTTTCCTTTGCTGAGAGAACGTCCTCCCACAAGAGTTTGGATCAATAACTCCCTGAGAATTCAGCCTGGTCGGCACTTAGGATCCATGTGAGATACTATGCAAGAAACTGCTCCATCTGTTACAGAAGAGAACTTCAGCCGACATCTCCGAGCAGAGAGGAGAACAATCATTTCTGGCTCTAAGCTCTAGTTTTACTAAAGAGTTTAATCAGACTCAGCATTGCTGAAGCAGAAAGCAGACGGGAGCAATGGGAGCAGGCCAAGGGATATGCCACACAAAAGAACTTGTTGCAAACAGGTTTTCTCTGCCCCTTATCACTCAAACTTTCAAAACAAAGAGCAAAGGCAACCTTTAATATTCCCATCTCCCTCTAGTAACCTCGTTAGTGCCTGCACGAAGAATGCGAGACAGTCTTTGTTGTGGCGTCTGTTTTAGCTGGTTTTAACCAATGAGTCTATAGACGTAATTTTTTTTAAACAGGAAACTACCGCTTCGGTATGCTCACAGGTTTAAAACTTAACTGTACGCTTTTACCAAAACATCAGTTGCACTA
>NW_008824367.1:652843-666743 GCF_000699105.1 Pygoscelis adeliae | reverse complement strand
GGCTTGAAACAAACATTCGCATTCAAATACTGATTTAATGCAGGACATAAGAACGCTCCAACTAAAGCCAGAAAAATATAAATTCAGTATTTTCCTCCATTTTTATACTGTTCTTCCAAACATACTCAAAAACTTGATGAGTTTCCTTACACCAGAAATAGCAACGCGGCACGTTGTGTGACAGAAGTACTTGACAGCACTGCTGGAGAACAGATCGTTCCAAGCACGTGTATCAGCAGCCAGTGCCAAATACCAACGCAGAGACAGTTTAGCTGCTCGCTCGTTGACAACAGCATCAGCTTTCACCTAAGCTGCAGGCTCCAAAAAAAGAGCCCGACAGCACAGAGGTGTAAACAACTTTTAGGGTAACTGGAAAGAGTTCTGTTGCCTTGTACCATTCTCGCAAAAGCTGTCCCAGTATTCATTTTAACTTTTTTTCTCAGGACATGACTGGAAGGGTCACCCTGTGGCACATTATTCCTGACAATTCAGTACAGAATAAGAAAAAAAAATCCAACCACAACTAGCATCAGCGGATTTCACAGTTTAAAATCTACTTTTGATTTCTGTTCTTGTCGTTGGGAGGCGTACTACAGAGGTGGCTACAAAAAGCAACCCCTACCTTAGGCTAGTCTTAAAATAAACTTGGGCAGAAGATAACGGATGGCAAATACATACAGGCTGCGGACAGTTTTCCATTAGGTTTTGGAAATGGACCTAGTGCTCTGCTGCTATCCAAGCTTTGGATTCCAGTAGCTGAGAAGTGGAGCTGGGCTCTAAAGCAACATCTAACAAGGGTCAAAGCAGTGGATGAGGTCTTTGCTAGAGGCAAGGCATAAAAGCTAAGGAAGAAAATTTCAGCACCATTTCTGTAAAAAGGAACTCGTGAGAAAAGAGCAAACTTAACCGGATCTCACACGCCGCAACAGGAGATAACCAAGAAACACAGAAGTAAAGAAAATCAAGTAATTCCTCGGCAATGCTGTGAAACTCCCCTGGAGAGGGGGGAAAAAATAAAGAGCCTTTAAACGGGAAAGAAAGAGTTGGATGTGGGATGGGCTCTTCCATGGCCGGGGAGCAATCGCACATCACCGTGGGCACAGGTGAGAAGGACCTTTTGAAGCCTGCCAGCCTCCTGTGATTCACGCATCTCAAATAATCCACCACTTGACCTTCCGTAAGCAACATACACAGAAAAGATACGACGAAGCATTGCTCGTTTTTGATCAAGGGTAAGACAAAAACCCAAACCCAGCGTGGCCGTGCTGGCTACAGGCACATAGAAGTGGAAATATCAACGTGCTCAAGTTTTGTCATCTAGAGAGCCGCTAGCTTACTGTCACGGGGAGGAGCTCATCTATTGCATCTTCAGCAAACTGTGTGTGAATAACGTTTCCAGTGGAAACCCTTCTGTTCAGGAGCATGAGGCTAGCTGAGGTTTGAGGCAGCCACTGTGGATTTCAAGGTGCGAGTAACACACGAGAACAAACAGAATTTGTAGAGACAGAGAAGATCAGGAAAAGCAGAGATCATTTCAAGCCTGGTTTTGAAGCTTTGGTATTTTTGCAACTTTTCTGTTTCTTCATGGTGAAGAGAGATCTGGATTTTTATAATCCAGTAGATAAATTTGTTTAAAAGTCTCTCACCTACTAAGGACTTCTGTATTTTACAAAAAAATCCAAACCAACCAAACAACAAAACCCACAATCAAGCAGTAGGAATTTCACTAGTTTTTTTTTCCCCTATACAGACCAAAAAACCCCACTAGCTATTTCCATTTCTCTTGTTCAGCAAGGTCTGTTAAAGACAAAGCAGCTTTTCTTTGTTGTCGCTATTGTAAGCGGTGCAGAGGTGTGAGACAGCCTACACGTGCAGGAAAAGGATTTCAAGAGACTCTGCAACCATTATTGTAATTAAGTTTGGAAGGCAGAGGGAGGCTGAGCGCATCGTGTTCACAGCAGGTGAAACATGAAGCGAAGACAGGCTGCTGGGTCCCGCCATTCAATTCCGGTTTATTATCATATAGATTGTTTCAAACCTTAATCAGGGATACCAACGGCATATCTGAGTAACAGGTCACGCTTGTTAAGAGTTATCCTTGGTGAGTGAATCTGGTGACCAGGTGAGCTCTGTATGCCTGATCAAAGCAGATATATAGATAGAGCAGCAGTCTAGACATCACGAGCTACTGTCATTTGAGAAGTGACTCACGGTGCCAGGCACTCGCAGTGCACCGACAACAGGCCAAAGAAGAACCTGGTGAGAAAGAACAGGAGCAGCAGGAAGGAGGAGTTAATAATACTACTACTAATTAGTTTAGCTTTAAGGCCCAGATGAATTCTAAGCAATAAACCCCTTTTTCATACTTGTTTACAGCAGTTATTTACTCAAAGTAGTTTAAAAAAAAAAAAAGGCGCGATAATTTAGGCCTGTGACACTGCTGTTAAATCCAAGCATAACTTACCCTTGGACAAGTTCTGTTAGTGCAGTTACGTGATTTTAAATGGCCATAAGGCGATGCCAGTCCAATCAGCCTCGCATCCCTGCAAATGTTTTTGGAAGAGAGAAGTGAAACACAGCAGCAGGACCGTTGCTAGTGACAGCTTGTGTGTGTGTAGTTTTGTTTTGCTTCCAACTCGAGAATCCACACAGCTTGGCCCAGTGTCAGGAAAGTGGGACCTAGCGTAAGCAAAGGATCAGTTCTCCAGCCGGCAGGATGCGTGCCCTTTGGTGGTCCCCGGGGTGGTGTGCCAGGCGGCTATGATCAAAGGTTGCAAAATAACCCTGCTAACGGCCTCAGACCTTTTAGACGGATGGAAGGAGAATTTCTTTTATTTTTTTCTGTAGGAAGACTAAAAGCAGAACTCCAAGTCCCATGCTACAATTTATCAATAACAATAAAAAAAAAATCTGGATAGAAATACTTCCAGTCGTAAGAAGATCCCGCACCGAGATAAATGTTGAGACTCAATGGAAGATCGGGATGGGATAAGCTGCAGGAAAGCATAGCGCTGACTGTATTTCTCCTCCGGTACAACACGGAAGACTTTGCTCAGAAGGAAAGCAGAAGTTAAATATCCCTTGACAGACAGCATTGTGTGCTAAGTCAGTACAAGTTACAACTGCTGTCAATTTGTATCCTTACAGAGCATTCACGGTGGCATTTTCCAACAGGAGAACATCACTGACAGCAATACGACAGCGTTACTGAAACGGATCACTCCAGCCTAAGTGATACAGACTCTCCTCCCCTCCGTTCAGATGCAGAGACTGACCTAAAGCAACCTCCTCCTCCAAATTCTGGTACAGGACAAGCAAGCATAGACATGCCGATTGCATTTAATTCAGTTATACTGAAGAAAATGTGTATGATAAGCTATGCATATACGCTTGAAGTTCCTGGAAGCGGACAGAGACAAAACCGTGCTGGAAAGAGACAAAAAAGAATGCTGGTGCTATGTAATCCATAGTGTGCGACTATGAAGAGGAAAAAATATAAGCAAAGTATTTAACAAGGATACATGGTTCTATTTTTTTAATTTCAAAGGCTGTCCAGAGCAAAGAAACTCTCAATGACCTAGTCAAAGAAAAAAAAAAAACCCAAACCCTAAAAAAGCCCTCCTCGCTTCAGGCTTACCTGGAAAACGCTGCTGCAGCTTTTGAGCCTCCGGAGGGACCTTCCCTAATAAATTAACCCTTCCGAATGGAAGGCAGGGAAACGGAAGAAAATTGCACAACTGTTCTCAAACCAAAAAAATTAGTCTCAATAGCTCAATAGCTCTTCTGTAAAACACCAGATATAAGCACCCACCGTTAGCAAAGAACACCAGCTGTGAGCCCCCCTGGCTGGAACTCTTGGTATTTAGTGTACAGCAAACACAGGTAACGTTTTGCGGTTTACCTGGCAAGAAAATAAAGCTGTCTCCCCAAATATAAACCCTGATTATCGTCACTTCTAGTTGCCCGAAAACTAAGCACAGACTACTAGGGCTCATCAGTTGAATACCTTTAGTCACAGAGACAACAGATACCCAAAATAATGTACACAGCCTTAGGTCAAGTTTTCTCTGTGCATTTAAGGAGTAGGTACAGTGCGCATCACATTTTGGGACTCTGGCTCCCTCCAGTGCCAGGGGCACTGAGGTTGAGAGGTAATCTCATCAGTAAAAGATTTCATCATCACACCAAGCAAGCGGAAGGTTTGCTCTTGCCACATAGCAATGTGCTGTGAGGAGATAATGCAAGAGCCTTTTATTTTTAATTTATCAGAGGCGAGACAGGGCCGAGCACTGCTGTGCTCTCCCTGGGATCCACACGCAGGAAATTCTCCTGGCTGCCGTACTTTCCAGCACTAACAGACAAGACCCATTCAGAGTTACAAACAGCAAACCTAAGCCAAACAGGGATTCTGATATTTGTTTCCCTCCCCCCATGCTTAAGACAAAGCAAAGCCAATTTTCACATTAAATACTAAGACGTCCACACCTAAGTGTGAAGCGTTCGAGTCACTGCCGAGTGACTGGAATGTATCTGACAGTTTATACCTGGAATTATTCTTTGGCTCTTTTTCAGTTATATCCAGAAAACACACCACACCCCAATTCTGTTCCTATTCCTTTTCACCACTGGCTGAAATCCTAACGAGAACACCATGGTTCCTCAGACACCGTACAGTACTGGAGAAAAAGGAGGGTCTTAGTCTTCTATTGAGGATACACTTCTGAGTATAGCAGTCCTTCAGCTGAAATAGCATCCCCAAGTCCCACGGTCCGGACAGGGTCTTTACACACCAAAACGGGAGTGAAATGGAATGAGATGCCTTCTCTGTGCCAATGCACCACTGGCTCATCTGGATTTAAAGAGATTTTAGAAGGTGCTTCTATCTGGGAGGTCACAAACTCCAAAGGAGCTTTAAGAAAGACTTTGCTGGTATCGATGGTTTCGGTCGCACAGGCCTGAGTCCCCGCTGCTCTGGCTCCGGCAGCCACAGCAGCCACCTGGTTACCCCAGTACCCATCCACCGTGACAAGGATATGATAGGCCAGGGTGTGGAAGTGGATCCGCGTGAGATCGGAGGCCCGGTCCGCTGTCTTCCCGTGCTCCTTCAGGATCCAGAAGAGGATGTCGCTGACTACACCCACGTCGGGAACTCCGCTCCAGGAAGCAAGGGAGGCGTGGGGACCAGAGGCAGACTGCGTGAGGAACAGCAGCTCCTGTTCGTTCAGCCCAATGGAGTTCACCAGGGGAAAGACCTGCTAACAGAAACACAGGAACAACAGTCTTTTCCTTCAGAGAGAGACTCAGACTTTGGTCTTCCTCATTCAGGGTATTGTTTTTACAATACTGTGTTACTGGCTCTGTCGCCAGCGTGCTCAGCAGAAGAGAGCACCCAGTTTCCTGGAGAGATGCAGGCCAAAGTCACTGCACAAGCTTCCCCAGTTCAACAAGTTGCAAGAATTACTTAGCCAAGAAAACATTTCACGCCAAGGGTGCACGCTCATTTTGTGCAATTCATTTTCTAGACTCACGCTTTGACATTAAAGAGTAACAAAACATCAAATCCCCATCAAACACTCGTAACACTGAGATTACAGCTGTGTCAAGCTAAAAAGGAACCGTCAGGATCTGCAGGAAAGAAATTCTGCAAAGAAATCGAGGTTTTTTTTAAATTGTAAACTCAGCTCAAATTCAAATCCTGGTTTTTCTAGAAAAACCTGCAGGCCTGCTAAATCTAAACCAAAGTTACTTGTATTTGTGGAGTTGTGAGTATTCTCCTGGGTCACCTTCCCCCCGTGACTGTGAAAAATCTTTGTATCAGAGAATAGAGCCCAGCTGCGTTGCACGGTATTTTTACTGAATACAGTTGCTGAATAAACGCAGATCTGCAAAAAATCCTTACCCCTTTGCTGAAAACAGTCTGATGATCAACCGAGAGCATTTTAAGATACCTCCTAAATGAAACTTCCCAGCGAGACCTTTCCATAAGGAATACTCTCTCTGAGCTAAAGAAAACAAATCTGTCCTCTGCTAAGTCATTACAGTTCTCCTTCGCTGCACAGAGGAGACGCTGGTAAGCTCAGTAGAGCAAACCGAAGCATTCCGAATGCAACAGCAGACATTAAACCCACGTTCGCAATTTATCTTCAAATGGTTAGCCCTCGTTTTAAGTTTTCATTTCTATATTCATCCACCAATCTGTGCATTGTGATACTGAAGAAAAGGAAACTGGTAAAAAGAGCATGTCCTTTCATTTTCGTTACCTGATGCATAATGTTGCTCATAAAATCTTGATCAGTCATACTGGCCAACTCCAGGTGTATGGGAATGTCAGTAGGGATATCAGAGATGGAGGCCACAGCCTACAGGGGTAAAGGAAGAGAGAAAAAAAAAAACAACCCACCCTAAAACACATACTCATTAAGAAACAGAGAGAACAAAGGGGTTTTGACTGAGATACACATCCTTTAATCTTCTTGTGTATGGATTTAAACACAATTCCAAATGAGATGTCTGACAAGTGCCAGAACGTACTGCTAAGGGGAAGAAATAAAACCAACTTCTCGTTTTCGGAATCCCAGAGTAGGAAAACTGTATCTAACCCTAATCTGCGCCCAACTCAGCACTTTTCTAATGGACTAATTCAGAAGCCTCACAAATCTGAAGCAGCTGTAGAACAGCTGATCCTAGAACAGAGGAAAAGAAAGAAGAAAAAAAAAAAAAAGGCTGGTGCATTGCATCAGGAAGGGCACTCAGCTGTAAGACAGGCAATGATCTGTAAATAAAAAGAAAACTTGGTGTAGCTCCTTCGGGCTCAGGTGAGAAAGCTGCCTTTTGGATTATCTAACATAGATGCTGGTTAAGGAACGCAAGTCTTGATTATAACCTTGATTATCTTAGCATCTGGGATAGAAAAAGTGTAATTTAGCCACTAGATAAGCTCCAGTAACTATGTCAACGTACTCCAGCCAGACCATACCTTTTTTCCCCCTAGACAACCCACTGAATCTAAGAAACATTAGTGTTAGAGGATTAGACTTTTGCCATTCCTACAGCTCACATTCTTCTTTCAGCATGCAATACTGAAAAGATTTGTGGGAGATCTGAAGACACAGCCTAATTACAAGTTCAAACCTGGGAAACCAAGACTTTGCCACAAAGCATTTGTTGGAATGGGAATTAAGGAGACGCTGGCGTTCAAGTATCTTACCTCCATAAGTCGTCTCTGCCGCATCTCCTTGCTCTGGCCTTCCATCATGTGAAGTCCGGAAAGTACCACAAGATCTGGCTGAAATTCATCCAAGCTGGACACAAACACTTCCAGCATATTTAAGGCGCCGTTTGATAGGTCATGGGAGAAGATAAAGCGGTTGGCACTGGGTGCTCTCACTTGTCCCCACTCTTCACCTAGGGTGAAACAAACAGAAGCAAGTTAACTCAGAAGAGAAGGAAATCAAACCGCGTATCTGGAGAGTGTTTTGGGATATCCTGCTGGAATCCGAAGGCACGGTTTCACAGTGTGACTGTGCCCAACTAACAGCTACTGCCAGCCACAAGAGAAGTCTTGCTCTTTCTCATTCATTCTCTTCATTCGCTCCCTCTGCCTCATTTAGATGCCTGTCTGATCAGAAGTAAAATTCAATACTTGTTTGGTTGGTTTTGCAAGCCTTGTGATGTTTTAATCAGTTGATTTAGTTTATCATGCAATTAGGTGAGTGTCACAGCCAGCTCACGCCAAACATTTGGAGTGTGCAGGATAGGCAAAGAGGGGGGAGACCTTCCCCTTCTGGCAACAACCACCTGTTAGCTTGACTCAAGCTGTATCGTGAAAGTACACCTTGAAAAGTCTCATGGCTCCTACTGTTCCTGACTGCGCAGCTCCCAGAAATGATCTGCAGAACAGAGCTGCATCAGTGCTGTACGTGTAAACGGTTTTATTCCTGGATAAGATCACAAATTAAATGGACTCCATCTCCGGGACACTGAGCCATGAGACAACAGGGTTAACGACAGCGAGCTTAGAGAGGGTACAAATTACACAAGCCACAGTCCAACTGGCCAGCCCTCCGGCAGCTCTCCCCATCAGTACACGCATCTTTGTTCAGGCAGGAGGCAGTTCTTTGTGCCAGTTATGATAACTGGACAGAAAGCAATGTAAGGGAATAAATAAACACGGGTCCCAAAGGGCAGCTTGAACAGAAAGCTCTTGAGACACAAGCGTTTTTGAGGCTATTATAGGCAGGATCTCCACCTTAGAACCAGCCTGCGTACTTGTTCACTCAGCTCTCCCAGACTGTATACTGGTTATACTATGGGGAATATGACCAGCATGTACGGAATAAGCCACTAAAACAGCATTAACAGCCATCAGCGCTGCCTCCTCTTAAGATAAGTCTTACGGCAAAGTTCTGTCTAGGACAAAGATCCCCAGAGTTGCATCAGGAGGGCAGTTCTCACCTGAGAACGGAGATGCTGAGAAAAGGAGACATCATATACTAATGTGTCATCTAATGAGGATGCTTCCCTGAGCAAGAAAAATTAAGATTTACTTAGAGATTAGTGTAATTTTACAAGTGCTGCTGTGTAACAGCACTTGTCAGTTATAGCGACCTTGTTTCAGCCAGAAGTCCATCAGAGTGCATGCTTTGGGTGCTGCTCCACATTAGTTTTGCTGCTGAAAGAGTTTAATTAAGGTGGTTCTTGCCTTCCCTCCTCGCCAAATACTCCCTCTTCTGTCACACTAATGTAACTCTTTCTGAAGCTATATATTGAGACAGGACCAGTGGAATGATTCAGGTTGAAAACAGCAAGAAAATACATGCAGAGTTGTTCTAGCCATTACATTAGGGTTACCCTGAATTTCATCTGCATGTGGTTAAATGTTTTCCTTTCTGTTTTCCGAGAAAATTACTGCACCGTTTTAGTGTTCATACAGCTTTAGAATTAGATCCATCGGGTCTGCTTAGGCTATGCACCACAACAAAATGAAAAGTCCACTTGGTTTCTATAGGTTATAGCGTACAAGCACGCAGAACCAAAGGGACAGCAAGACAGCAGCAGGAGTCAGTGTTTACAGTAATGGTATTACAAAGGAAAAAAGTTTCAGAAGACTTTTAGATGTCTGTTCACCTACCACAGCTCCCTGAAGCACATGGAATTACCGGATTAGCCCAGTGACAGCTGCCAGTACTGATAACCTACAGTCCTTCTGGAATTAACCGATTCAAAAAGAACGACTTTAAAACCAGGACTATCTTAGGGATGTTCAGGGTTCCCATCTAACATCCAGCCTTTGGCACGGTACCTGCTTGATACTCCAAGATAAGATGGAATTCATCTCTTTCCTGCATGGATTCAGGTGGCACAACCACGTTGTCATCAAGTAGTTCATGGAGTTTAGGACCAACTGGGCCACAAAGGAGGATCTGGAAAACAAGAAAAAACAATCAAGGATCCCCCGCCATGTCCCTTGCCAGCATTTCAGAGCATGTAAGCATCACCTAGACAATTCATTTTAAAAAACAGTAATTAAATTTTAAAAAGTCAGCTATGCTTTTCAACTTGTAAGGCCAATCATACGTTCCACCGTAACCTAAGAAATAACTGCAAGATCCCCAAAATCTACAAGGAAGTAATTTAAGCCTCAACGACAAGCAGATAGCATGAAATTTTTGGAACGCGTACCTTCAGGTCTGGATTTGTCGCAAGCTTCTGACCAATGAGAGCAGCATTTCCTCCCACATAAAGCTGTAAAACAGACAGAGGCAGGTATGGGCATTCCCTTGCTTTGATAGCTTTATACATGCTTAGTCCTCAGCATAGGCTAGAGAGTTCAGCTTTTTAGAAAAGGGTCTAGCATTACAGAAGTTAATAAAGCTTTCTGGGGCCGAAGGCAAAACAATTTTACAATTCTCTGCGAGGTCTCAACAAGTTGAGTGTTCTCTGACTTTTTAAAATCTAAATATTCGCCTTCAGGTAACTCACAACCCTGTACAAATCAATTCATTCGTAGCATAAACAGCCCCTACTTCTGTGCAACTTTTCTGTGGCAGTTGGTAACTTGTGGGTTTTTAGCAAGGCTGACCAGCAGTCATTTAAAAACTGCAGCAATACCTCCTCCAGTTTGAAATCGAGGTTAAACCTGCTACCTGCGCCCACAGGAAGTGTGCAGAACCGTGAAAGTTTCTTCAGTTAAGAAAGGTCAAACTTTCAAGTAAGAAAACCCTGATGTGAGCTTTGAAACGAAAGAATATAGATTGTCATGAGGATCACAGGCACTCAGGGGTGACAGAAAACAGGCTATAGAAGGATACAGCTAATGATCAGGTGACTCCAGAAAGCCGACGTAGCAAACGTGGTGAGAAAACAAGTCAACAAAGGAAAGTCTTGACCAATAAAAGGCATTTAGAGCTCTTCCTCATTTTCAAAAGCAGCTGGTGAAGTGCATAGAAGGCAGCATTAAGCAGTTTTTAGAAATTAGCTAACTGCCAAGCAAGGTATCAAGCTGGATTCAGAAGACCCAGTATAAATTAGAGCACCAAAACTTTGCTTTTGGAAAGGGAGGCTCCAGAAAAAAGTATTGATTTCTTTTCATCATTCCTAGAGAGAATTTAAGTCCTGTGTTAAGTAGCTGAAGCTGATCGGAGTGTTTACAACTCCTAATGCTTGGATCTATTTCCTCAGTTCCTGCATCATTACAAGATGTTAGAGCCTTTTACAGACAGCATCAGCCCCATCTGGCTCCCGTGTAACAGTATTCTTACAGAGGCATCTTAGACTGACATTTCAGTTTTGGGAAAGTACGCAGGGGACAGGCCATTCAAACCCCTACTATTTGCAGCAGGCGCAGAGTTCCGTGGAAAGTCACAAACACACTCGAGCGATACCGTACGTTTCTTTCCTAAACGATTTGCACTCTCACTAGACAGAGAACGGAAGTCACCAACGATGCAGAAAATAAGAAACGTGCTTCTCAAAGCTTATCTTCAGGTGGAAGACATACCTGTGCGCCAGGGTACTCGGAGGCTGCCCGTGCAATGTGATGGAAAGACTCGGCGTCGCTGAAGAAGCGCTCGGCGGCTGCCCCTTTCTCCATGAAGTGAGCGAATGCTTCTTTCAGGTCCTGTCTGGAGTTCAAGACCGCATGATTTTTTCCATCCCCAGGTTCAAGACCGAGCGCCTCTAACAACTTCACACCGGACAGAACCACGTCTACGCAGGCGTTGACGCTGGAAGAGAGAAGGAAAACGCATACTGGGAAAACCACACGTACCGTAGGGCACTTGCGAGAGAATACAATGAGATCACTTCCCAGCCAGTGGTTTGCTGTTCACAGCCCTCACGGTAAGGGGGAAAACAACCAACCAAATGAAAAGAAAACTACAGAGGCATTCGCATTTCCTGAAATTCTCTACTAAAGCGTTCTCCTTTTGACATGCTTTTATGGCGCTCCACCACTGCAGAGGAGAGAGGGATTTCTAACATTCTGCTGAATTAAAGCAAGAAAGAGTAAGCTGCGTGGTCCAAAGGTGGTTGCGTATGTTGCGGTACGTGTTGTACTTCATTTGCTGCCTTAGGCTTGCTCAAAAAAAGAATAGGCACAATAAGAATAGCATTTTTAATTCTTAAAATAAAGAAGCTTTTAAAAAATATATATATTTTGTGTTTAAAATGTGCATGCAATTCAAAACTGTTAAAAACAAAACTGAAAGTATTTAAGTCTACTAGATCAGCTTCCTGAGTTTCAACTACTCCTAACAATAACCAAAGCCACACACACCCACCCCCACAGGCTGGTTCTGTTTACAAGAAGCCAAGAGAGCAATTTGTCAGTTGAAATATTTGAAAACTGCAATTTCAAAAGGACCATCCCAAATTTCCAGAAATAGCATGCCGCCTTCTCTCAAAGAGTGGAAACAGGAGAAAAATCCTGCAATAGTTAGGAAGAAATAAGAACCATTTCAGCAGACCTAGACTTTACGCATAGTCCAACCTGCGGCTCAAATCTTCCAGTCCCCATCTCCTCTCAATTACATCAATTGAAACACAGGCTAATTCAGACTAGACAACAGGAAAGTTTCTCGGCTGGAACCGGGCCCCCAGGAAGAAAGTTTATGAACGCTTGCCCTTGTTTCTACTCCTTGATTTCAGAGAGATACCAATATATACCAAATATTTACTGAGATGATACCAGCAATTACTAAAGCATCTTCTGGAACTGCTGTCAAGTGCAATTTCTGCTCCTCTGTCCCACACTTCCCTGACAGGGATCCAAACGATCTATAAAACTTTTGCAGGATCTCTAACTTGCTCTGTGTCTATCCACACGACACTCCAAATGCCAACGCCTGCCTACATGTCAGCGTGAAACGCACAGCCATTTAGTATTTCCCCATCAGTGACCTTTCACGCATGATTTGAGCCGCAACACACGAAGGCTGCATCAAACAAAATAAAGGACATTAAAAACCCTGAGGCTTTTCAGTGCATGAGGTAACCAGCTCAGAAATCCTCTGTATTGTGCATCACCTCATACACGAGAGAGAGACAAATCCCCTCACACAGCAGAGAAAAAGAAAACCAAAGAAACAATAAGCAGCATTTTAGCCCCAAACTCACCGCGGTAAAAGGTCAGCAATTTTATATTTTAATTAAAGATGCAAGGGAACATAAACCAAGTCACAGTTCTTTCAAGTGAGACACCTCTAATCATCTTCCAACTGTCTTTCTTCTCCCTCCCTGCCATTCTTCTGCTAACACACTTCATGCTTTTAATAAACTCCCTTAACAGCAGGGATATACTACTAATGAACTGCTTTTGCTGTTGAACTTTGAGGCCCCGTGCGTTTGGTGTGTCTGTATATATTATATATATTCAGTTGCTTTAAAGCAGAGAAGAAAGCAAGGAACAAACCGAAGATACCTGGCTCTTTTCCAGTGAAGGCGTGGCAAAAGAGAGGACTAAATGAGGCACCGGAAAAGCTATTTTGTCATATATTCACGGGAGAAAGTCTGCATCAACCATGACGCAAGAGCAAGACAGACTCCAGCTAACACTGTACCGGCTACGCAGCCATTGAGGCGGAGTAACTTCTTCCAACACTTGAAGGCCGAATCTTCTAGTCAAAGTCAAGTTATCCTGTCATGTCCTTATATTTAAAAGAAAGTGAGTCAAGAGCTATATATAATGGCAAGATTAATGATCAGACTTAAAACCAGCGTTTAAGATCAATGCGATATTCCTGAACTTTCCCCTCACCCTCCTTCCAGTTTAAAAAGAGAAAGCGTGTTGGATTTCCCTGTGCACGCACAGGTGTCTTCAGCATCTCTTGCTTTCCCCTCTCCCTTCCCTCCCTCACCTCCGTCCTTTGCACCTCTGCCTTGACTCGGTTAGTTCTCCCCTGCCATGAAGGCTTCGCTCACTTCCCCGCTTTATAAACTCATCTCTTGTACCTATTTATTGCTGGACCGTGCTCCCCAGTTGCCACCTTCCTGGGGTGGGCCAGCAGCTCCAAGTCCCTCAGACATTCTCTGTATCTCAATTTGTTTTACAGGCAAGCCAGCCGGGGATAAGGTCTCCAGAGACGGGCTTGCCAACCGGGTCTGAACCGTGCAGCACACTTAAATCACCAATACGTGAGTTTTCTGGACCATTAATCCCCTCAGCCGAGGTCCACCTCTGGTTAAGCAACGCAGCGGGCAGGTGCCGCACTCGCCGGCGGCTCTCTCGGGGAAACACCCTTGCCTGGAAAACTACAGGCCTGGAAAATTAACAGAGCGGTTTAAGGAACGGGCAGGAGCTCCAGTGAGCGCCCAGCCGCGTTGGCGTGAGGTCGAACAGCACGGCACCACCTCACGCTCCCCGAGGCGCCTCTCCTCCTGCCCGTCCGGCGGACCGGAGCGG
>NW_008824367.1:650791-651825 GCF_000699105.1 Pygoscelis adeliae | reverse complement strand
AGCGCAGCCCTGGTGGTGCTGCGCGCTGGGCCGGCCTCGGCACCTGGCTCTCGCCGTGTTACTCGCACTGAGGTGAAGCCCATCTGTGGGCATCGTGCCCGCACGCTCCTCTGTGGGTGGTACTGCTTCACCCTCCCCTCCCTTGAGTTCTTCTGCACGGTGCCCCTGTTCCTCTGTCGTCCAGCACTTTTGTGGGTCTGTGAGTTGTATTTCCACTCCTGTGTGGCCCAAGCCTGTCACGGCTGTCCCCCAGCTCCGCTGTCCTGCCCCTCTGTCTAAACGGCTCCTGTCCAGCAAATCAGTCACTGGCCCGAAGCTAATCACTGGCCCTGGTGTATATTCTGTCCTCCTCTGTAGCATCGCTTCTGGTCTCAGCCCCTTTGGTGCCTTCTCCAGGGTGAGTTACCTCATCACATCTCTGCCCACGCTCCTCCTGAGGCAGCCTGTGCTGGGAGCAGTGGGAGAGGGCATCCTTTGTCGCCTGTTTCATCCCATCACATAGGTGGTGTAGCAAGTCAAAAGGGAGGTTTCCCTTTTTAACGAAAGGGAATTTTTCCAGGCTTCTTTAGAAAGCCTAGAAATGTTAGCTCTAAGACGACAAAATTTGCAAGAGTTTGACAACTGTGCACCATAGTGCGTTGGCTGAGGCAGCTGATAATTTTCTTATTCAGTTCTGTGTTGTGAGTGATTGTCATCTCCTTTGACTCTGACAAAACAAACAGTAAAGGAGATGGGATAGCGGAAGGCTTTTTGTTGATTTTTCTTTTTAGGATACAAGGATTGGTATTCAGCCAACAGCTCATCTACAGCAGCCGTTATCATGTATTTACTGACTGGCCCTGAGCGGTCATTTGGCTTCCCATCAGGTTCCCTTTCTTACTAGTCCTTATCTTCAGCAACTGCCTCTTTTTTTTTTTTTCCTTTTTTTTTCTTTTTTTTTCCCCTCTTTTTTTTTTTTTTTCTGTTTCTGTGAAGTTGTTCCTAGGAGCGAGTGAAGACCGAGGGTGCAAAGGTGGGCAGGACAAACAGGCGAT
>NW_008824367.1:624841-650748 GCF_000699105.1 Pygoscelis adeliae | reverse complement strand
AAGAAAAAGCCTCCTCCCCCGGCAGCGGATGTTGTGCAGGGGCACTGACTGTCTGTATGAGCCTAAAGCGTTATGATAACGTAATGATCTTTAAGAACAGAATCCTGAAAACAAACTACAGGCCTAGCCACCTTCCCTATTATTCAAGAAATCCTTCAAACAGTTCTTTCTCCTCAAATAACTACCTGCTTAAGTGCCCTGTAAAAGAGTGACTCTCTTCATCTCCACGTAGACCTATGTTCAGCCCACCAGAGTTGGTCTGTTACTATGTAATCCCCTTTTTCCTTTGCTCACGTGGTCTTTGGGTTTTGTCAGTAGGCTTTTTCATTTGAACAAATTTACTCTTTTTCCCTTCGGCACTTTTCCTGCTAATCTTTGATCTAGATGTGATTATGAAATCTCCCTTCCATACTCTTGAACTCCCCGGGGTATAGGCCTGCCAGGCTCTCGCAGTTATAAACAGCCTTCCGGTTCAAGCAGGCAATGCTACGCTGTGTGAGAACAGAGCAAATACCTGCCAGAACCCCTCGTTGCTCACTACAATCAGGTCTTCGCCTGTGGGAGCGTGTGTATTTATAGCCTTGTCACAGAACATCATAATTAGACGTGCCCATAAGGCGGTCACAACCCATAGCGTTGTCACAGCTCGGGGACCCCATTATTAGTACTGTGTCGTCAGAGGGTTAGGCTGCAAGCAGATAACCTATCTAATACAGCAATACTTTGGGGAATTAGCCACGATTCCATTTTGGGGTGATTAGTTTTTCATCTGATGCTAATGCAATGTTCTGTGTTGTTGCTCTGAAGACTAAAGTTGTCTCTTTTACTCCCGGAACAGGTACAGTTTTCACATCAACAAAATCGAAGCTGCTCAGGAGGAACCACTGCTATTTGGTCTCCGTAAACTGCTGGTGTTCGGTCTCCATGAGCGGTTTTGTCAGTGGACTTTAATAAGACTGCAAAGGTAATTGAAAGATTTGTTTTATGATCTTCATTCCTGCCAACAAAAATAAAAGTTTTAGAATAAGAAAAAGAAAAGAGGTTCTCTCTGAGAACCTGTTCAGTTACAGAGCTAAACAGCGATTTCTTGGTCGACATTTGTTTTAAGCCACCGCAGGTCTAGATTTGCCTCAAACAGCCAAATTAGAGGTGAATCTGTCAGCTGAGAACTGAAATTCGGCTCCTTATTTCCTTCCCTTGAGCCACCCAGCGCCCCACAAATTTGAGTTAGAGATAACGGAGAGGGACACAGGACTGTTGGATTCATAGGAGTTGACTCAAGCTGAGTAAAAGGTATTAATTAAATACCTGTTTAATTACAGAAATATCAAGCTGACTACTTCTGCTTCAGTGCTGTGTGTTACTTCAAAGATATGACACACTGATTTAAAGGGGTTTTGCTGGAATACTTTTATTAAAAGCATAGGAAGAGAAAGGTAAGAATTAGTGGATTTTAGAACGGAAGGAGTTAAATCAAAACTTAATGTCAACAATTTTCCTTCGTTTCTTCTCCCTGGTTATATGAAGTTCTTTGTATAAGAACTCCTTTTCTTGACGCTGTTTCATGGTATGAGCTACTTGTGACTGGGGGGGTGGTAGAGGGACAGCAGATTTCATCAGTCTTCAGTTATTGGAAACGGAACTTGTTCCCTTTAGCAAAAAAAAGAAAAAAGAGGAAAAAAGACTGTGTCTGCAGGAGGCAGACAAAAGATGCCTTTTCTTGCTTGTTCGAAAATTAGCTATGGGGAGTTGCACACGTAGCACATGCTCTCAGCAGCCACTCAGAGCTCACAAACCTTTATGCGTGAGCTTTTTAATGACCTTACTGAGTTTCCTTTTCTGACCACAGGCTCGGTTTTGAGAAAGGGGGGGTTTGCCTCACGCTTACTACACAGGAGGCGAGAGGAAAGGGGATGAAGATGGGCAAGGGGAGGAAATAGCAGGGAGGGGTGAAAGCCAAAGCTTCCAGTTCCCAAAGGAGCTATGAAGACCTGTTTTTCTTAGTTTGAACTCACAAGCTTGAAGCAATTGTCTTTACTCCTTGTTAAGTTGAATTTACATATTCAAATGAACTCATTCCCTTTGACCTACTTTGGCCAGCTAAACTGCGTTAAGGCCTGGGCACAGTGGGGGTAGGGGAGGAGTTTTTCTCAAACTTTCAATTCCTTTATTGTTGCTGGGATCGGTCATGCGTATCTGTAAGGCCTGGGATCGAATCTTTAGCTGTACCTAATAAACGTTAGGCAGTACTCAGGGCAGGATTTGCACTGCAGATGCTTGCAATCCTGTTACCTCCTGTCCTATCCAACACCCATCGTATTACTGCTTCTCTCTGTGTTCCCCAGGCTTCATGAAGTCAATTATTCAGGTTTTGTGTGTCCAACTCACTCGTCTACGTGTCATCATGCCTTCTCTGCTATCAGACCTCTCCCTGAAATCCCACAGCCTCCTGTCTTTGATTACAGGCCTTGTTTAATCTGACTTGGAAACTCTTTACAGTGGGAACCATGTATCAGTGTATATACATGAGATCAGTGTGTATGTTTCTGATGCTTGACCCGTGACATTTAATGAGAGCCAACGGCAGAATACATGGGTGCGAGTGGTCGCTGCTGGCATGTCTTCACTGGGGGAGGAGTAGGAAAAAGTGGGAAATAGGCCTTTTGGATGGATGCAAAGAAAGGCCTGGAAAATTCAGAAGGTGAAAGCTTGTGCTGAGCCGTGCAGATGAGCAGAGGAACTCTAATTAAAATACAGGCTCTGTGTTGTTCTCAGAAACTGGGCAACATTCCCCATCTGAGCTCTGCCAACATATCTCAGTCCTGGACTTCAGCACGCACTGCTGCTCTGCTCTGTAAGACACCCACTCAGCTTGGCCAGCGCATCTCAATCTTGATCTGTAACACCTCCTGCTGTTCCAATTCTGGGCCCTTTTTGAGCAGAAAATGCCATCTCTCTACTAAATTGTGCCAAATTGCTTAGTTTTGGCAGCAGAACTCATTTTCACTTGTCACCTGACGGGATACCTGGAGACTTCCATCTAGCACTGTCAGCAACAGAGGAAAAAGAACATGTGAATACCCAGCCCCCTGCTATGTCCCCTAATTATATACTGATGTGTCAATAACAAACACACTTTCATGTCTTGGCAGTTGCAAAACACTCATCGGTAGTGCAGGGCTTCAGAAGTAGCATCGCACAGGAAAGATGCAAGTCCCAGTTTAAATTACTTAATTAGTATCAGCACAGTCTGTGTCCAGAATTAGAGTTTGGAAGAAACACCCAGTATGAAGCTGTCAGATGCCAGTTGTTTGGATGTTCTGCAGAGTCTGAACCACCGCATTAGAGAGATTTGCTGTTGCAGAAGCGAGTGTTTCTGCATGGAGAATCTCTTTTCCCTCCCACCCTGCCTCATGATTATGTATCTGCCTTCCTTGGAGACCTCGCCATCAATCATTTTTTTGAGAACTCAGCAGTGGGGGGTGGAATGGCTTCCATCTCGGCTGAGACATCAGGGCTGGAGCTGGGAACATCCAGATCCAAAATGATGCATTTCTTTCAATTCCAGCCAAATTGCTGGATTTTGCAGTGCTGATTGCTCACGCCCTGCGGTGATCAGCCTGGCTTTCAGCAGAATACGCAGGCACTGGAGCAAGTGTGAGCCACCACGTGTGCTGGTGAACACCCCGAGCAGTTAGAGTTTGTGGCAGTGACTGCCTGAGTACAGGAACAATCGCCTCGTTTCTGGAGCAGACCTGGTTCAGACCAACAGAAATGGAAGAACTAAAAACTTTTGTGGGAAGAAGACGAGTTAGGAAATTATCATCAAGAAAGAAGTGAGAAAACTTTGGCAAGAAGACGTCTTGACGGCGTTCCCATTCTTGCCCCTGTGAGGCTCCAAGTGCAGCTGCACCAACTGCAGCACTGTCAGGTGCTGAGAGCTGCAGAACAACAGGCCAGCTAAACCCCTATTTATCTGTCAGGTTTGGCCCTGTAAACAGTCACATGAGAGTTTTTAGATGTATTACAGGTGGCGTTGTATACTGACCAGAAGAAAGGGTGGTTCTATATCTTATATGAGCAGTGCATATGGACAGAGCAATGCTTTAAGTGCTTTTCTGTATTCTCAACTTCTTTGGCAAGATAGAAGATGAATGACAGATGCCCAATCTTATCTTTGGAAAGGAACTCTGAAAACAAAACTCTCAAAATATTCTTTAGTCCCCTAAATCCATCCAATTTACATACTCATTGGTGAGTGTTATGTGGATTGCATCTCATAATATGGATTCTTTATGATGTAGGTTATAATTTCCATTCACATTAACAGCAGTGCCAGTGTCATTGGTAGTGAAGGTGTCTTGAAATGTTTGGTGTCTATCAAACCTGACCTCACTACTGTGATACAAAGGGCGCTGCTAAAATGTCATCATTACCTCATCAGCATATACCTCAAACTAACGAATTGGTGTAGTACAACCTCATCAGCAAAATTATATGTCAGAAATGCGACACTTATTTCTGTTACTGTTCAAGAAAACTCCTAAAAGCCGGATCTCTGAGAAGCCCTTGGTTTGCAGCCCTTTAGGCTGTAATTGAAGCCCTTTCTGTGGCAGAAGACTGTGGGAGAAAGATTTAGGCAGGCCTGGAGAGACTAGAATAGAGAAGCCAAAGTATTTGCCGTCCTTCAGGTCTGTGTGCTTGCAGCGCTGTACATGGCGGCCTGTTGAGGGTACCTTGCCAATGGACAGGGTAGCCTTAGGTCAGATTTCTGCAAGCATGAGGGAGGGAAGAGGCATAATCTCTGGCTGAGCGCCACACAGTTTTACCAGCAAAAATACACTCTTACTAGTATTGTTGTATGAAGATAGCCTTTTTTCCCCACTGTTTCTTACTCAGTGTGTATTGCATGCATGTCTGGAATAGCCACAGTCTGGATCTTTGGCACTGGATATGTCTTTGAGGGGAGCGGTTCTCTCCCGCTGGCTCGGCTGCCATTTTGCCATTCCAGTCACACACACAACTGTGGAAGAATTGCGTTGGGTGGGGACAGCATAAGGTGATAGCTACATCAGCTACGCGCTGCTCATCCTCGTAGATCCTGCCTTACAGCGTGTCCCTGCGTGGGCTGTTACCGCACAGAGTCTGCTTAATCAGAACAGCCCCAGGGCCACCTTTGCTCCACCCTCCTGAGCCCCATCTCTTCGTTAGCACCTTCCAGTAAGGCGAGCGCAGACTATGCTACAACTCAAAGAACAAGAACTCAAGGCTGTAGCAATCGGGCGTACGGTTCTGCTTTCTCACGGATGGCTGATCTGCTGACTGATAGGATGTGCCTTATGCAATATTGTAAGCTAGGCATATTTTAACGTGCTAACTGAAGCCCCGAATCAGATTTTGCAATAAATTGCTGTATTGGTCTACTGAGAGGCAGTTGTTTCAGAATTTCACCGGTGAGACTGCCAAAACTATTTGTGTATTTCATAGTTCATATTGTAAACTACTCGCATGCATCCCCACGTCATATATTAACCGACACAACTCATAAATAGCGGTGCCTAGCAAAGCTGTCTTCCGTAGATCTGTCGACAGAGGTTTTAGCTACAGAACTTGCTTTGACAAAGTTGTCCCTGGTATTTTCCTCCTGTGTGAATGACAGGACGTGTAAAGCATGGAGTATTTGGTATAAAATGAAGCCAGTAGTATTAATTGTGGCTGCACGTGGAACCAGATTTGTCTTAATTGGCAGAAGAGGTCTCTAACCCCTTCCACAAAGAGGTGACGAGCAGAGAAGTAGAAACTTCTCTAGAAGAAATGTGGCTGAGAAAAGTGATATGCAGGCAGAACACCCAGAAAATGTTTTATAAAACAAAGAGGATGTGGAGAAGCAAGGGGGTGGTGAAACTGGCTGTATGGGGAAGGGCTTGAACAAGATTTCAAAGAAAATATGTTATGCTCTGGAAATAAAACTATAAAATGCTGGAAATCACAGAAATCCAGAACAAAACCTGTCCTGTTATATTATTTGAGGTCGGTTTTTACTTATGTGAGCATATAGATATTGCTGAGGCTCTGTAAGCGTGAAATTCCTTTTTCCTTTGTAGTTTTGCGGCACCTGTAAGTCTTGTGAGGATGTATTGCCTCTAGGCTAGGCAATGTGTATGACAAGGAGAGGTAGCTAACCAGAAGAGATGGAACTGAAAACCAGATAGATTACCAGGGAAATTGCTTTGTGGTCGGTCGTATGGGTGACCAACCAGATCAGGCTCCAGAGACTTCCTTTTGAAAGTCTGCGTATGATTTATGCCATCTTCATTTTATGAGCTCAAGAGATTATGCTTCGTTAGTGCTGCAGGAATGAATGCTTTCTTGCAGTATCTTCATGCTAATTTGGGTGGTTGGGTTGTTGTTCTCACTGCCTTAGAGCAAAGCGCATCACTCTTGTAGAAATGGCTGTTGGGCCCATAGCACTGATGACCCACAACGTAGTGCTCTGGAAGACAAAGTCCAGTAGCCAAATGGGCTAAAGAGAAGAGAAAAGCGCTAAAAGCCTCTCCATGATGGACATACTGAGAAAGACTCTTCCTCCTTCATCTTTACAGAAGTATAGAAGAAAGCAAACCGATCCTTTTCTACCTCTGTTGCTTTCCGGATTTCAGAAATGACTGCTGTGAAATCTCCCTTCTCAGTAGTGGCCAAGACAGATTATCACGTCACTTTATTCTTCCCTGCTTTGCCTCTAGCTGAAACATCACACATGCAGAAGAAGACCTCAACAGCGAGTGACTGCTCCGTCTGCTGTCTAGAGGAGGTCATTCATCTCTGAAGGAAACGCTTAGACTTTTCAGTGACTTGCTCCTGAGAAAGTAATCTGCTAGACCCTCTTTGACGGAACGCTCGCTTCAGCCAAACACAGGCTTACAAGAGCAGTTTTGGTTGCCCATCAACCTCAAAAACTACATGGTATAAAAAATGTCCAGGGAAGAGCAACAGGGATGATTGTCGGTCTGGACCAGCTTCTCTACAAGGAGAAGTTGTGTAAACAGAAATGCTTCAGCCTTGAGCAGAGATGCTCCAGAGCAATGCCGTAGAGGTGAAGTCCTCTGTGTCTGGAGGTTGACCAGTGAATGATAGCTTGGTCTCTCTTTCCCAGGCATCACACTACTCTGCTGTCAGAGATGAGATAATGGGCTCTGTGGGTCTGTAGTCTGATGTGCCATGACTGTCTTATGTTCTGCTCTGGAGAGGAGAGGTGTTACTGAGCATGGTTTCATGACTTCAAGTGAAGTCCTGAGATGCCAAATAGGAAGGTGTGCGATGAAACCTTTCCCAAACAGAGCTCCCTTACAGAGAAGGAGCTGATAACTCCCAAAGAGTCTCCAAAAGACTGCTACCGATTTAGCACTTAGCTGGCAGCTGAAGGTGAGAAAGACAGGTCTGGGCAGCTGCACAGGATACTCAGCTGGGAAAAGGCACAGCTATGCACTAAGCACCTGGTGACCAGACTTAGAGATTATCAAGGTAGATGAGCCTGACTAAGGCCGTGCTACCGGTTGAGGAGCAGGAGCCCAAGGACAGCTGGGTTTTCAGTGGTGGTGCATGTTACTGTCTCCGTTGAGCTCAGCTGGAGACACAGGTGCTGAGATGCTTCTTGCTGTTAGGCTCTTGAGCTTTCAGCTGGGCACCCGTCCAGCCATCCATCACTCCTTGGATCTTGTCCATGGGAAACCAGATGTGATCTGAGAGTTGCCACTGCGGCGGAGATATCAAACAGACACCTGGCATTTAATACAAACTGAGGTAAATTCAGTCTGAAAATAGAACTGGGTTGTGCCTTGACTGCCAGGCAAGAGAGCCTGCGGTGGGGCTTCTGGGTGCTCCCTGAAGGCTGGGGTCACGGTCCTGTAGATCAGCTCCAAACAAAAGGCAGAACCAGATGTTTGGGTGTAACTGCAGAAAAATAGATGTGGGGCAGCTCAGAACCTCAGGTAAATTGAAAGCCAAGGCAGGGGCTTTTCTTTTTTCCACCATTATTTGATCACATGAGTAACAACTGAGTGAGCTCTTCTGTTCTTTGTGGTACGACTGACAGATAATGTAGAGGGAGGCAAGACTGGCTTTGTTTTCAACTGTGAAATCCATGAAGGGATATGTTCTTTGTGAATTAATTAATTTGGAGAAAATGGAGTTTAACTATTTGACAAAAGATTCATTTCCACCCACTTCCCAGCTGGCACTCTAGTGCGGTTTAAACACGGACTGTCAGATTCCCGTCAGCCTTCAATGTTTCAACTGAAATAGCAATTTTTTGCCTTGCGGGGCAGCGAGTAACAGTTGTGAGCCCCGTGCTGCTCACGAGTAACAGGTAGGCGAGTACCAGGGAGGGGCAGGACTGTGTTCTGCCCTGCTTCAGACAGGGCTGGCTGGTGCTGCACATCCTGTTCAGCAAACACTATGAGCAGGAGCTAAACTTGAATCCCTCTGAGCAGAGGTTTAGGTTCATTTCCCAGGCCAGCAGAAGCCTTCAGGAATTTTCCCCTTGATCTTTTTGTAAAATGAGGGGGGTGATGCTATCCTTCACCTCAAGGGAAGGATTTCCCATTCGGATTATTCAGTATATCAGTGCCGCAGCGAGCCACGTTAATAGGATGTGCAGGAGTCGGTGTAGTACCCAATGACATTCTGCAGACAGGTGCAGAGACGTCTTCAAGACAGAAGCTGCGGCAGATCATAATCACAAACTCATTAGTCTGCTAACAAGAGCTGGGGGAATAAACCTAAAATGAAATTCTAGTTTGCTGTTATAGCATGCGGCAGACACCTGCTGGCTTCCTGAGGTCGGGACTTGGCCCTGGAAAGGTGTGTGTTGCCTACCCGCTGATAAGAAGCCAGTTCAGAGACCATTAGGATGTGTAAACTCCAGATTCCTTCCAAACCTTTCAAATACTTGCAAACCTTTAGTTAGCCCTACCAAAGAGACAACTGTTATGGAGACATTTACATCAACGTGATGCACCTGGCCCACAGCAGGTCTTATCCCTTGATGCACAGTACAGTGATATGAACTGAGAGGTGGCGGTGTCATCTGTTGCCAGTAAATGGAGTGGCAGGAGAGCAATGGCTTTACTGTTCATGTCACCACTATCAACAGAGCAAAGATACCTCTAAATAGCACAGGAATGTTTAGCAATTGCAATGTCATGTAAAAGTTCAAACTGTATTTCAAGGACAGAAGGTCTTCTAAAAAGAAGGAGATCGAATCCCCAAGGAGCAGTTGTAAAATGCCACTGTCAGTGCCCCCAAAATGCCTTCGGCATATTTTGCTGAAATGGCATGCTGCAGCTTATATCTATATGACAAGAAAAGGACACAAGAGTACACAGTTGGGACCCTGAGCAGCCTTGCAGATCATAAATACAGCAAGGCAACAGTAAAATGAGATCTTTATTCTGAGTAAAAGAAAATGCAGAAAAAGAGCATCAACTAAACTGTGTGCCCACTTTGGGTGCAGTTAGGAGGAATCTGAGAACAAACTGTGCAAGACATTTACAGCTGCGAATATTTGCTACTATGTCAAGATTGAGGGGCATCAGAGAAGTCCCATTTACTGCCTACAAATACTTAAATAAGATTGTGCAGCCCCCTGGAAAGACTGACCTGGGAGCTGCGTGGCAGAAGACTCTAATGAGGTGTTTTTGAGAAGGGGAAATCCGAGTCGGAAGGACAAAGTAAGGAAAAGGACCTGTGTATCTCGGGCAAGACTGAACTAAGCCAGGTGAATCTAGATCTGTTAATCTCTTCAGCTACCCAAATTTAAGATTCCTTTTGTCCATTCTGTGTGTTTTGTTTTTCATCTGCAGTGTCGCCCTGGAGGCATAAACTGTAAACTTGAGTACCTGAAAAGCTGGGGCTCTGCAAGTGTCCTCACGTTACTGGGATTCACTTCTTTGATGGAATAACAGCCGGTCTGTGCGCGGGAGGAGAGCTGTGGGCAGCCGTGGAAGAGGCGGTTTTGGAGCCTATCCAGATCAAAGTGACGGAGTAGGTGGGTGCACTGGCGATGGTTCAGCTAGGAGAGCTCTGTCAGGATGGTGTCGCCATCACCTTCCTGAAGTTCATGCCATGGTAGTGCCAGTCCAGCAGCTGAGATGGCCACAGCTCTCTTAAATACAGCTGCATGAGACAAAGCGAATATAGGGGAAGCTTTGGGACTGTCACAGCTGGACACGGCACCCTGGCACAATGTTTGATGTCAGGGTGCGTGTATACATTCAGTGATCGAGTCAGGGGCATGTGGACCTTGCCCATGTCTTCTTTGGGTAATACGGACTTGACCCGTTCCTCAGCCTAGAGCACGAAAAGGGGAATTTACTGAATTTTTGGTATCTGCATGCTCTGAAGCTGATGCTCTCAGTGTTACCACAGCCAGCAGTGGTGGAAGAACTAAGACAAAGGGGAAAGGTGCTGAGAAAAACCAAAACCTCCTATCACCAGTACACAAAAGACCACCTGGAACTACCACCAGGAGATCCTGTCAGTGTTAGACCATTTTTTGAGGATAAATCATGCACTTGGAAGCTGGCAGAATCTGTTGAGCAGATAAATTCTTGCCCATACAGCCTAGCAGTAGAGTCATATATTTCACTGAAAAAACAAATACATACACTCACTGCAAGTGTAAGATGAATGAGGCTTGGAGGACAGTGAAATATGCAGTCTCCTGTGGCTTGCTCAGCAGCACGCAGGAGGAACATAGGCTTATCAGCCTGCTGTAGAGGGTGGAACAGACTCTCAGCCCCATTGCAACCCCACGTAAGACAACCTCCTGTCATCACGAGACTGGCTTGCACTCACCCACATCTAGCCTCCCACACAGCACGCACAAGAGTTTTCACAATGGCAGGGAAAGACGGAACAATCTTCCCAAGGCCAGAGAAAATCCCTTCGGTGCCAAACCAGCTGAGATCAGGTGGTGTGCAAAACAAGGTTGGTGTTGCAGGGGATGGCTTGGCTGCGCTGGGAGTGCAACAGGACAGATCTGTAAGAACATATAACATGATGCAAGAGACGTGATGTTTATTTTTGCTGTCTGAGATTAATGTGGCAGGAAAGAATATTACGAAAAAACATTGTCCAGCAGCAGGTGTTGGCGCATGAGCCTGGGTACAGCCTGAGGGCACATCTGGCCAGATGCTGCAAGTGCCCACGCCGGGGAGAGCAGGGCTGGGACACAGCACAGTGCTGCTGCTTCTTGCTCACAGGGAGCCCCGGGCTTCTCATTTTCTTTTGGGCCAAATGAAATGTGGTCAATCAAAACCCCCTTTTATTTCATTTGTAATTTCTTTTGCTGACTTTATTCCAGCAACCATAGTATGGTGCAGGATGTCCGTTGTGGACACCAAATGTGGGTGTGGCTGGGTCTGGGACCTGACTGGCTCTGATGCTGGGGGCTTCCTGCAGTCCCTTGCACTGAGGAAGGGCAACTCGTGTTTCCACTTTCCAAGTGTTTTCATGGCAGCCAGGAAACCTTTGCTTCCTGGGAGTGGTGTTCCCAGTGGAGGAAGGCTAACTTCTCCAACACATTGCTTTCCTGACAGCATGGAAGCACTCAGCCAGGCCTGGCATCCCAGGCAGTGTTCAATGTCCAGCCTCCTCTTTGTGCCTAATGAAGGGGTCGGAGCCCTTTCTGGATCTCCTGGGGGTGGGACATCTTGTTTTCACCCACTTGGAAAGTAAAATGACAAGTGTAGATGAGCTTTATTTATTCTATCTATCTGTGCGACATATCTGTATTCATGAAGCTCCTTCATTCATATCCTTGGCTTCCCAGCACTAGGAGCAGTAACTTGTCCTTTAAAATGATAATAATCCCAAGCAAACCAAGCAAACTCCCTGCAGAAACAGAAGTTGTCATTGCTTTGCCTTTGGCTCTGCAAAAGTTCTCTCATGTTTCTTCTCCTAAAGTGTGTGACGCTCCTGCGCCGATGGGTTGAGGGGTAAGGTCCCAGGGCAGGTTGGTCTGCGGTGTGGGCACGGAGATGCCTGGAGCACAGTGCCCAGGGCAGCGTGAGACAGGAGCCAGCTGCTGAGAGAGGCTTTATAAATCCTCTGTGATGGTGGTACAAGAACAGACTGGTGAGTTATTCTGGCTGCTCAGTACACTGTGGGATGCAGTCAGACCTTAGGTGATGAGCAGAGACCGGCATCTAAGAGAGGGATAATTACTTTACTCCACACTCCTCTGGCAGGTGCCAAGCTCAGGACCCCAGCAAAGCCTCTGTCAACAGAGCTCACCTTTACCTGAAGTGCCCAGCAGTGGACAGAAAGCAGTAGGCAGGCGAAGATTTCTGCTTCTGCTTGCCAAAATGCCACTGGCCTTGGCTCAAGGTGCGTAGAAGTTACTGCTATTTTGGGTGTTGCTGGCATTAGTCCTCACGAAACACGAGCTCCACACGTTGGGCGATGCCTGGCCGCCCGCGTACCTGGCAGGATGCTGAGACCGCCGGCCTGGCGGGCAGGGCAGCACCCCGAGAGCAAGTGGGGTGCCTGGGTTGTATGTGCCCCGGTGCTTGCAGTGGCACAGTGAGCCTCATCCGGCTGTGCGGCGCCAAACGGTCCGAGTCTGGCTGGCCCGCGGGAGAGGGCGCTGCGGGCCTGCGCTGCGCAGCCTGGCAGCTCCTGCCTGCCTGCCAAGCTGCCTTCCGAGGCTACAGACAATGCACCGGGCAAAGCAGACAATAACAGGCAGGAAACAGGCAGCAGGGTATTCACCTCTGAACTGAGAGATTTCATTCCTTTGGAGGGGGAAGAATGGTGCTGGAAACTTTCCGCAAAACAGCCCGAAGAGAGGAGGGAACAGATCATCACTATCCACTTGTGAGAAACAAGGAGCCTGTGAATTACGAGATTATATTTAGTGCGGAGATCTCTGTTTGCCTTGAAGGGTGTTTTTGGTGGATTAACGTGCTTTCAAGTTCAGCTGCTGCTCACCAGAAAGGATGGTGGGTTTTGATTCATACAATCAGATATTTTTTTCCCCTTCTTGTTCTGTTTTGGTTGTGCCAGCAAAATATCCAGTCCTGAAGGTTGTCAGTAGGAAGGGATGTTAGAAATGGTCCAAATCTACATCAGAAAAGGTGTATCATGTCACAGGCATTCGTTCTCTTCCCATTTCCATGGAAACATGCTAGCACGGACTTCAGTAGTGTCAGGCAGAGCAGCCTGCCCCTCCAGCCTGGCAGGATCTAGTGGACTCTCTCCAGGAGGGGCTGCTGGCAACAGCACACAGAAGTGTGGCTTGGTCTCATCAGGTTTGGAGAGACTGTGTAACCTGGTCCTTTAGAATGACAGTGCTTGATATATCGCATCAGAAACAACAGCTGGGATAAACATTTGACTCCCAACTTTCCCCTTCCCATCCTACCCTTCCACATCCCATTGCCCCATCCAGTCCCGCTGAGAAAACAGTGTACACCACAGGGTACAATTTTTAATTTCCTGGGGGGTGGAAGGGGTGGAGAGCACATCTTATGGCGACTGACAGGCTTTTTTGTTCTGCGTCAGTCCTTTTATTAACCCCCTGCTAGATCATTCACTCTCTCTGCTTAGCTGCCCCTGCTGCGTTAGTGATGAGAGCGTTTGTAACAGCAGGTCTGCCTTGGGAGATTATGGGGATCCCGTGGACAGGGAGCAGTGGGTTGGTCGGTGTGTGCACACAGATTGCTAGCTGCAGCTTTGCCTCCATCTGCCCTCTCTGCTAGCCTAGATACCTTTTATTATCCCTGCAGCGACAGCAGTTGCACGTCTGATCCCCCTACAGCCACCCCGTATCTCCCCGTTGGCGGATTTGGTGTCCCACCTGTGAAGGCGGTGGCGGGCAGGCTGCCGGGAGTCTGGCGGGAGGCGGCCTGTTGCGAACGGATGGGAAGATGGTTAAGGCAAGAGCATCATCTGCTATCCTGCACTCTCCGCCATCCTTCAGCTTCTCCTAGCCCGTTTTATTTATCGTACATCTTAGGCAAAAGCAAGTGTTTCCACTCAATAATCTTGTCCGTTTCCCCTTCTGTATTTAGGGCCTTGGTTCCATAAAACATTTGTCCCAGACAGGGGACTGAAGAATTTATGGGAGCAATCTAGATCTTTCTGGGCAGTTGTTTCCTTTTCCTTTTGGATCAGACTGCTGTTGGTGGTTGATTATTCAAACAAATTAATTTGGGATGCACACACAAGTTCTAATTAGCTGCTATTATTCACTTACTTCCTCCCTGCTTCCCTCCCACATTGCTAGAAATTCAGAAATATCGTCCTAACACAGCGTGCCCTGCAATAATTATCCCCCGGGCCAATCCTGAACCTCTCAATCTACGATCAATACCTTCATCTGTCAGCCACGATTAATTAAATGGAATCCCACTTTCAAGGCTTTGATTCATATCACCCCAGAACAGCTTACTGCGTGTTATAATCCAGACGTGATTCTAAGACTGTCCTCAGGTGAAAGGGAGGGGCTCACTGATACATCAAACCCCAACTTCATTAAAAAGCCAAGCAATACAGGGACTCTCATTGTAAGGCAAGTGATAAGTAGGTGGGACCGTATTCTCCTCTAGAGCCTGGCTGCTTCATATGGGAAAATAATGCTGCTGAAATCAAAGATGGGAGCAAGGGTATTACTCTGTGTGAGGAAGGGAAGCGGAGTTAGGCCCAGCATGATCATTTTGATGTCTGCACCATCTGCATGGGTGTATTCAGTTCTACAGTGGCTTCTTTTTTGGCCAGTGGTTGCAATTTTGGAATTTGATACGGTTCTGAGCAGTAATTCAATATCCAAAGGCTGTTCTGAGCTTCCTGGCTCTGGTCTGTGGTGGTCCAAGCCAGAACTCCAGAGATGCTGTAACAAAGCTCTTAAAAACAATAAAAATGTTTTACTTGGGATTCCTCTGATGCTTTTAATAACCCTCCATTCTACACATGAAGCAGTAAAAGCAAAGAGGGATATTAGGCCAAGCCATGCAAAGCAGGGACTGGATCCAAGATTCATGGCTCCCTGTCCTCTTCGCTGTCTTCCTCAAACAGGAAAGGAGGTCAGATCTAAAAGTGGTGATTTGAATCTGTTCCAGGTCTTAAACCGGAGAGCCAGTACCCTTTTTGCTGATGCTGACCATGTGTCTCAGCCAGACAGCATCCTCTCCTAGGATTTCTGCCTTCATATTCTTTTTCAACTCTGATTCACAGTCAGGCTCTCTCTTTCCCGGACGCCTGTCCTTTGCACCTTCACCCTCAGGACTTCAAAAGCCTCAGATCCAACATCTAGGAGTCTGAGGGCAGCTGCTGTTATCCACAAAGGGCAGGCAGCTCAGCAAATCTTCAGGTGATAAGAGACAATGATTTCCAACTTCAAGCCACCTGGAAGAAAGTGGGGCTGATGATGTTGCCGAGAGTCATGACCCCAGGACTGGGAACAGCAAATCTAACTCTGCTTGAGCTTTCCAGCAATCCTCAGTGTCCAATTTCATCAGTGCAGCTATCTGGGGGTTTCCAGGATGTGCCGCATCTTCCAAATGATAGATGTGTTTTGTTTTCTGCCCTTGTAGGACAAATGACTTTAGAGCAAAAATCAAAGGGGAATAGGCAAGCTGTGTAGGTCAGCTCAGATTTGTGCTGTGTGTGTTAGAGGAGAGCGCAGTGTTTGTACAGCACGAGCAGGAGCTTGTTGCCAGTGCTGAAAATGTTACGTTTGGCCTTCCTGGCAAAATTTACACCTCAGCGGTATGTAATGGAGGGAGGAAGCAGAAGGTAAGTAAAACCTTCCACTCTGCCCGTGTGTATATTCAGCAGGGGTTGAAGCCCAGAACCACAGTAGCATTGCTTGAGGGAGCTGCAGAGCTGACCACAGCCTGGAGAGGCATGCTTCGCATAGCTGCTTGAATTTGAAAGTTCATTCCGGTTCAGTGAGGCAAGTGGTGCTTTCAGGCTTGCTCTCTGCACAGGGTTCTAGTATTCGAGCTGTACCAGCATGCCAGTTTGCATCCAGAAATGATTAAAGCTGGAACATTTGCTAGGCAAATTTCATAAGTTTGATAGGACATTCAATTAGGGAAGAGAAATGGTAGCCGCAGTGTGCTGGTCACCAAGTCTGCCTCACTGGCAGAGCTCACTGACAGTTTAACAGTGGCTTTGCAGAGGAAAAAACAAGATGTGAAACTTGCAAAATAAATAATTTCTTGGGAGTTTGCTGCCTGGCTGTTTCCAAAACCCCATTCTTTCGCTGAAGGTCAGAACGGTACCCAGGCTGTTACTTTATCTGCACTTTAAGCTTCAGCTTGTTAATAGCAAAATCTCTGTGATCAGAATGATTTTAGGTCCATGCAAGCCAAAAATGCCAATTTCTCTGTTCCCCACCTAAGAAAATTGAGCAGTGGGGTTTGTAATAGAGCAATAAAACACAAGTGCCTTTGTGGGTGAAAACTGTTAGCCTTAGGTTCATTGCAAGACAGAGGAACAAAGGCCACTTTGCTTTCATCAGCCACTTGAGAAATACAGACCCCCCACCACACTCACGGGGTGAAAGGCTCTGCTGGTGAGGCTTTATTGCCAGTAGAAAATGAAAATTATACACAAAATATAGATGAGAAAATTTGTATCTGTGCATTTGAGTGCTGTGCTGGGTATGACATCACTGGTAGCCAATCAGCAAGCTCCCTTTGTGTCTGGCTTTCTAATAAAAGCCACTTCATCAGAGTAATTTGCAATAATAATTTATTCACCTTCTAGGAATGACACCACCTGGCTCTCTTAACAGCCAGAGAGAGCGAGCGTGCAAAGGTCTCAAGCCCTAGATGCTCTAGCTATGCCCTGAACGAGTGTATATCTCCAACGCTGACTTGATAAGAGTTGCGTTCAAGTTACAGATAATATAAGTGATCACTTGTGTTAATTAATTACCCTATGGTTGAGCACCCCTAAAGGTGCTCTGCGCTGCAGGCACCCAGAGCAGAAGGTGGTCCCTGTGGCAGTGGGAAGACGGGCTCTGGTAGGAGGTGTAGCACTGGGGCCACATAACCGGGCTCAGCAAATCTGGGCAGGGTGTGATAGGTTCCCCTTGCTCCGCAGGGGTGTATGGGGACAAGGTGCTGCTTTGGGAGGAAGCTGGGAAGGATTCGGCCTTTTTGAATTCAGGGTTTCCTGAATGAGGGGCAGGGAACTCCGCACTGGAAGCACAGAGAAGAGACTGAGGCACCAAAATGTTGTGTGCAGCTGAGTTGCCTGGTGCTGAGCAGGGGAGGATCTGAACGTGCAGAAATGTCATGGGTATGGCCTCTGGCAGTTGTGTCACGCAGTTCAGCTCAGAGAAACCTTCTTTCCAGGCTGTGATATCTCAAAGCTGTTCTGTGATATCAAACATGGCATCCAGTCTTACATGCAATGAGTAATAGCTCTGCAACTGCACGTGCAGGGTTCAGGAACCCAGCATGGAGATGCTGAGGAATGAGGACAGACCACACTAAAAAGAGAAGCAGATTCTGTAGGATCTCTCCCTGAATCACAAGAAAATGTTGCTTAGAGCAAGGTCCTGCAGTACTCTGGGGTTGAGTAAGCCTGTTGTGCAGGGGACATGGGGGCTGCTTGTCCCGCATCTCTCTAGGAGGAGCTTCACCATGCCAGTGTGTTGTGCAGGAGGCTCTTTCAGAGCTATCTTAGCCAGAGCTGTGCCGTATAACTGCTTGTGAAGAGCATATAGGATGTATGTTTTGCAGGTGTAAATTCCCCTAATCAGGCTCTGTACAGACAATGCTGGATTTGCATGCTGGAGCACACAGGCACTGAAAAGAGACCAAAACATGAAGACAACCAAAATAAGAGATCACTTCCACCCTGAATAATTTGCATTATTTTACAGTGAGAGAAAGCAGCAGAGCTGGCAACAGCAAGCAGGTGTCCTGAGTCAGCCTAAGGAACTCCAGACAGACACACCATCAGCACACTGAAACAGGTAATGGAGATGTGAATTGAAAATGCAGCTGGGTTAAAAAAACCCAACAGTTGTTAGGTGGCAGAGTGAAGGGGGTGTGTGCAGTGTGTGTCTCATAGTGTGCAGGCAGCAGCCTCCCTCTCTGGCTGAACTGTCAGTGTTGCTGCCTCAGGATCACCAGGGTGTCTACACAGCCTTTGGAGATTTTTGAAATTAGAACCCCAAAATCCAAATAATTCAACCAGTGGAGTTAATTTGCTCTGTAAATCCTTCTGCAAGTGCATTCAGGTAGGCTTTCTGTCAGGGGTTTCTCCAGTAGTTTACCCTTGCCCCGTGTGCCGCATTGATCCTGGAGAGCAGGACAGCTCCACATGATGAATAACCTCTCAGTTGTTCCTTAATGAAGTGTTTAGCCAGCAGTCCATACTGTGCTGATGGGGTCTATCATGATTCAGCTTGGAGGAGCTGCTCGAGGAGGTACAACCTTGCTAGCTTCTTGGAAGGCTACCAAGGACTAGATCCTGTGCCTGTATGGCTGTTGGAGCGGTGGGGAGTACGAGGAGCCACAGGCAGCGTAATTGAGGGGTAGGGGCGAATATGTACTCCCCTGGGGTTCCCAAGTAAATCTACTGTAGATATACTCTACTTGGATGTATTGCCCTCTGTGTGACAGCAAGCCTGAGGGGCCCTAAATGTCTTCAGTAAGACTAGGAGGCGTATGGCCCCTTTCTGAATCAAGGCTTTCCAGATTTGCCATTCCAATCCCTCACTAGGGTTGGGATGTTTCCTCAGGCGTTTCCAGGGCCACTTGTAGCAACCAGGAGACCCTGGCTGCAGCCCACCCATGGCTACAGCAGACTGGCAATGAGGTGTATCCCTGTTGATGTGCTGTGAGAGACCCTCGTACCGGCCCAGATCAGCGCTGCAGTGAGCAGTCATGCTGATTTGGTGACTACAGGGACTTCTGAACACTGGAGGTGCCCTTCCAACTGCAAGGCAGGCCCTAGCCCGCACTCCCATAGTGTGAAGCAGCACTGGGGGCTTCAGAAAGTGTTTTGCTGTTTGGATTTTGCCTGTTTATTTGGTTGGGTTGCACTCATCCTGTCTAAAACAATGATTCGGGCTGGAGGAGCAAAGCAGAGGAAAGCAGGCAGAGAGGAGGGCTGCGGTACTGCACCCGGCTTGTGTCTGTAGGGCCCTTTTGAGTGTTGTTTATTGATTTACTTTGAAACGACATCCTTGGCCTCAAATGAGTGCAATCAAAGGTGACAGAACTCCAGAGCAGAAGAGTTTATAACGTATTTTTTAAGAATTGCTTGTCATGTCTGAAGGGAAAATGGAAGGGTAACATAAACACACACAAAGCTTGGGGATAATGGCTATTACTGTGCAGAGACGGCGGTCTCAGAGTCCGGAGTGATCTCATGAAGTCTCGTAGTGGAAAATTGCACAAAGCTGTGCTTTGCAAACTCAATTCTCTTTGTAAATGAAGCTGTGTAAAAAAATCTCCGAATTGCTGGGTCAGGTAAGCAGGCAGTCTGGAGAGACCAGGCCACTTTGTCCTGACTTAACTCTGCACTTCATGGCGTCTGGCTTTCAGATAACCTCTGCTACTCAGCCCCTGGAACCAGCTCACTTAATTTTGCTTATGGGGTTTTTACCAGAAAGAGATGTTAACGCTGCTCACCCCATCACACCACCACAGAGTACCTGTCAGTCAGCGAGGGACGTTTTCTGAGAAGTTTACATATACTGGCTTGCAAAGCTGGGAGGGAGGCAATCACTTTTTTGCACGGTTCATTTATGAACCAGGGCCATATAATATCCTGCTTCCATCAGGGTTTGTGTACCTTAAACCTAAAAGCAGTTTGCCTTTGTTGTGCACATGCAGACAGAAACAGAATAATGTCTAGACCACTTACTTAAGGGTTAAGCATCTCACCTGCTCTTATCCGTTGACTTGGCCAGGCATTTCCAGATTGTAAGACATCTGACTTGTTATTATCCTCAGATTAGACAGCAGCAAAGTTGCTTAAACCTGGTTTAAGTGCCAGAATAAGCTCTCCTAATACAGCCCTTTTGTTCTTGCAACCGTTGTCCCACTGGTCTGTTCCCAGCCCCCCCTTCCCCTCACCCTGCCTGGGGCTTACTGGACTTGCTAAGAGCCTCTCTGCGGCTAGAAATGGATCCTCTTTTTTTCAGAATCTCTTTGGTGTCTTGAGCTCTCAGGGTGACTGCCTAACACCTGCAAAAACCCCACATCCCTCTGTAAATTACATGAATCCCTTCCTGACAAATGAGAGGCCATTGCCAGTGACAAGTTAACCTGGACATTCTCTGCATGTTGCCTTATGCTTTCCAGCCAGCGCTCCCAGGTAAATGGGCGATTTCAAAACGCAGCGTCTGGCCAGCTGGCTGTGTAATCTAGGGTCAATTGTGACTTTCAGGATCCCACTGCTCCTGCCCCTGCACATCACAAACATGAGCTCTGTCTCTTCCAGCACCTGGGTAGCAGCTGAGTAAGGCTCAGTTTCCCGGCACAACTCCCTGCCAACTACAGCTGTGTGGTTGTCTTTTCCAATCTATGGCTACCGACAAGGTGTTTTGCCCTCTCTTTGGGTTTGGTGGTGACCTTGTAGCTGTCTCTGGGGGGGCTTCACTGCCCCTTCTTGCAATATAGCTGCCAAAAGCTCAAATGAGAATACGGCCCCTAACTACTGGAAGGTTTCTCTTCTCCACGGGGAAGCCCTATCCTGCAGCAACAAGAGGCAGGTCAGGGCCCGCACTCGCAGGCAGCTCCAGGGAAACTGAGGCAGAAATTCACCCTCGGAGAACTGGTACCCAGCAGCTTCCCGAGCCCGGTAGCTGGTATGACACCTTTGCCCCAAGGAGCAGATCAGCCGGTGGAGGTATGTTTATTCTCCTCTGCTCACAGAGCAGGACAGGGTTGCCTCCACAGTGATGTATCTAAGTCTGTGCCTGTCCTGGTTGACGACCTTCAAGTACTGCCGGCTACTTCACCTGCTCCATCCTTGGCTATTCGCCCAGCCCTCCTCTTTTCCTCCTCTGCGTTCCCTCTCTGGGTGACCTTATTTACAAATTTTGCATATATAATTTCTTGCTGATGACTCACAGAGTGATCGCTTTCCTCCTAGCCTGTCCTGTGCTGTCCAAATTAATTTGCAGTCTGTCTTTCTGACAGCACTTCGTGGACACCCACCTAGTGGCTTCAGCTCAACACAATCGAAGAGGAGTTTTAAATCTTCTTGTGTTTGCTCTTCCCTGCTGCCTTTATTGATGTCTCTTTCCTACCATCCACTCAACCCCTTGGTCCTCTTTGACTTGATCTCTTTCTAAATACCCATATCTTGGCCCTGCTGAAAACTAGCCGGTTCTTCCTGAAGAATATCTCTGAGATCCAGCTCCTCCTCCCTGTCTACCCAGCTGAAATCCCTTTGGGATGCCCAGGTTTCCTGAGCAATCAGATTTCTGCGACACTTCTCAGTTTTGTGCAGAGTACCACACACCCTTATCATTGGGATTTTCACTGGGAGCCTCTGACAGTGCAGTGTTAAAGGGTCCTGCGGAGCGTGTCTCACCGGTCCTGCAATCATCTCCCTCACATGAGCTGTAAAGTGCGTGTGTCTTCTGCAGACAGCCTATTCTGGCCCTGCTCCATCTCACCATCTTGTAAAAATTTTCCACTGCAGAGATACTGAGTCCTGCCTGTCTTGCCAGCCATGCCAGTTCCAACATGCCACTGCATGTTTCTCCCAGGTTACTCCCTCTGCAGCGGAGGAGCAACCTGTAAACACTAACAAAGCATTTTCTCCTTCTTCCAGATCTCTCCTAAATCTACTGCGCTACACTGCCTACCGACAGCAACATACTTGACGCCTGCAACTGCTACCCAGCATCTGCCTTCATGCCTATTAGTGCTCCTTTGCCTGCATATGGTGTCTTTGTTGCCTCTAAGCGTGTCCTTGGGATGTACGTACACTTCTGAGTGTAGGACTGTCCCTCTGCGGCATTCTTGCAGCGTGCGCAGCAAGATGAGACCATTATACAGCCTGTAACGAGGGAGGAAAGCATAATCATTTGGAAGCCTAAATTATTAAGTCTGGTCATTTTGGTTTCTGGGAGCAGTGAACACAAGACTGGTTTTAGGGCTTGCAAATCTTCTGTGTAAGCTTCTGTTTCCCAGGCACATTGCCGTTGTGTTGCCTCTGTCAAATGTAGCAACTTTGGCTCCCCTCCCACAGATTATCTGGGCGCATAAATGACCTAAGACAGATACACTGTCGTTTTCTCATGCTGTGATTTTACTTACACCCCCCTGTGGTACATGACAATAAAATTACCCCTCTTGTTCCTTTCCCACAGACAATCTTGCAGGCTTGTCAGTCAGCATCACGTGTGCATTCCTCCGTCAATTGCTTTTGGGACCTCGAGGGTGATTTGGGAAGGATCGGTTGTGCTGTAATTCACCTCTGTTTGCCGTTAGGAGAAGGATTCTGGTTTCCATGTTGTTTCCTCTTGTGCCTGCATGGCTCTCTGATCACAGTTTGACTCCTCAGGCCTTCAGAATTACAGCTACCTTGTAAGGTTTGCCCATAATCCTAGTGACATGTTGTTTCCTGACAAGCTCCGGACTTTACTTGCTCCCGACTCGTGATTAACGGCTATTTCTGATGGACCCTGTGATTCTGCTGTTGCTGCAGACTTCCTGTTTCTTACCTGGATTTAAGTGCTATTTGGGTCTAAAACACTCCTCACCTTCTCTGTCGCTGTCATCTGACCTTCCACGTTTTCACTTTAAAATAAGGAAGATTTCAATATTGAATCCACTTCTCTCTCTCTCTCTCATTTTTGTCCCCACTGACCCTTCTGCACAACATACAACCAGGCCTGCGCCAGTAACTCGGGTGGAGAGCCTGCAAGAGCCTGCTGCGCTCACCAGCGCTTGTTAACAAGGTTCCTGTCTTGAAAACACAAGCGACAGAGCTCTGACATGCCAGCAAGGTCTATGTCAAATAAAACCCGTATGCTTTCTCATCTTCCTCCCCAAAAGACTTTATACATAAACTGAAGTGTTCACTCTCAGCGCGGAGTTTGAGCTGGTCAAGCCAGGATCAGAATTGCTTCCAGGCAGGAAGCTTTTTAGTCAAATCTTTCTCTTCTTCCTGCTTATTATGCAGTGTGTGCTTCTGACACCAGGGGAGACGGGAGCAGGATATCAGAGTTGGCTGCCAGCTGCAAGCCAGTGGGCATGTTCTTCCCAGGGCAGGCCCTAATGGTGAGATGCCCCCTGCTCCTGAGCAATGCCAGTGGGGTGTGGATCTGCTCCAGGAATCCTCATCTATAGGAAAACCGTGCATCGTGCGAGTGATATGGTTAGTGATTGGTTGTGGATAACCGTTACGGAGCATTTCAACATGTGTGTAGATATTAGTGCAGCCTTGAGGAGGTTTTTTTAGAAAAAAGATAAGCAAGGAGGAAGACGGTGCAACGGCAGTGATTTCCAGGCCTTGGGCAGTGGATGGCTTCTGTAGAGACAAACTTTTTTCAGTGGGCTCAACTTCACTGTGCAGGGGCTGCATCTGCATCGGGTAACTTTTTAGAGGCCTGAAAGGTCCGAGCATCTAAGCATGTGCTCTGGAGAGAGAGAAGGGAGAGCAGCCAAGGACTGAGGGATGAGGAAGACAGATTGTCCAAAGTATTGTTCCAAGAAGTTCAGTGTACCCTGACCTGCAGAGGATGATAAGCTTTGCAAAGGACAGGTGTGCTTACATGCTTTTACTTTGAACCTTTTCTTTCAGAATATACAAGATTTGCTTTATGAAGTGTGTGACTTGACTTAAAGATTTGCTTTACTGTGCAACCACTGCATACCCTACCAAGCTCCTAGCCCACAGAACCGCCATGAGGTCTTGGGAATTGGGTCTAATAGAAGTAATGGCTTGTAGATTAAAAGTAGAAGATGATGCACTTCTCAGGAGTGGAGGGCCTAGAGGAGAAGGTGTCTGGCTGTGCAAAAAGCTTCCTGACCACAGGACGCAGCCCTCTCCTTGCACTGCCTGCCGCAGAGAAGTGATCGTTCAGGTTTATTTTTCCACTTGGGTGTACAGAGCCAGTGTAAATGCTGGAGCTCGGTGTTCCACTCCCTTCCCGCATCTCCTGCTCTCTGGCAGAGAGGGAAAAGCACCGAGGGAGGAGTACTCCAAGCTTGCCCTAAAAGCAGTAACTAAGTAAGATTGCTGTCAGCAGCTCTCAGACTGAGAGCTCCAGCCAGTCATGTCGGTGTGTAAAAGGAGTGATTACCCGTGCTTCAACTTTGGAACAAGAGCGTCCAGCTGAGATCTTTATTCAGGAGCAAACTCACAGACCTTTGCAGGGAGCTGTTGAACTCTCTTCATCCATCCCAGGTCTGGCAGATGGATCAAAGCCTACTCTGCCAGCGGATATTCCCTGTGTGCTGAGGAAATGAAGTGCAAGTTCATCTTGCTCTTAACTTGGTGTTCTGCCTCCACGTTCACGAAGGAAATTACTTCCATTTTTCTGTAATATTTTTCGTATTTTATAATATCAGTAGTGACCTCCTGGTCAGACATTTCAGGAAATTTAATGACCAGCTGTGAGAAGGGACCTTGGCTTCACCTTCTATCTTCCAGGCTTGCATAAGCTGCCAAACTCATTACTGGCATGTGCAGCAGCACTGATGTTACCTGGGGGTTAGCAAGGTAAGGTTTTCCTAGATACTACTTCTCCTGCCTGAATTCTGGGGTTCACAAATCCCTATTTGTACAAGCAGAAAATGATATTATTCTGTCCAATTATAATCCCAAACTTAAAAATTAATTGAGGTAGGTATTAAATCAAGCAGGTTTTGCTTGAGTAAATATTTTCCATTTTGGAGCCTAATCTATTCACTTAATAATCTTAAGCAATTTTATTAATTTTTTTTTGGTTTGCAAAAAAATAATAATCTCTGTTCCATTAGGAGCTGTCACTGGCTTAAGAGGATTTTACTCCTGTTTTATGGTTTGGTTTAAAGAAAATTTATTCTTGCAATAGGTTTAATGACTCTTAGCTAACATTGTCTTCCCAGCTGCAGTTGGACTGTAATAAAAAAACCTTTGGCTTTTGTTAGACTTGCACATTCTTGGCTGCCAATAATGATTAATCTTTCCCCCTACAAGATCATCTTATTACTTGGGTTTGACTTAGGAGCTGCCGTTCCCTCCGGAGCTTGGTAAGGGCTTTCTCCCAGAGCAGCTCTGATGCAGCGCAGGTGTGACCTGCAATGCCTCCCTTTGTAGTCTGTCTTTGCCCCTTAATTGCTGATCTGCGGCACTCTGCTTTCTAAGCTCCTCTGCACAGGAATGCTATTTTGGGGATGACGGAGAATTAATTGCAAGAGGAGTTCCTGAATACTTCCATGCATGGAAGTGCCCTCGGTGTCCCCGGCTACCCAGTGGGGAGGATTGTCTAGACAGACTGCTCGGTGAGGAGATGCAGGGGGCAGAGGGCAGGCTCCCACTCCTCCCTGACCTTGGACACGCCGCAGAGGGCACTGACCCCCACCCAAATAAACAGGCAGTGATCTATGCCAGTGCCACCTCTCAGCTGTGCTTAGAAGCCCTTTCCCGCAGGACAGCATCCCCACAGCTCTCAGCGGGACAGACCGTATCGCAGCCATCCTGGTCCGGTATCTCCTGCTTGTCTCGTCAAGGCATTTCTGTGTCGGTCCCCTCTCGATGGACAGGGAGGGATGGGAACGCACCCCAAGGGTGTGGGCGGAGGCTGAGAGTATAGGGCTGGTCTAGGTAGATGTCTGCGAAAGTGTTACAGCAGATGATTTTGGGGCATCGCCAAACATATGGGACCAGAGCTTCATGCTGAGAAAATTTGTGTTTTAATTCATGGCCATCTTGGC
>NW_008824367.1:623091-624802 GCF_000699105.1 Pygoscelis adeliae | reverse complement strand
GAGATTCTTAACCCATTTAAGAGAGACCTTTGCCATTAACAGGACACACATGCTTTCTGATCGGCTTGTCACATCGGGTGTAAGTGAATTTGTGGTAGATGAATTTGCTGTGCTGTCTCTCCGCCTTTGCCTGTGGGATCTTTTGGGCAAGATTATCGCACCAGAGATGTTGCGTAAAGGAACCTCTTCCCCCTGCCTGTTCTCTGATTCTAGGGCAGGACTGGCAGCTCATTGTATGAAGAGAAGTGGTCCGCAGTACCAACAATTAAAACTGAAGTGGAAAATGCCTGAGATATTTGGGCTAGCATCTGGAGTTCCTTTTAGAAGGCCTTTGCAAACAAACATGAGTGGTCAGGGCTGTTGTTTTACATCCATCAGAGCCCCGCTGCGTACCAAAGAAAAGACTCATTTTGGACAATGGTTGTCAGCATTAGGAGCTACAGAACTGGTGCTAACACAGCCTCGCTCCGAGCACGGACAAAGACAAACTATGTTCAGCACCATTTCAGAAACCAAGGTTAAGTGTCGCGCTGGTCCAAGCAGGTTTTATGAGCAGCCTTAACATAACAAGCCCATATGGGTGCAAGGGGGGAGCATAAATGCTTTTTGGAAAGGAGAATTGCTTCACTTTCCAGTTTCTAAAGGCTCATGATAAATCATAGCCTGAACACTCAAAACCAGAAGCCCCAGTGGCTTTACTGCCCATCTCGCAGTGAAGTAATGGGTGCGGAGGTGAGAAGGCACTGCTAGGAGAGGCACAGCTGGGCACTGGTGCACACTGAGTCACCAGAAGGAAGCCAAAAGAATCATAGAATCATAGAATAGTTCGGGTTGGAAGGGACCTCTAAAGGTCATCTAGTCCAACCCCCCTGCCGTGGGCAGGGACATCTTCAACTAGAGCAGGTTGCTCAGAGCCCCGTCCAACCTGACCTGGAATGTTTCCAGGGATGGGGCATCCACCACCTCTCTGGGCAACCTGGGCCAGTGTTTCACTACCCGCAGAAGAAGAGAGGGAACATGTCAGGGCAGACTGGTGATCACCTTCCACGTGGTATTGAAACTACTCTGTGGTTTTGGATACGTCCCTGCTTAACTTTAACCATATGGGATCTTAGATTCTGCATAGCTAGAACAAGAGTTATAGTAAATGGAGATTCCTGCCAACTCCGTAACAAATGAGCATCTAGCTGTGGAGCAAACAAAGCGAGACCCCATGGAAGATCACCAGAGGAAACATACAATATTCTACAGTACCAGAAGTAAGGACACTCACTGCCAACATCCTTCCAGTTCCTGTAAAGGAGTTGAACTAGTTTCTCCCAGCCGAGTTTGTGTTTCTCTTGAAAATGCTTCGTGAACCTTCCTTGCAAATCAGCTTTTTCCTCATAAAATTGTTTAATCAAGATTTCCCATGCAGCTGGCTTGAGTGCATCCTTCCTATTGCATTAATATATGCAAACGGATGGCATTATTGATGCAAGCAATGGAATAAAAGGTCACTGAAGCAAGTTTAATTAAAGAGAAAGTCTGAACTTGAGCAAGAGTTAGCTAAACTGAGACACATCGATTAGCTGAGCTGGTTTTAGTTATTACAAGACAACCACAAATTTGCTTTGATATTGAACAGAGACAATCCTTCAGATCACACTATCACATCTCTCTGACATTTCCAACCACTTGGGAGATTGGTTAGGCTAAACACAACACAGAA
>NW_008824367.1:575978-622949 GCF_000699105.1 Pygoscelis adeliae | reverse complement strand
ATGTTGTGGGGGACTGTGTCAAAGGCCTTACAGAGGTCCCGATAGACGAGATCTGTAGCCCTTCCCGTGTCCCCTGATGTAGTCACTCCATCATAGAAGGCCACTAGGTTGGTCAGGCAGGACTTGCCCTTGGTGAAGCCACGCTGGCTGTCTCGAATCCCCTCCCTGTCCTCCATGTGCCTTAGCATAGCTTCCAGGAGGATCTGCTCCATGATCTTCCGAGGCACAGAGGTGAGACTGACTGGCCTGTAGTTCCCCGGGTCTTCCTTTTTTCCTTTTTTAAACATGAGGGTTATGTTTCCCCTTTTCCAGCCAGTGGATGCTAGCATGAATTTCAAACTGTATCTTCCTACCTGCACAGTGGGTTTCTCGAGGCTTAGGGAGCACTGGGGTATCCCTACGGGTTGATGATCCTCTGAAAGGACTCGAATCTGAAGGTGCTTTGTCACTGGAACTGAGCCGTATATATGGGGTCAAGCAAAACCATTTGCGAAACTCTGGTCAAATTCAGCAGGTCGTTTCAGCTAGGGAAAAATACCCAGCACTCATGTGGGATTAGAGCTTCAGTCCTTTCTGACTTTTTTTTTTTAAATTACTCAAGTTTTCATTTTGAGGAGCCATGTTGTTCAGAAATTTAGCTGGCTGACATTTTTTTAACTGCACAAAAGCTTTCAGTGATCTGAAACCAAAACCAAACAAATTTGCTTTTGGGTTGGCCAGTCTGTGCAGTTGGCTCTGAAAAATGTTTTTAGATTTGGGGTTTTTTGCTTCAGCAAAGGAACCTGACAATCTTTTGTTATGGGTTGGCCTGAGAATGTTTGGGTTTTTTTTTTCCCCTGTTTTTTTTTCTTTTAGTTCAGTCTTTGAGAGGTCCTCCAGATTCCTCTGACATTCCTACCGGCTGAGACGTCCAGCTCTGTTGGGAGACCCCTCCATCCTTTTCCTGGTCAGAAAAGGGATACAACTGGGCCCTGGAAGACCAACTGGGTGGAGAGTGAAGGCAGGACTGGCTCTGAGAGTGGACGACTCCTGGTGATACGGTTGAGAGTAAATGTGGATGAACATCATTTCCCCCCTGCTTATGGAGCAATGCAGTTTCCTTGCCTCTCTCTGCCTGCTCTTCAACACCAGGTGGGTGAGTTTGCCTGCTTTCTTTTATTTTAATCATTGTACCTGTATTCCTTTCCAACTACTGGGTCAGGGTTGCCATATCATGTGTAGGGAGTATGTTTTCACTGTCCTTGCTGTTCCAGCTGGCTGCCCATCCCCATGTACCCCTCTCTGATGCTATTTCTGGGCTCAGAGCACTTATCACCTTCCTTGACTGAAGCCCATATTTTCTCACGTCCTGCCCAGCCATTCAAGTAACTTAACGAACCCTTTCTACTGTGAGCGGGTCTGTGAGTGTGAAGGGGACTGATAAAGGGTGTGTTTTACTTTTAACCCTTCTTTTTCTTCCACCAAAGCCTTTCATGCCTTTCAGCTCCCAGACTGGCTTGGGCAGTCACGCTGCATTAGCAGCCCACAGTTGTCCTGGGGGGATGTGGTAGCTGGGGTCAGGGGTGTTTCAGCTGAGCTCGCTACGCTGTACTGACGCATTGCCGTATGCACAGGCACTTCAAAGAGGTTTCCACAGGCAGGAAGCAGGGCAGATAGAGGCACACTGAGGCTTTTATTTTATGCCAGGGCTTCAAAATGTTGTTGCTGGTATTGCTGAGGCCCCATTTTTAACCACTCTTAATACATGTATATTATATAGCAGCAGGCTGGCCCCTGTGAGCCACACACCGTGCCTTCATGGGATGAGAGTCACAAGACACTTCACATGCATCAGAGAGCCAAGAGACTCCAGGGGAGGTTCAAGACTGGCTCCTTCAGGTCTGCTTCCTCTAGCAGCAGGGAGTCAGCTCACCCAGCAGCCCCTGGCCAGCCTCGCCACCCCAGGCACTGCTCTGGAGCCTGAGGTTGACCGTCCCTGGTGCAGCCAACATGGCTATGCTGCTTTGCACCCTAGGGACATGCCACCTCCCTTGGAGTGTGCTCAGGGAGGCAGTGCTGAGGTAGCCAGAGGTCCCGGCAGGCTCGGGGAGTGGGTGGTGCTGGGATTTTGCTGCCTTTTCTTTTCTCTCATACATTTGCACCCTTTCCAGACACGCGTCAGCTCCACTCCCACAGGAGCACTGGGAAGAACATGCTCCAGCTGCTCTTCCTCCATGGTTTCTCCCCAGCAATGTAAATAGTTTACAGGGGACTTTGTAAACAGCAGATTTGTTTAGGATACTGTCTGCATTCCCGCCTCAGCGTTTCCTTATTCAGCAGCACAGAGGGAAAGCTGACCTGCCAGCTGTAGGTCTGCGGCTTGCATTGTTGGAGGGGACGACCAAGGGGAAGGAGTTGTGTACACTCCTGCATTCCCCGTGAGCCTGGTGGATTTGGGGGATCACACCAGGGTCACACGCACACACCGCGGCTGCATGGAAATGTTTTTGCATCCAGCAGAGAGGAAAGCTGGCACGGGATGCAGCTGCTGCTGAGCCCTTTGCAGAACGCGGTTGCGTGAGAGAACAGAGTGTATGTGAACGGAGAGCTTGCTTACGCAGTGCCCAGGGCACTGGGAGATAGATGAGAAATCTTCAAAGATAGGAGCTTCATTTCAGAAAAGCACTGCCTATTTGAGAAGTCTCAGAAAGTCGTTGACTCCCTGGGGAAGCTGATTGTCCACCCAGGGAAAGGAGGCTGTTAAATCAGCTCTGCCTTCATCCCGTGGGAGTAACATCTGAAGATGTCTGTTCTCCCGTCAGAGCTCCTCACAGAGGGACTCAGCCTGTGCTCATTGGTAGGTCAGCTTCCCTCCGCCACCCCTTGACCTTTGTAAAGGAGCAGAGAAGGGAGAGGGCAATTCCTACCTGAGCTTCTGCATCTGCCACAGAAGCTTTGTCAAACTTGAGCTGTACTTAACTCCCAGATAACCATTAAACCTCAGACGCACACACTAAAGACGTAAACAGTCACGGGAGTGGATGAGGGGAGCTTGAAATAGAGGTTGGCATGCCAAAAAGAGGGTCTAGGGGTGGGGGGAGCAGCAAGCAGAAATGTTTAGAAGCAGTCAGGAGCTGCTGGGTGAGTGAGGGACATTCCTCAAGCCTCCAGATGTCTATTGCAGCTGTGGGTGAGTTCAGCCTTCCTTCTGCTAGTGAAACACTGCTTCTGCAATGTAGCTGTGAGAGGCAGGTACCCAAACAGGAGAGCATAGGAGAGTGCGACTTTCAGGAAGCACCTGGGGATGGTCAACAGAACCGATAGAGGAGGGAACAAAGGCTGAATGTTACAGTACACTTATTGTGTGTTGGGTTTTTTTTTATTTTCTGTTGTTGTGCTTAAGCCTGAGCAGCTTAAATCTGTGACAGGCCTTGAGCTGCTACCTCTGTACTCAAACACTTCCCACCGACAGGAGGGATAACTGTTGGAGGCCAGCCTGGCTGCCCTATGCAGGGCTGTCAGGAACTGACAGCGGATCGTTCTGCTGTTTGTTTGCCTCTGTTCCCTGCCAACCACAAGTTTGAGTCTTGAATTTAAACATCCTGAATAGAAAGGATGACATCTCCAAATTACACCTCCAGTTCATTGCCAGGGAGGTCGTGCATCCAGGAGACACAAACAGCTCGACAAAGCCAAACGCGGGGAGAAGCAATCTGACCCCATTTTCCACAGCATTGGCTTCCCAAGTATGTGGCTGCTGGTTGCAATTCAGAGATGGTCTCCACCTCCTCTGTTAGCATGACCCACTCTGGCCATGTCCACACATTCACCATTATTAGGAAGAAAAGGCCAGCAAGTTCTTCCTGCTTCCCTCAGAGGCATGGATGTATGGCATGGACCTAGCCTGGCCCGGGAACAATCAGGAGGGCTGAATTTTGGACATCTCTGGATGTTTTAAATACCACATAAAAACCCTGTTTTCCTTTGGGGGCTGTGGATAGTTGAGCGTTGTCCAGCAGAATCCTGTTGACTTTCTGGTGAGCTTTAACTGTAAATATTTGAACAAAAAATTATCTCGTGTTAACCTTAACAAAATTTAATCTTTCTGTACACAGTGAAATCTGGCTTAAGTCGCAAGTGAAAACGAGCGTGGTAGTTTCAGGTGATTCCCCAGTGGATGTTTGTCCACATCAGCACAGAAACTAGTGTGTTGCCCATCATGGCTGGCAGCTTGTTTGTCAGGAAGGGCTGAAAGGGCAGCTGGAATTGCTGGGCAGGATGGAGGTGCGTTGACTGAGTTTAATATGGTCCTGAACAGGAAAGCAGGAGGGCTTCAGGTCACGATGGATGACTGAGATGGAGGGTGGAAGGCACAGGGCTGTCAGGAGAGTTGCTAGTTCTCAGATCTTCCTGTTTCATTGCAGGGTCTGGAGTTTGCCTGTAGCTTGGGACCAGTTTTGCTATAAACCCCAAAGCTCAAGCAGATTTTCAGTTCTGCTTTAGGTAAAATCCCCCTCTGCTCAGCTCTCTGACCTGCGTTGTTCCTTCTTGGGAGGACAGTGGATATTATAGGAAGGGCTCAGTTCACTCCTTTTTTCTCTTGGACTCTCACCTTTGTCATGGTGAATAGGAGGCAGGAAGCTCTCTGGGAACCTCTGCCTTCCCTCCACCTCCTGTCTGCCTAATTTATTCCTGGAACTCTGCTATGGCCTGGGATAGGGATGCCGAACTCCCAGAGGGTAGAGCTGAGTCCAAGGGAAGGAAGAAGAGTAAAAATTACTGAGGAGAGGCTGAGCAGGTGTGTGGATGGAGGGAGACAGCAGCAATACCAAAGCAGAAGTGGGAAGAACAGTATGGCCATGGGGGCCATGAGGCAGACGGGCATGAAGAGAGTGCTCCCACAGCCCCAGAGGACCACCCTGGACTCACACATGCTGGAGATTCATATACTCTCAAGCAGACCCAAATATGCAATGTGATCCTCATAGAAACATCTTCCTTAAGTAAGAAGTCTGAGCGGGCTGGGGTTCCTCAGAGCCGGCAGCATTAGCAGTGCAGGAGGTGAGCAGGGGAAGGGACAGGTCAGGAGCGAGGGGCAGAGCTGGCTGCCAGGGCAGCAGGTCAGGACCAGGGCACTGGCAGCAAGTCTCTGCGGTTCTGCTCAGAAAAGATATTTCAAGCATTGATGTTTCCAAATGAGGAGGAGCTGACAGCTGCCCCCTGCAGCCCTCAAGTGCCTTGAAATCCCACCTTCCTTTACGATAAACAGGTGCCTTGCTCAGTTAGATCCCTTGAGTGGAAACATCTGGAAGCTCCCAGTATTCACCCCAAATTCACCCTGCTCAAGACACCCAAGCAGGCAGGTCTGTTCCTTTAGTACCCAGTCCCTCTTCCAAAGGGAGCGAGCGCAGGATGTTGTTGGGCTGTGCTCCTGTGTTTTGATGTGGGCTGAACTGTGGCTGGGAGCCCATCAGGGAGGGGGATACTCTGCTGTGGTCCAGCTCAGCCCCGCTCCCTGTTTCAGGCCTTGGCTTCGGCATAGGGACTGACTCCTGCTGTGTCTTGTGTTCTTGTTGTTCCCTCTGGCAGAGGAAAGCCCTGCTCTGCTGGATTTGGCCCCTGAAGCAGCAGAGTGCCCTTAGCAGCAAGGCTCAGGCCTTATGATAAAGCCCTGCATGCAGGTCTTCAGGCTCCTGGGCATGTGCTCTACCTCCCTGGGTGCTGCATGGGCTCAGCTGATCTTTTGGTTGTCTTTTTTTGGAAGGAAGGGCAGCTGAGTTTGCTGTGGCCAGTTGGTAGCTCTGTGACGCTGCCTGAGCTCGGCAGTATCACAAACCCACTACTGATTGCTCCTTCTGCTGTGGGAGTGAGAGGGGCCACGTCAGAGCACCCCGTAAAAACTGGCATGAAGGGAAGGATGTACAACCACACTCCTGGTGTTTATTATCCTTTTTTATATCTGGATGTAGAGAGGAGGCAAGTGGAAGGATGGCAAAGCATCTGGGGATCCAGATGCCTTCCACCACAAATGAGGCCCTGCTGCCTGGGTACCCAAGGCAGGCAGTGCTGCAGTGGCAGAAGGTCCCCATCTCTTGAACCACAGAGGTGGTGAGCAAAGGTTTGCAGACTAAGACCAAGTGAGGCTGAAGAGCAGCGATGAAAAACGCTGCCTTTGGGTCAAAGTAGTGCCCCCAGTTGTGTGATGCTGCTGTCGGGTGGTAGGGCGCAGGCAGAGAGAGCACCTCGGTCCCAGCGATGCTTTCTGCCTTGCCTCTGAGGGGCTAGCTCTGCCAGTCCTTGTGCCGCAGGGACATCAGTGAGGGAGTGTGTCTTGTGACCGGAGCAGCACCTGTGCACTGAGCCCTGCAGGTTTCGTCTCCAGGCCCTGCGACTTTGGCGTGGCGAGAGATTATGAAGGTAGAGTTGGGAGCAGGCTTGCAAGATGGCAAGTGCTGTCTAATTAATAGGGAAGATGATTGTTAATAAACTGGGTGTGATAATACTTTGCAGGGGTGGGAAGGGCTGATGAATGTAGAGCCACTCAAAGACCTGTGAGTACCTCGAGTGCTGTTATGTGCATGGAGTGTTTCCAAGCAGGTTCGGTTCTCACTCCCAGCCTGCCCCGCATGAAGGGCTGGGAGCTCATCGTGTGTGTGCAGGTGGGCTGGCATCGGGGGCTCCGGCAAGCTGTAACAATTCCCATTTAGGTTTGACCTTTTGCTGGATATTAAAGCCTTGCTGTGGCTCAGTGAGATGAACGCTGCAGCAAACACAATTCCTCAAGATGAAATATCTCTCCAGTGGGTAATTCCAGCCTCATTTGAGGGTTGTTTTTTTTTTTTTGTTCCCACTGAATCATTTATTCCTGGTGTCAGGCGGGTGCAGAATGACTTTCCCCACCGCCTTTCAGAGCTTCATTGATTCTTCAACTCCCACTCCTGCAAATCTGCTGGAACAGCAGCCCTTTGCCTCTCCAATTTTCCCAGCTGGGGAAGGGGAGGGTCTCAGGACTGGGGAGCTCTTCAGTGAACCCATTCACAGTCTGTGGGAGACGCCGTCATATTTTAAGCTCCATAGTCCAGAGGCAGTGTCTTTTGATTTGTAGGTTTTTCGCCTTAAATGCCTTCTCAGCACTCGGCTGTCTGTATGGGGAAGGGGGAAATAGGACACATCAGAACTGCTGCTGAAAGCAAGTTTTGTGCTGGAAGGATGGGGAGTGGGGCACGATCCCAAGTCTTGGCTCACCCTGAACACCATTTGGACACTGACACAGGTCACCAAAGGCAGGGCAGGTCCCTGCCTGACTGAGCAGCCTTCAGAAAGAAAAGGGACAGGAGGCATTGCAGCAGCTCCCTCAGAACAGGGAAATAATGACAGATCAATGGTAGAAAGGGGAGCGGTGGGCAGGATCATCTGCTACAGTCGGTGTGTATGTGTGCATATATGTGTGCAGCACCTATGGGAATTCCTGAGATTGTACAGAGCGTTGGAGACCTTTGGCCCTTCCTGCTTTCTGGTTCTCTGTTGCAGCTTACCTCGTTGCTCACAGTGGGTATGAATCTGGTCCATTCCCTTCAGCAAAGGAAAGCAATCTACTCCCAAAATATGCGCAGTGAACAAATTCAATCATTGCTTGTCTGCCAGACAGGAGTGACTGAACCCAGGCCTCCGCCTGTCGTCATCAATCTATTTGCGGTCCCGTATCTGAGTTCACACTTCATGTTCTCTGGTGCAGCTCCCTTCTCTGGGCTCCTGGGAGACAGGGAAATGCTATTCTTCCCTTGTGGGGGGAGATGGAAGAAGAGGCAGTGGAGAGAGAGCTGGAGAAAACAGGGTCCCAGAGCCCCGTAAGAACTCGGGCACCCAACCCAAGATGTAGCATCACATCACGCAGTGATCCCTTCTGCGTACGGGAGCAGGCCTGAGCCACCACCGCTTTGCACTTTCGTGTGGCGCTGAGGGAGGTGAGGGAGCCAAGTGGGTGTGAAATGCAGAGCACTGCTTGACCCCTCTCCAGCAGAGGAGCAAATAGAGCAGGACAGCCGCCACATGGACCCCGGCCTTTCAGCAGGGCTGAATGGGTGCCTTGTGTCCAGCAGAGCTTGTTGCCAGAAGCTTGCTACCAAGCTCCATAGCTTTGATTTAAGGAGTTTCAAGCAGTCTGACCATGCCCATTAGGGCTTACACAATTCCCCTGCCAAGTAGTTGTAAATGTTTCCATTCGTTCTGCGCTTGGCCCAGTTTCTCCTTTTATTATCCTAACTGTGTCCAGGACGTGACCCTGCTCCCCCTCCCCGGCACTCGCTCCAATTCCATTTAATTTCTACTTCTTCCTATGAACCACTGTAACATAAGCACCGTTCAAAGGACAGAAAAATAAAGGGAGATGGATGTTCACAGAGATGCTGTGCCCTACTTGGGATCAGGCATGGTGCTCTGGCATCAGTGTCGGATGGGCTCAGACAGACGTAAGAACAGTAAGAAATGCAAAGGAGTGCTGCCGGGTGGCTGCAAGGGAGCTGGGGGTTGGAAAGTGATGGAGGGTGCTCAGTGCTGGCAGATATTTAAGTCACTCTTTATTGCAGTGCTACACAGGAACAAAAAAGATCAATATTTATTAGTCACAGAAAGCATAATTTTGCATGAAAAGCATCGATCAGCGTGTCGGCCGAGACAATGTCATTACATCTTCTTTATGATTTGGTCAACATCCCTATATGAATAAGAACATTGTTGCCCTAGATAGTGCCGGGGGGTGAGGGAAGAATTTAGCACAGTGCTGTGAATAGAGGGGAGCAAAGCAGGGGCTGCAGTAGTGTTTAGTGTCACAGGATGGGCTTAGGGGCTCTGGCTTTAGCTCTGGTTCTCTACCTCATTGTTCTGTGTGGTCGGTTTGCCATTGCGGTCTAAGTACCACCAAAAGCAATTCACTGCTTCAGAGTCAGGTCCTAATTTTTTAGTCTTTTTTCCCGGTGAAATAAGCTGTTTGCCAGCTGGGCTCAGGGTGAAAGTTCCCCCCATAAGGTAGTATTGCACAATTATGGGCTTTGTGGGATGTTTATACCATCCTTTAACGCAACCCAGCATGTGTGGTGAGGATGCCTGTCAGTCCCAGCTCTCCTCCAGTCGTTCTTGGGCACATTGGCTGACTCCAGCCCAATCTGACCAGTGGGCAGAGGTGTAGTGTTGGGTGTAGACCACAGACCTGAGGGCCACATGCAGCCACCGAAGCTGTTTGTTCAACCCGAGTCGCGAGTTCGGTGGCTGGCCAGCCAGTCTGTGTGGGCAGGCTGGTGGGGCACGCATGGCGTGGGGAGCCTTGGACCTGCCGGACAGGCTGGCTCTCACCGGCTGGCTGGTGCGCAGGGGATGTGGGAAAGGGCTGTGGGCATTGCCATGCAGAGGGTGGGAGGCAGCTGGGAATGGCAGTGGCATGGAGGAGGCAGAGGAGCTCTGGGGTGGCCTTCAGTGGGATGGAGAGGTGTTCGAGAAGATCTGGTGGAAGTAGGAAGATGAGGAAGGTGGTAGTTGTTGCAGTTCTACAGCTGGACACAAAGCCAAAGGGAACAAGCTTCTGGAGCTCCACTGCGTGCAGACAGCTGCTGCTAAAATCTCTCCTTGCTGTGGGTCCAGCAGGCAGGGCCAGCTGCCGTACCGTCAGTGCTAGAGGGGTTACAGCCCTCCCTGCCCCTGCGTGTCCAGCTGCCTGTGCCCGAGCACACAGCAGCAGCAAGATCCCCTTATGCCTCTGCAAAAGCAATTCAAATCCTGGCATTTCCAGCGCTGTGCTGGTCCAAGCAGAGATAAAGGAGCACAAAGACAGGCATGGAAACAGCAGGCCCTGTGGTTTTACAGAACGCCTGAGTCAGGACTCCTCGGTCAGGATTCCCAGCAGTGCCATTGACTCCCTTAGGGCAAGCCACAAGTCGACCGCACGCACTGCAATTGCAGAACTCGGCTTCCACTTAGAGACCAAAATAATCAGCTCAACAAAAACTGCTTGCTCCAGTCACTGGGGGCACAGTGACTTTTCAGAAAAGTCCTGCTGTAAAAGTCATGATCGGAGCAAGCAGTTCTTCCAGTCTCCAGCCCCGTGCTGGATGTGAGCCAGGAAAGCATGCCCTTGGCTTGGTAAAAAGATCCTGACCAGTTCACAGGCTGGTTGTGAGTCTTAATCTAGGTGTTTGTAGATAAAAGGTGTCATCAAATGAAGATGAGTGGCTCTGTCTGGCTATCTGAATGATGAATGAGGTGTTGTTCCATACAAGCAGAAGGGACCTGCATGTGCATCCTTGAAGTACAGTTTTTAAGACAGCTGTTTCTGCTTCCACAGCCTGCCTAACCTGACAGACAGCCCTTTTGTCAGCGAGAGAGGCCGTTGAAGAGGTGGTACAGTCGGAAGGCTTGGTTTAAAGGACACAGGTGCCTGCAACCCACCTGCATTATAGCTGCTGCTGCAGAGACTTGTGGATCTGGTATCCCTAGCATAGGAGGCAGGAGGCTGAGGGGATCTCTTGAGTGTGGGAGCTCAGGACTGCAGCATGTTGTGCCCATCAGGGTCCAACATCAACGTGTTGATCCCCAGAGAGTGTGCGGTGACTGTAGCTAGCGTAGGTGAGACAGTGAGCCTGCGTAGGGTCTGAGGGTTGTGTTGCATCGAGTGAGGAACATTGGGAAGAAATGAGTTTTCAGCCCCACTTTTGCTCTGCCAGTTGCAATGCGCAGAGCAGGCAGCTTTGCTGCGTGGAGTCTCAGTGAGAGAACCATTAATTTTGTATTAGGACATAAAACCTGTTTGAGCTGAACAGACCGATAGTCCTTCCAGCCCAGTATCCTGTCTCCACCAAAAGCCAAGGCCGGATGCCTTAAAGGAAGGCATAAAAATCCCATAATGCCCATAATTGTGCAATACTACCCTATGGGGGGAGATTTCACCCTGACCCCAGCTGGCAGGCAGCTTATACCCTGAAGCAGGAGAATCAATAGCTGCTATGATTTTCATTTGAGCTGGTGTCACTGCGGATGCTGTTCTTACTCACATAAACGTCTGATCCTGTTGTGAAACTCTCTAATGCTGTTTGTTAATACTGCTCGTTTGATATCTTGGCAAGGAGCTGATGTTCTCAGATATGGTGTTCAGGATAGATCCTGGATGATCTGCCGCAGGCTGCTCATAGGAGAGCAGAAGAGGAGCTTAGCCCCTTCCCCACCACCCCAGCCAGTCCCTGCATCTTCTTGTGCTCTTTATTTAATATTAACTCTCCCCATGGCCCTGCCGTAGAGTGACCATGATGGGGAGGAGCAGCACTGGCCATTCCCATGTCTGTATTGTTTTTTGGCTTGGGTATTGCCTTATGAGTAGCCGTGTACCAAAGGTAAGTTTCTTTGCCTCTGGAATATTTGCAGGATATTCCTTAGAGAGGGACTGTGGGGCTAATGGGAGACTGGTTGATCTGTGGCCAGGTGTAACCTCCTCACCACTACTTCAGGTGATGGAAGCACTTTCTTGTCTAGCAGTGCCCTGTCACTCCTTTTCTCCTTGGACATCCCAGCCAGACCTCCTGCTGTTAATGCCAGGTGAAGCCTGCTGGGGAGCTGAGGAGGTGGTGTATGACAGGGGCTGGAGCGGTTGGAGACCAGGACAGTGGCTCACTGCAATGTTTGGGAGGAGAGCTTGACATGACTTCAACTCTAGCGAGAACATTTGGTTAGATTTTCACCAAGTAAGTAAAAACATAGTTTTTCACCCAGGGAAGAAGAGCTACTGCCAACTAGCCATCTTTAGGGTGAGATATCCAGCCCAGAGACCGCCTCTTCCACTTGTCTGGCTTCCCTCAACCCCCACCAGCCCTGAGCATGGGAGAAGTTAAAAAGAAGACTACCCATGAAGGAGCGGCAAAGGTGTGTTTGCCTGCTAGCAAAACAGGAGAGGGGAATGAAGGCAGGAGAGCAGGTCTCGTCATGTAGAACGGGGAGGAGGTGACACAGCCCGTGATGATTGGACCATTAAATCTAGCAAAGGCACGGACATTTACACAATGTGGCTCAGGGAAACAAACGTTCTGTTGTAACAATAACTCTCCAATAGCAAGCAATAATAAGTACCTGCAATCATTTTTCTGCTGATCCAGTGCTTAATCCTATTGTACAGACTCCAGGTCAAATTGTCCTCAAACCACAGTGCAGAGGCCAGATAGGTTTACAGAGATCTGCAGCCGTGACCAAGAGGAAATTTTGGCTCAGAAATCCATTTGTAAATGTCTCTCAAATGTCTGCTTTTGTTTCCTGTGCCTCCTCTCTGCCAGCCCTTCTGCCTCCAGAAATCTCCGCATTGGAGGGAACCATCCCAGTCCTCATGGTCAAGCCCCCTTTATTCGGCCCCACATCTCCCCGTGAGTCTCACTCGCCAACTACAAAGAATGCCAGAACTGCCTGAGACGATCACAAAATTGGCTTAAAATCCTTATAGTTTACAAATCTGGCTTTAACTCTTTTTATTTATTGTAGATCTGGGGAGGAGGAGTTTAATCCTGAAGCCTCATTCTCAGACTTTTCAGCTGTGAGAGTTGAGAGTGCCATTTTTGCAATAACAAAAGTGGAATTTTGCATGGGGATGCAGGGCCCCAGGAGTGGGGGACTGAAGAACAACACCCTGTTTCTGAAAGCTTCACAGTGAAGTCTGGGCTCTTGGTGGTTTGGGGCTTCCAGGGCCGATACCCATCTGGAAAATATCTTTATAGATCTTAATTCACCAACTCTAATCCCATGGAGCATACCAGACCCCGCTGAATTGTTGTTCGTACTGTGAAGTACAGGCGCAAGGTTTGACCAAGGCTGCTTAGATCTGATGTTGGGCTTCTGGTGCTGGGTGGCCCTGGCCAGGGGCAAAGCCCAGGTCCCGTGTTTGGTGACCAGGTCCTGTTCGTCACCGGCGTGTTCAGGGTGTGAACCTGCTCATAGCTGGGGTGCTGGCAGGAGTCCTGGAGGTTAAGGCAGTCTTAAACTGGGATTAAGAGCAAAGACAAAGAGAATTTTACCCCTCTGCGGGCTTGGGGTTTTCAGCTCTTTTTCAGCTGGATAGAGGACATGGAAGGGCAGAAAAACCCTTTCTCAGTCCCATGTCTGGCCAGGCAGGGGATTGCGTAATGCTGCAGATGTTCCAGCTGTGCTGTTCAAGTGCAGATGAGTTTGCTAGGTGTTGCTTCTGTCTTGGTTTGCTCTGGGCTTTGGGCTACCAGGCTGTGCCAGAAAAATGACTTACAGGTGTTAGTCACGTATTTTCTTGGCCTGACAGCTGCGTGACACCCAGGACTGACCAGAGCTGGTAAGAGGTGTCCCTTTTTCCTGAGTGCAGATACACTTTAGAGCTAGTGATTCAGCATTCAGATGATATTTCTCCCACAGCAGCATCCTTCCTGAATAGTGCAGTGCTCCTGAATTGGAGTGAATGGTGCTAGTGTGTGAGAACGCCTACTATATTTTTACTATCACTCGAATGATGGGATGTGCCTCCTTTCCTCTGTAGGTATAGTCCCAGCTCACTGTTCCTGTATTGCTTCTAAATCAGCTTCACCGCTTCTCTTCACAACCGCATAGGTCCTGATCATAGGACAGGAGTGCGACCCTCCACTGGGTGGGAAGGGATTGAATTGGGACAGGAAGAGATGCCAGAATGTGTGACATGGGTGTTGTGAGACACTGGGCTCGGGGCTGGGGATGATGTGTGGCTGGAGTCTCCTTGATACAAGGTGAACTGATCATGAAAAGTTCGTGACTCTCTGTAACTCATTCCCTCCCTGGGGCTGTCTGAGCTCGATTATGATTTTCCAGAGATGTCTAGAAAGGGGAGATGCCTGTGATATGTTTGTTTTCCTCTTCTTTCCCTTTGATGCCTCTTCCCTAATCATTGGAGACTTCTGCAGCTTGGGGTTGACCTTCTCTGCTTGGGCTGGACCAATGCTCCCTTGGTGAGTAGGTATTAACGGCAGGGGAGGGCAAGACCTGTGATAACTCAGTCTGGCAGCCCCAGCCCTGTCAGCACCAATGTGATGGAATAGTCTTTGGAGACCCGAAGAGTCTTCTGACCCAGTCAGCTCTTCTTTTTGAAAAGGGTTGTTGTAAAAGGAGTAAAGGAAAGTAACCATACAAAGCCCTGAAAACCTGGAGGAGGGGACAGAAATTGAGACATAAGAAGGTAAGGCAAAGAAAAAGGTAATAAGAAGGTAAGTTTAAGAAAAAGGTTAAGGTGATGCCACCCCTGTAGTCAGTGCTGGTGTTGGACAGTAAATCTGGACTTGATCCTGCTCTTCCTGCCGATGAAACTCCTGCTGGTGTCCACGTCTGAAAGTGTTAGAGTAGTGCCTTGGTAAAACGTGTGTGTTGGGAGCAGGGAGGCCCCAAACATTGCTGGCGCATGCACTCAGCCCTGCTGAGGAACCCCTTAGGAGGAAAGGGATGTCTGGGCAGTGCAGATGGCAGTGTCATTTGGACTCACCGCCTTGTGACACCTGCCTGGCTCCAGAGCTTGTCCCTGCAGCTGCAGGCAAGTGCTCTCCTCTCCCAGGCTGGAGCGCCCCAGACCCAGGGACTCGTGGTTCTTCCTTTGGGAGTGTGTGACCGGGCAGAGGCTTGCTAGCAGCAGTGTGGTTTCATTTTAACAAAGGAATAAAATGAGGGAAATGGATTTTCTCTCTGCCAAAGATTTATATCCATCTGTCTCACCCAGACCATCCCACCGCTTCTCTGAGCCCCAGGCAGACTTTTGAGAGCTGGTTGCGGCTCAGTTTCCTGCAGCTTAAGACACTGCCCTTTAGCAGTTAGTTGAGCTTTGGGTTCCCTGAGTTCAGACCTTGGACTTTGTGGCCGGAGCACAGCATGGAGCATGTTCTGCGGTGGTGCAGTGTGAATGCAGAAACCTCGTTCTTTGTTCTTTCAGCGATGGTGGTGGTGATGTCAAGGTACCATCCTATTCCCTGCATATGGTTTTCATCACTCTCCTATTAAGCTAAGCCAGCTTGTTAACACAGCACACGTCCCAGGACCCAGATTTATAAAACAGATCAGCTGCTCTTGCTGCAACATGTAGTGGCAAGGAGCAGTGGTGTGTTGCAAAATGATTATTTCCTCATGTCATACCGGCCTGAAATTATGCCAACACACTTTAGGGTTAAGAAGCACCTTTAGTTTGTAAGCAGGGTTGCTGCTTATCTCTGTTTCTCATATTTCTATATCCCCTATACCGCAATGAGACAACTTGGTGTCCAGGAAGGTTACCCCAGCACCTGGCCCCCGCAGCTCTGAGTTAGGACACCTTGTCACCATTGTGGATCCGGAGGTCAGTGATCTGTGAGTGCTTCGTACACATGCACACCCTGAGGTGCGTTAGAGGGATGTCAGCTACCTGTGTCGCTGTCTTTGTAGTGCCTGCAGCCCCAGCCCTGGTTCCCCAGGCTGGAAGGGCTTTGGTGTGGGGCTGGGAGCGTGGAAGGCAGGATTGGCAGCTGGCTGGGCAAGCAAACCACTTCAGTCATTGCACTGGAGTTGGCCCCAGTCAAATATTTTCTGCCACTGATTCTTACCAGTCTTGTGGCATCCCCAAATGAGGCACGGGGGATTACAAACAGTCAGCTTTCGTTTAAAGCCTGACCTTGGCATCAGGCTGTTAGCATGGCAAGGAAGAGAGATGAGTTAGCTGGCAGCCTGCCTGTGTGTGGCAAGGGCTCTTTAAAGCCTCAAAGGATGCATTAGTTTGATGTCAGAGGCTTTGTTTGTGGCATTCCCCAGAATAATCATCCTCCCTCTGTGTGTGTGTGTACATGTATCTCCTCCCTGTCTGAATCTCTGATGCTCCCCATCCTGTGTCCGAAGAGCGCAGTTAGACAGCATGGATAACTCCAGTGAGACAGATGGAGATGGATCCAGGCCTCTGTGGGGACAGCTGCGTCCCTGACAGTCCCCTCTGGTCGTGCACCTGTTAGGAACTATACTTAGCATGGGAAAACTTTCCAGAAAAGAGAAAGCAGGGGAGAGGTGGGGAGGCAGAAAGACTGGGAATTTGGCCTCATTCTCTCCAGCGGGTCCTGAAGCTCCAAAAATGTCTCTCAGTAATAGCATCCAAAAATGACAATCAGGTGAAAAGCAGGCAGTGTACCAAGGTGTGCTGGCACTGTTCGGAGACAGCCTGAGGGAGTGACGGCTTCATAACTGCTGGGTGAAATGCCAGGAAGCCGGGTGTGTTTGTCCTGACAGGCCCCAGCGGTCCAGATCACTTGGCAACTGCCATATGGGAACTCTGGTAGATACTGAGTGAGGCACGTGCTGGGGGGTCACAGGTTGAGCCTTCACTGTTGTGAGATGTGAGGCAGTGCAGGCTCCCGTGTCCATCACATATCACCCAGGACTATTGCAGTACCTCTAACGCTCCCCCATTCAAGCAGCCCCCGTTCCTAAAGCACTCGGCAAGCTGTCCTCCTGTGCTCCAACCTGTCTGCCACACTTAGAGCCATCCATCCGCCTGCCCACCATCCCTGTGCATAGCCACCTACCCGTAGAGCTCGTGTGGAATGAATGGGGGAGGAAATCCTCCTCCTTTTGGCACTGTACAAGGTTCTCTGTGAGGAGATGGGAGGCTTTTCAGCTTTTTATAAATGAAGAACCTGAAGTTAGGTGCCCATGCTCTGATGCTAATTGAATGTGCTGCTCCCTTTCTTGCAGCAGGGGCTCCCTGGAAGCCTTGCAAGGAGGCAGCCAGCCATGGTGTCTTGCCTGAGCAGAGGCAGCAGATTCAGGTAGGTTTAGGGGCCATGTTTTCTTTTATATCCTTTTCCTTTGATAAGTGCTGAGCTGCATTTTCACCACACAAGACTCCCGTTGGCACAGGAGGTGCCCGATGGCCATCTCTGCTGTGTCACTCGTGACATGCAGCAGTGGCTGCACCCTCTCTAGACCACCCCTCATCTTCCTCCCTGGGGAGGAGCTCCTGAGCTCTTTCTCCGGAGAGAGTCCCCTGCCTGGAGCTCCAGCTGGTGAAGAGTGAAACTCTATCAGTGCTTTGTAACTGCAGGAAGCTTCGGGTGAGTGAGAATCCGGCAGCTCTCAAATGCCTCCAGAGCCGTCCCGCAGCAGGGCCCAGCTCCCGGCGCTGCTAACAGGTGGCATTGCCTCCCTGGAAGGACGCTCTGCTTTGCTTTCAGCTGCTCTCCCGCTATGCCTATCCACACGCCCTCTCTAATACCCGCACGCCGCTCATGCAGTTAGCGTTTCAGTATTTATGGCCACCTGGGCTGTTGCTTAGTGGTGGGGATTTGCTGTACTTAGATGAAAAATGCAACAGGAACTTTAAACTGCTCTGTGGCTAAATTGAGTTCAGTTTTCCAGTCCCTGCAGCTCTCAGCTATCCTCCTCTGCCCTGCTGCTGTGCCCTCTTAGCAAGAAGCAAGAAAACTATTATGTTGCATTTAGGAGCCACTGAGCACTATGAGTTTTACTAAACATCTTCCCTGAATGATGTTCTTTCTTAGTCAATGTTTCCCCAGCCTCAGGGGGAAGATCTGGGTGTGAGACCGAGAAATGAAGAGCGAATACAGCATATCGTGAGGATATCTGCAACATCTCCAGCTGATAAGATAAATCCATACTATTCCTAGCTGCCTAATCTGGATTTTTGTGGCACTGGAACAGTTTGCATTTACACACCTGTGCAGCAGGTGTGAATGGGAGCGTCTTAACCATTTCCAGGCGCTCCAGCCCTGCTGGTACCAGTGCCCGCTGTGCCAACTCCTGATGCCACAAGATTGGTATCTGTGCCATCCGAAGTGGGGAAATGCTTGTCTCCTTCCAGTGGCCACTTGCAGCTTTTTCCTTTTAAGACTGGGAAAATCCTTCTCACGTTTCCCAACTTTTCCCTGTGGCGTTAGGAAGTGATGCGTAGGGAGAATCATACCTATTTCTGCTTGTGAGGGGGAGAAACAGGAGGTCGTTCCTAATCTCAGTCATGGAGATGGACTGAATGAAGCTGGTAAGCGTGGGATAACTGGGTAACCTGTATGTTACTTGCAAGGTGCTTAACCTCTCGTCATATATGCCATGGAGGCTTTCCTGGAACCAGAGGCACTAGCCAGCATAAATTGCTTCTATCAATGTGCTTTATTGGACTACATCAAAGCAGAATCGATAAAGAGTTAAAAAAAACCCCAAAAATGGGCTTACTAAGCCAGACCAAGTCATAAACAGATTTAGAGTGCTGTGGAGGTCAGGTTTCAGCCGGCATTCATGAAAATAGGGGGGTTCTGGCGTTGTCGGAGGGTGATTCATTGCACTGGAATATTTCAGGGGAGGAGAATTGTACAGGAGTTGTTAACACACTGCTGCAAAGAGAGGGGCTCCTTGTGTGTCAGGCTTCTGCCTCCAAGTTTGCTGTCACAGATTTGTACTGATATCATTTATATCAGTATAAGTTATCTGTTTCCAGTTAACCTAGATGAAAGCCTGAATGTGGTTATTGCATTCTAAGGTTGCTGGAACTTGTTAATAATTTAGAATAATAAAGTCAGTCAAATTAATTCACTCCTAAAATTGAGCTTATTTGCATTGGCTTGTCTTTTTTTTGTAACAGATCTCTCTGCGGGCATATGTTTGTGTAAGCTTTTTGTATGTGCTTGTGAGTGTTTGTGTGCATACGTAATTTCCTTCACCATCTTACAACCAAAAGAAGCTGAGCTGGATTTAAGCGTTGTACAAGAAAAATGGTTTCTCCCTGCCTGTGAATATATTCAGTGAAGGTCCACCCCAAAGCGAAGCTGAATAGCTAAGGTATAAATCCATGGGAAAAAATGGGGTTTGTGATGGAAATGCTCCCTCGTTTTAAATTATAGCTAGGCATATGTGAAGCTGAAATTCATGCTGCAGCATCCAGACGGTGCCTCAAGCTGGCCGCACGTTCCCAGAAATAAAGAAAAATACCACAGCCTACCTGCAAAATGACCTTTCTCCTAACACCGACTTGCAGCTCAGAAGCTTTTGTGCTGTAAGAGGCAGGGTAAGATACATGAAGTGACAGATTGCTACTGACAGTGAAAGGCTCTTTCAGCTGCATTTCTCTACAGCCACAGTGATATATCCAGGGGCTTGTTAGAGGAACAACGGCACCAGCCAGTAACCAGTTGGTCTAAGCCCTAGAGATAGACCGTATGTCCCACACTCTGTTTCCTAATCTGCAAATGTAAATTCAGCTGCTGTATCACTTCTCTTCCTGCATGTTATATAGCAAAGAAATGCACACGTGTATTTATCTGTCTATGGCAATGCTTAGATCTGTAAATAACAATGTTTGTATTTGTGCATGCGTGTATGTGCATATTTATGTGTCTATGTATTTATTATGGGTGAGGCTGGTTGTAGAGCAGTCCAGAAAAATGGAAATCCTCTTGTGCAAATCATGCTTTCTTGGAGGAAAGGAGAGCCCGGACACCAGGGGTTATGAATAGGCCCTGAACTGCAGTGAAAATATTTTTTTGAAGGCAAAACAATTTCAGGGAAAGGGTCTCCAAAAAGTCCAGTTTCAGGAGGTAGCTCAATTGAATTTCTGGTTCCTGGCTGCCTGCCTGGAGGGCCTCTTGTCACTTCTACTTTCTTCCAACAAGGCAGAAGGCGGAATTGACAGCAGCCTTCCCTCCAGGCTGTTAGAGAAGCAGGGAAGCCAGATGCTTTGCCTCCCTGCTCCCTCCCCCTTCTGTGGCCCAAGAGCCAGAGAGTTAAGTTGCTTAACTTTTCCATCGTTGCTCTCCAGTGTTCCTGGTCTGACCCAGCGGGGATCCTGAGGAATGAAATAATGCCTGGTAGTCAGCAGAGTTCGGTGTGTGTACACAAAAGGGTTCCTAACTATTGAGGGATAGGAGTGTGCGCGTCACGCAGTAAAGTATCATTATGCTTTTGTATAGAAAAGTAAAATTATACCTTTGTACAGAAAGTTTATGCAGAGAGGCACACTGGTGGAAATGGGCTGATATACAAGCCTCTCCCCTAGAGCAAAACCAGGGCAAAGAGTTGTACAATGTGATTCCAGAGCTTCCATTCCAAACTCACTTCTAAACTTGCTCTCAGCCTGTGCTATTTGTGTAACTGCATATAGGTTACGTTGTAGGTGATAGCTAAAATATTCTTATGATTTCTTCTGCAAGGACAGTATGCTCAGCCCCTCTCTTTTCTTCTTTGTACAGGATTATCGTCTTTAGGTGGTGAGAAATGTAAGAAGGTTTCAGTTGCTGTTGAATTAACATTTCTATACGCATCATTTAACTAGATAATTTGCTGACTCTCAAATTTTTGTGTAGTCAAATTGGTTGGCTGTTTTAACATTCTTAAGTGCTAGTTAACATGATGTGGAGAATGAACCCCTTTCTTTAGATTCAGGGCAGTAGCGGGGAAAGGTTCTCTAATACAGTTTTTTGAGACCTGACCTGCTCCAAGTCAGGGGTTGTGCATTTCCGAACAGACAGGAGCATTTCCCAGGAGCTCTTGCCCTCCCTTTCCAGTCTGCTGACAACTGCAAAATGGGGTAACAAATTGGTAGTGGATGGCCAGGAAATGACACCCTCTCCCTCCCCGAGCTCATCTCATTGCGAAAAGCTCCAAACGCCAGTTAAGATGAGAACCCTTCTTCTCTGCTAAGCTCATCTGTACCGAAACTGGCAGTCTGTGGGCGAGTGTCTCTGCAACCTGTTGGCTCTGCCAGGGGTCATCCAGACATCTCGAAAAGCAGTGAAATCGTAGGCTTTCATTAAAGTACATACTGTCCTTTTCTCCTCCTCTGTGCTGCTTTATGCTTTCTCTATACCCAGAAGTTATATCACTGTCCATCCAGTGTGTGCTCGTACACTCCTTCCGTCTGCCACTGGTCTCTCTGTCCCTCTGCCACCTTCCCTGGGTGGGGAGAACCAGTGACTGAGCAGGCGTTCCTCCTCCTCCTCGTTTGGCATGCATTGCTCCCTGTGCCAACTCAGGCAGGAATGAACATCAGCCTAGGGCAAACCACAAACATTTGTAGCCTGCAGCAAGGCAAAATGTGTTGCCCAGAACAGCCTTTGGAAATATTTTAATTGCCCCTGGTTGAACTGGCAATCAACTAACTTGAGGTAAAGATCACAAGTGGAGACAAAGTCTAAGGGGAATTTTATGCTTGGAGTTAAATTTCAGCAACATTTTTGCAGCATTTCTAATTGGTATGGTTTAACAGCCATCACCAAACATCCCCAAATCAAAACAGTTCTGATGTACGTGGAAAGCAAATCACAGTCATGCAGCTCTAGCACAGTATTGTGAGGCGGATGAACATGGGGCTTATAAAAGAATCAGCCTAACCACTGAGGTGTTTCTGGGCAGGTTTATAGTCAGAAGACTTCTTTAATGGACTGTAAATCAAAAACTGAATTTTATTTTTTGTTTCTCCAGACTTGCCAGTGAAAGAAGAGCTTGCATCTGCCTGACTGCTTTCAGATCAAGTCATCTTTGCCAGCCAAAGCAGATTCTTCTTGCCTGCTTCCAAGAGGCATGAGCTTAAACAACTGGTCCCAGAGTGGGGTGTCTCTACAGTCTTAGCCATGAAGAGAGGTGATTATTCCTCCCTAATAATTCAGTTTCCCGTAAGGAAATTATCACACACACAGAGGCGTGCACCTTCCTCTGTTCTGTCGACATGCACTGCTAGAAAGATTTATTTCAGTAATAAGGTCTTCGCAGTGAAATGTAACAAAATGAGGGAGCAAGTTTATTAATTATATATTTTACAGTTAATGAAAGATAATATTTAACAGAAGTAATTGCAGGCATCTGCCTTGATGGCACAATTCATTTTCAGTAATAAATGGTTTGTGTGTCCCTTTGTTGGACTGATCAGTTACAGACACAAATCCTGCCTCGTGCTAAGCCCCTCTTATCTCTTTTCATTTGCAGGAGGTGAAATGTTCTCCTGTTCAGTGTATATGGAAGAGACTGGAGCAGAGCTGTTATCTCCGTAATAGTAAAACTACAGTGAAATCTAAGTTCTTTGTTCATGTTTCATTGCCTGATTTGAGGAAAACAGTGATTATGAGATCAGACATCAGCCTCAGGGTGAGTATAGATACCACCCACACCAGCTCTACCAACACACTGCAATCTATATCTGGTTCTCTCTATTCTTGTCTATCCCTCGCAGCCCTGCTGGAGGCTCTGATAGGCATAAAAGCCTTGTTCTACAGGACTTGGGTATTTCACCCCTCAAGCTGCTTCTAAGTAGCTTCTTCCATTTCTGCTGAAATATCATGTAGGAGCACTTGTCACTCATCTCAGGTTGTGTTCAAGCCATTTTCAAAACCTGGGCATGGATATACATTAGCTGTCCATGTAGTAACTTGACAGGTTGTCAGAGCATGTGCCCCTTTGGTATCCGGTACAAAGGGTGGCCGGGTGTCTTCTTGTATGCCCTGACATTTGTAGAGTGGGAAAGTTTATTTTGCAGTATCACCGATAATTTGTCTATGCTCCTAACACCTTTCAAGCGGGTTGGTAGATTCTACGTCATGTAGGTGTCCATCTCTCATTATCTTTCTGCTACCTGAGGTACACTACAGAGCCTGTGACACACAGTTGAGTGATTTTTATTCCCTCCACTTGAGGGAAGTATCTTACAACATTTTACACTGGTCCACTGCGATTGACTCATGCCACCTATTTCTGAAATGCAGCCAACAAGGTGAGAGAAGATCTAGAAAAGTTAACAGCATCCAGATCAATTTAGGACAGGAAGTAAAAACAAAAGTTAGATAAAACATTGTAAACAGACAAACCCAGCATGCCTGCCAAACACAGAGCCATCCTGTGTGACAGTGTGACATTCCTTCCTTCTTTCGTCTTTTTTTTCCTTTAAAACCTGTTGGCGCAGTTGGTGGGTTCTTCCCATGGGGTTCGCTGCAAATGAGCTGTGACAGGTGAAGTCATTAGCTCTAACAGCTATGCACACCTCAAGACAACAGTCCTTCATACCTAAGAGGTTGACGGGAACTTTTCAAGGAGGTGTTTATCTAACGGACTGCCATGGGGATCAGGGTTAGGTCCAGTCTTCTTTAGTGTCTTCATTAATGAGCTGGAAGAGGGGGTAAACAGCATATTAATGACATCTAGGATGAAATGAAGAGAGAACAAAACGAAGGGCCGGGGGAGGTCACTGGTGCCAGCCCGCCAGAAATGAGTAGGACTGGGTTGTATCTGCCATGGGCTTTCAGTCTGGCTTCACATTGGCCTGATTTTGTAAGTAAAATGCAGAGACTTGGGGCTGAGTCTGGGCAACCAGGGCGGTGGGTTGCGTATTTGTAAGGGCATCTGTTAAGCTATAGTGTTGGCTACTCTGCTTTAGAACAGAGCTTTTCTGCAGACCCGTCTTGTAAATATTTAAATGCATGAATAGCGGAATCAGCAAGTCTGGGTGGAGATTTGCAAGCTGGAGGGAAGCAGAGAGTGTGTGAGTTGCATGTCTCTTTCTCACGTGTCTGCACTCGCGTGTGCACATCTTCCAATAACTTCCAGAGAGATTTTCATCCAAAGAGCTCTGAAAGCCTTTCAGGCATCAATCACACAAGCTCCGCAATAACCCTGGCAAGGTCAGGAGGTGTTATCAGATGGGGGAAAAGTCTGTGTCTCTGCGTTGTTCCTCAGAGGAGCAATTTGTGCCTGAACAAGGAGAGGTGAACAGAGGGCTAGTGACTCCTGCAAGTGTGCGCATTTGCTGCAGTCAGAGCTTTCCTGATTCCTAGAGCCAGGGACGGGAGCCAGGTCTCCTGAACCCCTGTTCTCCGCCTTGACCACTAGAAACACTTCCTCCCCACAGAAACCTCACCATGAAACCACCTACAGGAGAACGGCTTTGTTGTTTGGCAGAGAGAGCGCAGGGTCTGCTCTACCCAATCCGCAGGCGCATTTTTGGGGTTGCGTGTTTACTAAAATCTTGGCTTTGCTGGTCTGGAGAGAATAAAAGTTGATTGTTCACCAGCCAGGGATCGGCGTCTCCCTGCCTGTACGTGTAAATATTTCTGTACAGCCATACCAGGCCATAGGGAACGTTTGTGGTGCAGCAGCCTGCTTGTATTAGAAGCCTTGTCTCTCTTCTGTGGTAAACATGTCTCTTGTTACCTGTTCTCACTGAAGCTTTTCTGGCTTCTCCTATCCTTTACTTGGCCACTTTGGCTTCAGGGCCTCATGATAGCTGGATTGATTTATTTATTTAATAATAAAACTTAAAGAACTGGTTGTTTTCCAGATTTCTCTGTCCCAGGCAGTGGCTGTCTCTGAGGAGCCAGGTCACGATGGTGTTAGTGTGGAGAGAAGCAGGGCTGCTTGGTGTGAGCCTCAGCTCTGCCAACCCTGCTGTTCCTTCTGCCTTTCAGCCTTCTCCCAGTAACCCCCCTCCTCCTGAACTGGCAGGAAGGATTGCAGTGCTGTTCAGGCTGTCCAGACCTTGCCAGTTCCGTCCCTCTCAGGATGTGGCAGAGATCATGTAAAAGGGAGTTCACAGCCCAAGCCTACAAACAGGACCATGTGACAGTAGAGAGAAGATGACAGAAGACAAGGAGTGGGCCTTCCATCAGTTATTTCTCCTGTGCAGGTCCCTAGTAGGTGTCACGGCACATGTTTGCTGTCTCTCACCCACTCCGTGGGCCCGTGTCTGAGTGTGGCTGCTCAGCACATGGAGGATCTCCCAGAACCCAGGTTTGGCTGTGCAGATCTGGGCTCGTGGGGCAGAACGGAGCCTCCCTGTACAGTGCTGCTGGTGCGTTCGGTCCCAGTGGGAGTCCAGCACGAGAGTCTCATGTCGTATTTGTGAGACTGGATTGCTTGCCCTGTTCTCCAAGCCAGCATAGCACACAATACTGAGATTGTGCAAGGACAATCATGATGGGAGAGAACTGAGCATTGTGGGGAGAAGAGACAGGCAGTGAGCAGGCAGTGAGCAGGCAGCAGCGGGAAGTGGGGATGCTTATGGAAGTGAACTCTTGGTTGGAGATATCAGGAAGGAAGATAGGAAGGAGGAAAAGGCCAATCGGATCCCAACCTGAGGCATCTGCTGCTCGTAATCCGAAGGCAATCAACTCCTGGTTGGTGTGGGAAAGGGTTCCCCCACCCTGCAGCTTCACGTGTGGTACCAACAGGTCTAATGGGTCATTTTGCTGCTTTAGGAGACTTGATTTTATTCAGCTTCCTAAAATCTTGAGTTCTGCGATAACTGCATGACAACACTGCTTTGAGCAGAAGTCAGTCAAACTGGTTCATCACTAATGCTTTCCTGTCTGACGGTTTTACAGCTGGATAATGAAACCCACTTCCCATCGCTCTCTGACCTTGGTTTTGCAGAGTGTTCAGGCGCATCTTAAAGACTTCATATTTCAAGAGGGAGGAGTCTGTCACAGCTGCAGCTCTGTGCCTCGGGTGTTTCGTTCCCCTGAAGGTTTGGCCCTTCCTTCAGGAGGAGGTTTGTATATTCACGGTGTTTCTGCCCATAGGACTGATAACATTGAGATTGTCTTACACATCAGCAACAGAATAAAGAAAGCAGTGGCAATCAGGACCCAAAAAAATTATGTTTATCATCTGTAATCATCACACGGGGTCTAACAGCACATAAGCACTTCTAGCAGGCTGCTTTCAGGAACACGTAATGCAGGCAGTATCATTGGAGGATTCACTGATTATTTAAACGGATACTAGCCAGCCATTGAACAGTGCAGTGGGGGATTCTCTGGACGGCAAGCACACCTATTTATTACATACGTTGAAAACAAGGGAGTTTCCAGTGCTGAACCCATCTCTGTGTGTGCAAGTGTTAATGCGTGTAGTTTCAGAGTCAGGCTGCGGAAATAACAACTGAGTCTCTTTCTGACTGATCCCTGGGATTTGGAAGGTATAATCTGGAAGAGCCTACAGCTGCTTGAACCCCTCTCCATGGAAGGGATTATTCCAAGGGAACTCTCTGATGTTTCCCCTTGAGGCTCTGTCTGCTCCTCCCTAGTTTCACGCCAGTCCTGAAATACATAACCCTAAACAAAGACTTTAGGACTGAGTTTCCCGCTGGCAGAACTATCCTCCATCACACTACTGCACAGTCTGAGGGTGCTGAGCAGAAATGTCTGAGCAAATTCAGTTGATGTCAGTTCAGAAAAGGCCCCCGAAAACATTTGCAATCAACAAAACCCAACATTGTTCAACCCATATCCTTGCAGCTTAGTCCTCTCTCTCCTCATGCTGCACTGTTAGGGAGAGACAAGCTTTGGAGCAAGGGAGAAAGGGCCAAAGAAAGTCTTGGCCAAAATGAGTACAGTCAATTGCTGCATTTAGCCATTTGGTGGAAGGTCTTAGTAACAGTCTGCTTGGAAGTAAAAGCCTTAAAGCTGAGAGCACAGGAAGAGTTAAAGCCAGATTTGTATGTGTAGTGGAATTAGTTGGAATCCCATCAAAAGCCCATGACACTTCATCTCTTCAGCAAAACATTTGAGATGCTGCACGTTAAGTTACTGTGATGTTCCGGGTTATAAAGTGGCTTTCTAAACCCCTTGTTTTCCATGATGATCTCCAGATGAGGATGTAAAATCCCTCCTTACAGGATGCCAATCCTGAGGTGTCTCAGGGAAGGATATTTCTCAGTATCTGTCAATGGGAACTGGTGTTTCTCCTGCACACACCACCTCACTGCCAAGAAATCTGCTTTAGCAAGGCTCTTATGAACTACTTTCAAACCTGGAAAGGCTTTTTTTAGAGCCAAATGTTGATGTAAGTGCATTTTTACTAAAATTCAAATGCAAACCAATCAGCATTTCACTCCAGCACTTCAGTTTTCCTGCAGATTATTTTTCCAGGGGCACCTTCTCCTTCTGGTTTATCTGGAAGACTGTGGGAATGCTGTCAAGACGGGAGCCGTTCTCCTGCATCTAAAGGGCAACCAGCTTAGGGACTGAGCCAGATACTTCTGTTGTGTGGGTATCTCATGCCAGTGAGCTGAAGAGGAGAGCTGAGCTCCATGGTGTGCTCCGTGCCTGGTCAGAAAAGCGTGGCTGTTAACTATGCAAGTGAGATTCTGCCTGCTGTTTCAGGGACGTATAATCCTACAATCAGAGGATAATGTTGGGTGAAAGGAGCCTCAGGGAGCCTTCAGTCCGGGTCCCTGCTCAAAGCACAGCCAGCCTCAAAGTGAGGTCCAGTTGGTCTGGACATCATCCAGTCAGCTTTTGTATATCTTCAAGGACAGGGATTGTTCCGCCTCTCTGGGCCCCTGTCCAGGATAATTGGGGTTTTCCTGATGCTGAGTGCTCAGTAGCTGAGTGTGAAATCTTGTCCAAAATCTTTGCCCTTTTCTGTGCTAGGATAGGTTCTGCTTGCAAAGCAGTTTTATCACTAACTTAATACCTGCCAGACTTTCCCTGCGCTCTTAAAGCTTCTCCAGCCTCTTCCTTGGACTTTTCCAAGTGCAGAAAGGACAGTGCTCGCTCCCATCCCAGTGTGTACACGGGGTGGCTGTTCTGTTACTGGCACAGAGGACTTAGGGCCAGCCTAGACCATTGGATCCCCTGGCCCAGCTGGTGAAAGGAAGACAAGACTATGGGAGTCAACCAGTGACTTTTGTTGTAGCTGTGGAGCCTGGAGCAGGACAGTGAAGGGAAGGAGACTTAAAAGTAGTGACCCTGGGTGGGTAGCGGGGTTGCTTTGGTGGTATGTTTGCCTATGTTTTGCATTGGTGAGTAGAAGTAGAGTCATGTTCTGAAACAGATTTTTGGGTGGGATCTCCTTGGCTGGGGATGAAGGCTGACTCCTGTGGGTCACCCCCGCAGGGCTGAAGGCTGCTGCTTGCTGGAATGGGGAAATTCTGGAGCAGTGGGGCAAAACCTCTGGATCTTTATGCTTCAGCTCAACCAGTGTAGGAAGAGAGTGGGACCTGTATAGCAAGGGGCCTGAATGTCCCTCCCATGGTTCTTCAGAGGAAGAAATAGAACAGAAGAGGAAGATGCTGAACCAGTGATGCAGCTGGGGGAGCTCCTGTGGTAGACCTTCAGCATGAGAGCTGCAAAACGAAGCTTTGTGGTATGGAACTGTACAAGGTAAAAGGAGGAGGCATGTCCCAGAGAGCTCCCTACCAAAGCGTGAGACTGATGGAGGTGAACAGAGGAGCAGTGAAGTGATTCTGACTGTGATCTTGGTGCTGCGCTGTCAAACTTGCTGTAGGAATCACAGTGAAAGAAGATTTTGAAGAAGACAAGTAAGGAGCTTTGTGGGTGTTCTTCCCTTCTAGAAGCATGAATAAAGAAAAGCACGACAGTGCTTCCTTGAAAATCTGGTGGGTGGACCGGTGCTATGAGCTGATAGAAGGTGGGGGCTGATTCCTTCATAATGAATGAAAGATGACAGATGGGGAAAGGCAAGGGAAAGGCCTTCAGCACTAGTATAATTAACTTACTTCTGAGAACATTGGGATGGGCTTTTTTCCTAATATGAAAGAGAAAAGAGAGGATATTTGAGTGAGAGTAATGGGATAATGGGAATTGTGGAGGTGAATTTGGTTGGTCCTCTGTTCCTGCGACACCTGAAGCAAAGACCCTGTACCAGCTTCAAGAGCAGAGAGAGAGGATGGCCTCCCTGGTCTTAGAGAGGGTAGGCTGCGTGGGGCTGGTCTACCTCCTCCTAACGTCATCAGTGGTCCTGAGCTCTTGTTTTGGAAGAGGAGGTGAAGAAACAGACCCCTTTCAGCCCAATAATGACTTCACACCCCTACAAAATTTCCCCGCAAGCCTTTTCTCTTGCACACTAACGAGTCTGAGCCTACTTCATTGTGCTTCAGTAATTGTGCTTTTAATTATGCTCTGTGTCTTTGACCATCTGTTGTGCTCTTTTCAGAATCTGTTTCTGTTCTGATATCCCCTTTGAGATGAAGGGACCGCAAGTGCACGCAGTATCCAAGGTGTGGATGAATCATAGATTTTTCGGTTCTGTTCTTTTTTTTCTTTCCAAATGATTCATACCACTTGATCTGTTTCTTGATGGTTACTGAGCATTAAGCTGACATTTTCATGGAACTGACAGCTTTACGTGGAAAAATGAGGGCCTACCAAGCGGAGTGAAAATTATGTCTGTTGGAGAGAAGAATCCTGATCCTTTCAAGACAAGATTGTTTGGACAGGGAATATCACAGGAGTCTGAAGGGAGAGGTTACAGCAGCTCCCAGCATGGAGGCCACCTGCGAGAGAGGCAACATGAACGTGATGGTGTCAGGAAGATGCTGTAACTTGCTGATAGACATATAAGAGCGAGCATGGCAGACCTCTTCTTTGAGAAGGACTACAAGGGAGAGGAAAATCAAGCCAGGAGAGGGAGCTGGAAAGGCTCCAGCTTGAATAGAGGAGATGAAGAGAAGCAAAATGAAAGGTTAATGAGCCAGAGAGCTTGTTAGGAAGACAGGGCAACTGCAAGTTTGGGCAGAGGATGTACAGCAACATCTGTGAGGGGGTTACATGCAGGGGTTGCAATAAAGTGGGCTACGCAGAAGGAGCAGCAGCATCCCGGCTGCCAAGTTAAGCTTGTGGATCAGATGGTCCTGCTCACCCAGGCGTGGGAGTCCAAGAGGGAAGATTTGGCCCGTAGAGCTTCTTGGAGGGTGAGAGTAGTGAAGAAAGCATAGCATTTGGTGGATGAAAGGAACAAGCTTAATGTCAATATATTTGGTGTGTAGGATAAACATAGCTGAAACAGAGGGCTGCAGTCTGCAGGAACAGTGACTAGAGTGTTCCTCCTTCCTGGAGGAAGACCAGGAGGTGATAACCTGCAAGCAGCCTGTTCTACTTTTTAGGATAAGGGAATAAAACTGCTCTGGGGCAGCTGTTTATGCGGTTCTGGCACCTTTTGGCTATGTATGGGGCATCTTTTCCCTTCAAAGGGAGAAGTTAAGTCTGGGTGGCTTCCTCTTTATCATGTCAGCCCTTGCTCTGGCTCCTTTCTCCTGGTGTGCAGGGGTGTTCTGGCCTGTCCCACTGCTGCCAGTGAGATACTGTGCTATCTCAGGCTCTGATACCCAGGAATACCTGTTCTCAGCAGGGTGACCTCTTTGTCTGTACTCCTTGCCATCCAGAGCTCTGTTATTGATTGGGCCTACAAATCCAGCCCCAACATCCAACAGCGTGCCTTCAGCCCAGTGCTGGCTTTGTCTCACCGCCATCCACGTTCTGTGCTCCTACGCCACGCTGCAATTGTGGCTGTGATTTGGATTTGTGTGTGATGACAGCATGGGACGTGGGCAGAGTGGGTATTCATATATGGTGCCAGACCCTCAGTACCCTTAGAAAAGTCTTATTCCATCCCAGGCCACGGAGATCATCCCTTGACCTCTGGCAGCTGCTCCTCGTCTTGTCTTCTGAGCGTCTTTTAAAGATACCTTGGATACCTTGGACTGCCTTGATGTGATTTCCTAATGCCCTCTTTGACCTTCCTCTTTCCCCTGGGCCTGACAACTTGGTCTAAGTGACGTCACCCATCATCACTGCTCCCTACATGAGCAGTGAAAAGAACCACCTGATGTTTTGCTTGCTGTCTCTGTTCCAGCTCTCGGACAGCTTTCATGTCCAGCTTCCTACTGTAGGAGAGAATTGTGGTATTTGGCCTCATGGTTATCAGCCCAGCAAAACTGTCTCTTAGCCAGAAAGCAGGAATCACACACAACTAAGTAACTAAATCTAATTCCCATTGACAGGAGAAAATTTCCATTGCCCTCTGCTAGTCTTGTCTGAAAGGGAGAGCAGCTCCTGGGATGGAAGAATAAAATGATGTACAGAAGCAAAGTTACCTGGCTGAGATCACACGGGGTCCTTGGTAAATCTGGGATTACCAGGAAGATTAACTGGCGTAACTGTGTTGGTTAGTTACTTGAGAAACATGAGAGAAACCAGAAGTTTCTTTTGGAGCTAAGAGAGCAGAGATGATTTGGGAGCCCTGTCTTCTTCTTGGAGGGGTTTCAGACTAGACCTCCTCCATATTCGGTGCCCTAGCTGAGCCCCTGGCCAGATGCCTGTGCCCTGCTCAATCCCCACACCTTCCTGACCCCTCCAAACAGGACATCTTGATGCTTGGCTCGCGGCATGTTCTGTTTTAGTGGGGCTGTCTTGTTTTCTAGGCAGAGATACGAGTTGCCAGGTCTGAGTCTCCAGGAGTGCTGTCAACTGTACCCTGATGTGCAAGGCCCTTCTCTGTCATCCTTCTACTCTTGCTGTTTTCTTATGCATGGAGGATGTTTAACATACATAGCTCACCAAATTACTTAAGGGGCTCTCTCTCTTATTCCTGTATTCTTCAGGCAGGTTCCTTTCCAATATAATCCTGTACCTGCAGGGTTAGGTGCCAAGCATCAGTCATGTGAGGGGACTGTAAATGAGGTTCCTTCAAAAACTAGTTCTTTTTTGCTTAAGGCCATAATGGGGAAACTGCTGTGTTTCCATTAAATCCCCTTTGTATCAATCTGTAGAGCTCGGCTGTGGGCGAGAGGTGCTGGGCTCCCAATAGGCCACTAATTAATTACCAACCTCACATTCTTTATTGGCAACGCAGGGGCCTTCCGGCACCACCTCTTGATAGTTAATTAGGGTGAAAGCCAAGGAGAGGCTCCATTTCAGTGGCGATCAGTTAACATTCCCTCTGGCTTTATTCCTTGCAGACACGTCTTGGCATTGTGAGGGGAAGCCAAGATTGAACATATGGCTTATTGTGGAGCTCTGACCTTCCCAGAATGCCAGCGATCTGGGGCAAAGCCAAGCAGCTGGAATTTCCTTCAAGTGCCACTCAAAAGCCTACCTGATGCCGTGGAGAGCCACCGTGTCATTTCTGGGAGAATAAACTCAGGGGCGAAGTACCAGCGGTTGCTCCTTGCTCGTGTTATTCCTTATTATACAACATGGACAGCTAAGAAGCTTTTGGTCGTGCAGTAGGAGAAGACCACATACAAAATCTCCTTTGCAGGGCTCAGTGCTCAAAGGTGGTAAACATCAGCATAGCTCCATGGATGCTCTCTGATGGGGGCCTGCTGGCTATGGGTGTCCCTTGCATGGCTCTGTGAATCCAGGGGACTGCAAGGTAACGGATTGGGACAACTGAGGGCACACTTCTACAAGCCACACACGTGGTCTGTTGGGATCTTACCTGTCGTCAAAGGAAAAAGCATGTTTGGGGTGAGGCGCCGTAGTTCAGAAACTGTCCAGCCATTCTGGGCATGAAATCTGTGACTGGCTGGCCTGAGAGAGACCTTGGATAAGCAAAATGTAACCGCTCACAGTGGCTTGCCAAGAGCTGGGTGGGAAAAACCTTCCTTTGAAGAGGATTTCCTGTCTTTTCCCAAGGAGTCCCCAGCTGCTGAGCTTTCTTTGTTGCCATGGCCTCGTGTCTGGGATTTGCTTTTCTCAAGACCTTGAAACCCATTCCCTTCCCCAACTCCTCACGGAGTTTTCTGCAGCCTGTCTCCAGTAATGCAGCTGTTTGCTCCTTCTCTGGAATCTGCTTTGCACAGAAAAGATTTCTACTTTATTTTCCTTTTGCTTTGCAGCGACCTAATTAGTTAACTTTCTATTGCAGCCTCTTCCTACAGCACTTGCCAAAGAGCTCATCAAAGCCTCCCTGCCCCTGCGCTGGGGGAGGCGGATTATTAGTCTCTCTGTGTTCAAGGTTAGAGGAGATGTTTCCTCCTCTTGTGGACTAGCAGCTCTTCCAGACAAATCTTTAGCCTCCCCATTCAAGATCAAAACCGCAGGCAGCTGGGAGGGCATTTGAGTAATGCTCATTCAAAGGCGGTGCTTTGTTTCCTTTAAGTGACTATCAATCAGCCCTGCCTCTGATGTGCTGAAGACAAACTGACTTCACGCCCCTGCCTCACACCTTGGGCCAGAGCGGAGGAGAGCAGCCTGTCTGGGAAGTGGCTGTGGTCACTAGTGACGTGTGGCCTTGTCCTGGGAACCCTGGGCACCCACATTCCTCCTGCCCTCCCCAGCAAGAGGCTGGTGGGACCTTTACTGGGTCATCTCTGCCCGTGCCTGCCCGGACAAGGGGCAGCTCACAGTTCTTCCAGAGGGTGTGCTTGTGCCTAGTGTCGTGCAAGTGTCAGCCTTGGCTTTCGGGAGGATGAACGTCGAAAGGAAAAGGCTTCGGCAGCTGAGGTTGGTTTGTTACTTTGGAAGCTCCCCGGGCTGTGACCCCATCTCTTGGAAAGTGTTGGTGTAGCGAGCTGAGACGTGTGGGAATGTCAGAGGCTGAGCACGTACTGTGGGGCTCGATAACCCTACTGATCTTGTTTCTTTTGCTTTTACCCTCGGCATCTGCTGCTATGAAGGTGTCTGATGGGTGGTAACAGTGAGTGTTTCCAGAGAGTGTGCTTTACAAATCTGAGATTCCTCCTGGCCCTTGAGGCTGCACTAGAATATCACATACTTAATTCTTGGCATAACTGGATCCGTTTGGTCTTGGGATGACTGGAGGAATGTCTGGTCTCCGTCCTACCTCAACAAAATAAGGCTCATAAATAGCCATATTCCTCCTGTGGCAGGGAGACTGGTGCACATACCAAGCACCAAAGGCTAACGTAGACAAAATATATCACCGCTGGCTGTGATTTCCCAAATATGTGATGTCCTAGAGATGTGGTAGTGCACTGAGCAGGAGGGATATGTGAGAGAGCAGGAGAGCATGGTTAAATACCCATGTCCTGCACTCAGATTTCACGTGTGTGTGTGCCTGCGCTGGGTGCGGAGAACAGCTGCTCAGGCCTGACTTTGCCGGCGTCCTGAGCTGCACGGAGCTCTACAGCAACAGGAATGCAGCATCTAGGAACGAGTGTCAGACTGGCCCCAGCCTCAGCCTCCCTTCTCTGGAGGGGTTGTATGAGGGCAACGTGGTGCAGAGCTGCGTATGGGACCAGGACCAACAGTGGCTCTAAACCCCCTTGGCCACCCAGTGACTCCACTCCAGGAGATCATTTGAGTAAGGAAAGCAAAGGCAGGATTTGCAATGATGGCTAAGGAGAGGGAACTAGAAACCGAGCAGGAGATGTAGGAAGGGTGTTGGAAGTTGCTGTCAAAGTCAGGGGAGCTGGATCAGACTGGTGCTGGAAAAGAGATCAGAGGAGATGACTAGGGCAGAAGACAGGTTAGGTGGTTGGATTCATCCCAGCTCTCCCTTACTTGAGCAGCTCTGCCCACTGCCGCTTACTCCCCCAGCAACACCATCCCGGGACCTACAGGGCTGTCCCCCTGCCAAGGGGCTCACGTACTGTTGCAGCCCTTTGGCTGGAGAGCAGCACACTGCTCCCTCCATCACACCCTGTACTCACGGGACTGTGTGTATCCGTCGTTCTGTGGCTGCTGGTACCCAGCATGTGCCTCTGCTCCTGGGCAGCAGCTGGTAAATCTATTTGCTCAGCAGGTGTGTTCTTGCATTCTCTGGAAGAATAGGCTTTTCAGAAGAAAGGGGGAAGGGAACAGAGGAAAAACTGGAGGGGGGGCAGGAGGAAATAAAGGGAAGTAGAAGACAGAGGGAAGAAGCAGCAAATGACGGGAGGAATTAGAGATGGAGTGTGGACAGGACTGCATGTCCCCGGTTGCTGTGAGCACTCAGCAGATCCTGTGGTGTGTCTGCTTTATTACTGACAGAGTTCTCCCTTCTGTCGGCTTGTTTCCTAATTGCTGGTCTTGTAAACTGCTTGATTTATGGCTCTGTTCATCAGTTCTGGCCCTCGGGTATAACATGCTTTTCCTTCCAGGCTGGGAAGTGAATAACGAATTAACAGCCCGCCTTAGGTTCAATAAGAAGCTGAGCATTCAGGGATCTTTATTGTGATGCACGTGCCAAATCTAACTGCTTAATTTTTACTTCTCATTCATGGAGGGTATTCAATGACTCCTTCCCCAGGGCAGCAGCTGCATTGTGGATGCGTGGTGCCTTTGAAGTGTCCCACAAGAGAAGCCACCAAGGAATGGTTTCGCTGTTGGTTTGCACAGAGAACTCAATCTGTTTCCTCGCAGCTTGCTCTGAAGCTGACATTGTCTGCCATACACGTTTGTCTCGGACAAACTTCCTTTCAGTACAGCTGAGGGATGAAGATCAAGGCAGAGAACAAACAGCCCTGCCGAGCTGGAGCCATGACCCCCGGTGTGCAATCAGCCATCAAGCCAACCCCTGGCCGTCATCCCCATGTTCAGCCCTGAGAAGAGGTTTGTCCTAGACTCTGGAGTAGGACTCCTAGAGTCAGTGCAGCTGCTCCCACAGTCCTCAATGGCAATCCAGTGCCTTCCACGCAGCTCTGATCCATGTGGCTACATGGTCGCACCATGACGCATGAGGTTTATGGAGCATCCAGGCCTTGGTACGATAAGGTTTGTCCACCCCTGCCACCCCGGAGGGTTGTGAGGTTGCGAGCTCCCTTGGGTTCAGAGCATGTGGCTGCTCTCCTTAACTGGTTCACAGGACTATGGCCAGGAAGTAATGTCATGTTCATACAGCAGCTCTGCAGCACCACAGACACACTGCAGCAGGGACTTCATAAGAAAGAAAATGCCTGTAAAACAAAACCTTTGTGAGGGAAGAAGACTCTTGTAAAGAACAGAGAAACTACTGTAGAAGTGCGGGAGCTGTTCTGCAAGCATAACACTCTGCAAGTACTAGCTCAGGGCTTGCGGGTCTCGAGCAGATAAAGTTTAAGCTGATGAGTCCCCTCAGGACTTAGCAGCTCTCTGCCATCCTGCCCTTGAACCGCCTCTTAGGATGCTGTTGCTATCTGTGAGCTGCTTCATGGCTGTAGTAGGTAAATCTGATCTGCCTGAAAGGGGGAGTTCAAGAAAATGGCTTTGTGCCCTCTGCATGCTGCTGTAGGAATGGGGGGATTCACCTTTGCATCATATGAGGCTGTGAGTGAAGGATAGAGCTTGGGAAGTCAAGTGGAGCATTAACATAAGGCCTGCAGCCCCTAAGGTGCTGTAAAAACTCAGAGGGAGAGTTTTAATACACGTGTCCTATCACCAAGAGTATTAACTACTAATTACTAAACTAATCTGAATATGTACTCAAAGTCCAGGTGTTATCACTTACTGATAAAAAGGCTTGAACTGTTTTTGATTCTGCATGTGAGTGTGCTCACACCCATGTAGAATCTCTGTCACATTTCATAAATTGCATGGCAGGCAAGATGGTTCAGATACAATAAACGCAGGAGGTTCAAGGTCCTGGCCGATTCTTGCATCTGGCTGATCAGCCACCTGAGGCTGCGAGCCAGCAGCCGAGATCAAAGGAGCAATAGTCTGGGATCCATGTTCAGGGTGGGCAGAGGAGATGCCTGCACCCTTCCCCTCCTCTGGTGCAAAGCTTGGAATAGTTTCTAAGCTTGGGACCAAATCACCTCCTTTCTGGATGGTGCTGTGGGTGGCAGCACAGCACAGACAGCTTCTCTTTGGACATGTTCCTACTGCTCACAGTGCACAAGGGTCTTTTAAGTGGGATCACAGTGAAATATTCCTCTGTAAACTCTATATTCACATGGCAAGATCCTCTCTGTCATCTCTGACCTGTTCCTGCCTGGCTGCTGGTATGGATCTAAGCGCTACAGCATTCAATCACCTTCCGGACAATTGAACAGGAGCCGTTCCAAATACTGTTGCTTTCCCTCTCCCCTGCCCGTGGGTAGGAATTATCTTGAGCAGGTCGTAGCGGTGTGTGTAATAATGACTGTATCAGTGAACGTAGTTCCTGTTGCCTGGATGCAGGTAAAAAAAAAGGCTGCTAGTAGGAAGGGGATATCTTACAGCTGAAGATGTGATCAGATGAGCATCTGTTCCATCTTTAGAATCTTTTTTTTTTTTTTTAAGTTACTATATTTCAGCTAAAGGTTACTGCCCCTCTGCTGTCAGGTCTCTTCATGCAGCTCGGGTAGGTAACTCTGTCCGTGCTTCTGTTCTGTACAGCACAAAGTAAAACAGGTTTGTGTGAAAGCCCTGCTGACACGCTCTTCTTGTTCTGAGTATGATGATGTCAGGGATCTGACCTTTCACAGGAGTCATCTTCACTGTGCATGCCCTGTGGTCGTGACAATTGCCCCGTGACACTCCCAGTCTCAGAGGGCAGTTCTGTCCATGCAGTCAACTATAGCTGGCGTGAAAGGATGGAGTTGGGGTTTTTTTGGGGAGTGAGCTCCTGGGTTCATGTGTAAACCTCAGGAAGAATTTTGATTTTCAGGTCAGAGATCGCAACCGGGACTGTGTTCTGGACAGAAGAGGCTTCCGGAACTCGTACCAGCTGAGCAAGGAGGCTCTCTTGCTAGCCAAGTGCAGTAACAAATGGCTGTTGTCAGAGCTGTGGGGCTGATCTGACCAGGCCTGTGTCCTCCTAGGGCAGAGAGCAGGCTGCACACATCATTTTGGTGGCCGTCAGGCATCAAAGACCTGGGCCAAATGCTCTTCCCACTTCCGAGGTTCATGATGAGTTTCATGAATCAGAGAGTGAATTCAGCCTTGAGGGTTCCTGGGGTGAGGGAATAAGGATTGTCACAGCCTTCCTCATCAAGCTGCAGTCTCCAGTGACTTTTTGGGTCCAGGATGCCTTTGCCCTGTGGCTTTGTTGTATCATCTGGCAGTACAAGACTGCCCTAAAGAGCACAAAGTGAATCCCTCTAAAAATGGCCTTGGCTAAGGTATGTTTGACATAGGTCTGGATTGGGAATGCTCATGAGGAGCAAGCTGGGCTGTGGCTGTCTTCTAAAACCTGTGGGGACCATGGATGTGAAATGTGAAACACCAGTAGTACGCCTGCTAGTTACTCATTTACACCAATACATCCATCCCTCCCACAGAGGAATGAGGCGGCAGAAGCAAAGTGTTTATACGCATTTAGAGTATGGAAAAAGACAGCTCATCTTGACTGAACCGGATTAGGGAGCGATCACAAGCGTATCCCAGCTGGCAGATCTGCACAAGGGTGGTCTCACGGAGTGGGACGGTGACAAGGCGTGAGAAGCAGTCTCAGCTAGAGCTGGCACAGCTGCAGCTGAGCTGTGATTTTCCTGCTTGTTTGCCCCGCAGTGCACTCTTCCCTTGGCAGCGGCTTGGGGCCTATATCCCTTCTCCCTACCCACAGGACTGATTGCAAGCTAGAGGGAGAATCTGGTGGCAGCCCCCACAAACATTTGGGTGTTTTCCAAATCTCTCCTACTCGCTGTAGCAGCTCTCAACTTGCTTGAAGTCAAGGACACACGTTAACTCACTGTCTGTCTTTCTCTCCCCCACACAGCGCATTAGCTATGCTCTGGCTCTACAGCCTGACAGAGATGTGCTCTGTTTAGGCAGTAAGTGCAGGTTACCTGCAGGGTGATGGGAGCCTTCTCTGGCCTTTTTGGTGATAGAAATATTCATCCATTTTTAGTTCTCTTGAGCCAGGTGGGGGATGCTGCACTGCTGAGCTTGTTCTGAGCATCGTGCCTCCAGATCCTTGGACCATCCCTGCTGCTGGGAAGGGAGAGCTGCTCTCACTCTGCATGGGCTCAGCTCTTCTCTCTTGCCAGCCAGACCACAGAGAGAGTTGATCAGCTGAAGCCTGGTAAGCTGTAGCTGACCCTTAGCTCAGACAGCCCAGGCTCCTGCTTTTAGGTCCAGGCTCCTGCTTTTAGAACCACCAACCAACCCAGCGGTGGTTCTTTCTTGCCCAGAGCAAATACAAAAGTTGTAGCCCTCCTGGCAGACCAAAGCTCCTGGGCTGGCAAGAGCTCTGCTGCCTGCAGGGCTAGCTAGGACCATATCACCTCTTCTTCCTAACAAGTCCGGTCTGCAAGGAGACACAAGGCAGGGAGTGATCTATAATGATCCCTTCTCTTTGGTGACCGTCCACCAGGTCCCCAGCTTCTGCTGGAAGGCATTGCCCCGAGCAAGGCAGAGCCCTGCAAGCTGCAGGTGGGGAGGAGACGATCCCCTTCCCCACTGGCATCGCTGCTGCAGAGATGTAAAGTTCTGGCAAGGCAGGCGTGGGGAAAGGGAGGTGACTTTTTTCTCCTGCTTGCTTTGTTCATTGTTTAGGTAACGGCTGGAAGAAAGACTTTGCTGGCTACGTTAAGGAAGTTATTGTTTAGTTGTGGCCTTATTTGTTTTTTTGGGGAAGAAGATTGTGTTTGCCTTTGGGGGGGATATTGTGCAACAGCAGTTCATTTTAATTAGTTGCTGTTTCTTTACCTTGGCTTCATTTAACCAGAGAAGAAATTTCTGAAAGGAGAATTTTAAAAAGAGAGGGAGAAGAAAAACCCCAAAACAAAGCCCAGATTGGGGCTGGGATTTGGGATCTGTGCTTCCAGCTTGTCCGTGATGTGTACCCACTTAACAAGAAAAGCTTTTGCCATAGAGGCAGAGGATGTGCCTCTTTGCTTTCCCTCTCTTCCTAACCTCTCCATTCACTTTAGGGAATGAATGAGGGAAGTCTCTGTATCTTTGTGGTGGGATTAATGACAATATGGAGATGAGCTGAATGTATAATGGCCCATTTTCCCAGGAGAAGAGGCCTGTACCAGCAGCAGTTTGGCCCAGATGTCTGTGAGGGCTGTGTCTTTTTCTCTTTCACAAGAGCACCCAGTAATTTTCTTCTTTCAGTTCTCCTGCCCTTGAAGTTGAGTTGCATCAGATACTCCCCAAGCTGGGGAGCAGGGCAGGCTGCTGAGCAGAGGGATGTGTCATGTAACTGGCTGTTGCTGTGAGGGTATTTAGGCACCTGTTTATCTGACTTTAGTGAGAATTAGGCATTAAACAGGAGTTGAGTCCAAGACACAGGATGTTTCCCTCCCCTCCCTTCATATCCATCCTCTTTTATATCCATTTTCCTCTCTCGCAGCCTCATGGGGGGGGAGCAGGGGGATGATTTCCCTCTCTGTTCTCCCGCCCGTGTCTCCAGGTTGCAGCTGCCCATGAGGTTGGGGTGGCGCTGGGGGCCCTTTCCACTCTGGCTCTGCCTCATCACGACTTCTTCCCCTCTGAGCTGGAAGGTGATAGTCACGACAACAGCCGGAGAGCAGGGACAGGCAGCTGGGGTTTGGCAAGTTATAGGGCAGGGCAGGGTTTGCTTTTGTGCAGGCCATAAGGAAAGGAGCCCTCCTGGTACAAAGAGAGTTAAAAATGTCTCCATTAAAGCACTCGCAGCTGCCCAGAGCTCTCCAGACCATATTTTCAGACTGGCGGCACTTGCTGGCAGCCTGTTGCCCTCAGAGCAGAGCTGGGTGCCTTCTGTCTCCTCTATTCTCTCCGAGGGCACCTCCCCGCTGTTTGGGTCTGAGTGAGCTGGGGGTCACTCCCACTTCAAGCCTTTTTTTCCCTTCCCTTTCCAGCTCCTTAAACAACAAAGGTGTTGGAATTTATACCTCTGCCTGGTAACAAGACAGATCAGTGAGACGCTGTCACGGTTTTGTGAGGGCTCCATAGATTTTTATTGCTTTGCAGTCCTTGGGTTCCCAACCTTCCTTTGGCTTGTAAATTGCCCACAAAATGCAGACACAGCTCCTATTCTGTAAGTTCCTTTGATGATTTTATTTATATCTCTTGCTTTGTCTTGTCTTTTATTACAGGGAGACTGCAATTAATTATTATCCCATCAGCTTCTATTTAGCCTGACAGTACAATGCAACACGCAGTGTCCAACCTTCCCCTGCCTCTGTGTGCACGAGCGGGCAGCTATTCTCGAGAAGAACAAAGGCACTGGCAGCTTTAGAAAGGGACGTGCTGCTAAAGGGCAGCTGAAGAGAGTTCAATAGCACCATCAGAGCACAGTTGTGATGTGGCTAAAGTGACCAGACATTCCAATTTAGTTGTGATGCTCCTGATTTTATCTTCTCATCCAAAGTGTATTTTAGACTCACTCTTCGAGCGGGTATAGGCTCGTGGTGAGAGCAGAGGCAGGGCTCTTGTGTCTTTTTCCCACATCTCTGATTGACCAGATCTTTTCATGTCTTACCCCCTCTATGAAATAGAAATTGTACCTGTGAGATATGTAAAACAGTCCCTGCTTATTCAGTGTGGGCAAAGCCTCAGTGGGAAGACAGGAGGTGCACATACTGAAGAGAGATGAGCAGCAGACCGGAGTGATCATAAATCTAGAGAACAGCGGCCCGGGGAGCGGACTGAAGGAACTGGCAGTGTCTGGGCAAGAGACAACTTAGAGGACACCTGGTGATGCTCTGGCAAAGAGGGAGGAACGGATCTGTTATTCACATCCGCAAGGTAGCGGGAGGGCAAGAATGGACTTAACGTACAACAAGGGATGTTCAACGTAGATGCTGGGAAAGTGGTAAGAATACTAATGGTGTGAGCAGACTTCCTTGGTGGAGAGGGAGGGTCTCCAGTGCTGAAGCTTCTTAGGAGCAGTTTTGGATACGTGTCTGGTTTGTTCTGTGAGTGTATGTGTCAGTAATGTTTTGACAAGATCCAGTGCCAGCTGAGTAGAAGCTGCTGTTAAACCAAATGTTTGTTCTCTTCTGCTTATTTCTCTCGTTGTCTCATTAGTTCATTTACACCTGATCTTGGCAGCCTTTGGCAGGGTAGCTCTCGGCCTGACCACCCCAGACCAGGTAATGACAACGGGGCAGAGCCTCTGGGCCAATGATGTCCTTATGAAAATGTCAGTGTAGTCCTTCTACACCAGCGTCCTCTCCTCTTCTCCCCAGCAGAGTCCACTCCATGCTTCGGAGGAAGCTGCAAGATTGGGCTATGATGCCATAAATTCAGAGGGGTGTTTCTTGCTCCTGCCCTCCACAAATGACATGTGCTCACTAGCCCACATGGCTAGCAGCCATTAGCTGGTTTAAGTTTTTCAGTCCAAGCGAACGTAGCTGTGGGGCTCCATGGGAAATGAAGGGCATGTCTGGACGGGGAGGACAGGCAGACTGAGCTGGCTCTGCCATTGCTACTGCCGGAATAAAAGTGCCAGGAACTGCAGGGCTGAGATGCTGAGTTGGCTGGTAGAAAAGTGGCTCAAGTTTAGGACTGTCGAGGTTCACCCCACTTAATTAGCCTTTCTGAGAGAGCAGATTGACTGGCTTGGGTGCAGTTCCGCTCAGGTGTGCTAAGCTGCTGCTGGGAGTGAGCTGGGATTGTCTTGCAACCAATGCAGAAGCTCAGCTCTGCATTGCTTCAGGTCTCTCTCTCCCATGCTTAGAAGATGAAGATAAAGGTAAGAGCAGTAACCTGATGTCTGATTCCAGGTCTCCCATTCGAAAACCTCAATTAGGTGGTCAAGTGAGCTCTTCTTCCACCTCCACCCCAGCTGCCTCCCAGCTGCATTTCTACTGAATCTGTGATTACTGTGATAAAATTGCAACTGAATTCTGTCAGCTTTGCAGCATGAACTATGAGGGCTGGTCTTTACATCAGACATGTAATTACCTGTCTACAAAACTATGAAAATGTACAAGGGAAAAAAGAGGGAAAAGCAAGATCTCTGTCAAATGAGAGAAAGGCTATCATTTTCCCCATTATTTTTTTGTTTGTTTTCCTCCATTCACAGCAGTGCATAGCTGTGCTTAATCCAGCTAGGAACCTGCTCCAGAGATCAGTCTGCCTGATAAGCTACCTTGTCACTACTGACCCTCAAATCTATATAAGGACGTAGGACTTTATGTTTGAAAACCCTGGAAAAATTCTCAAATCTGCAAGATCCTAGAAGCAGGAAAATCTGTTTTCCTGCATAAGAAGAAGGTCTTTTTGTGGTGGCTGAATACTGAATTGCAATCAGAATGGCAGTACTATTTGTTAAATGCAAGTTACTTAAATAATTCATTTTTCTTACTAATTATACAGTACGTGGTTAGCTTCAATGATCACATGTAATTAAAGCCGAACGTTTTCTGCAGCACTGTCATGACTTTGATGGCGCTGATCGAGAAGAGACTAAGATTTCCTGGTAGTCTACAGATTATGTGCTAATTTAGGGGTTTAGATGGAGTGGCATGTGTATCCTGTGCTTAGAGACACACCTTGAACATAGGCAGTATCTCCCAATTTCCTCGAGGGCCTTAGATTTGACTGAGGTCCCGAGTTATCAAAGCCTCCGCTTAATTTTAAATATGTGCTTAAAACCTTTTGAAGTCCATGATGCTTAAGTATGTGCTTCAGCTTTAGTCACACACTTGAGACTTTTACCGAATTGCGGCCGCTGGCTGGTTAGGGATGAAGCCTCACTGGTACCTGTTCTTCTCAAGGACACATCTTATCCCCTTGATTGACCGATCCAACATAGCAGGCTTGAAATGCCTCGGTGACGGGCATGGTTAACTTTATTTCTTTTTAAACACGATGAGCAAACCCCTAAGAGCTTGAAAAGTTTTTTCCCTGAGAAACTAAATGAGAGTATATGTAGGAGGAAAAAAATATCATCTCTGGCTATATTATTTTACCGTGCCAACCAGTGGGGAAGCCTTACAGAGGATTACTGTGTAGTGGACAAGGCTTGGTTTTCCGTGCATGCTTTAATGACTGGACCTTTGATCTACCTTTTAACTGTGACCATTTAATAACTACTGGACTCACTTTGCCCTCAGCAGGATGTTGCATGTAGCTTCACTGTGTTGAAGAACACAGTCAAAATTAAAAATGTAATTTAATGATTCGGTCAGTAACAGACAGATTACCCAATAGCCTGCCTGTGGAGTGGACCTTCGTAAACATCCTTCTATACAAGAATGCTTTCCTAGACAAAAATTAACTTACAGGCATTATGCGGTAAGTTCCCAAGTCATCTCCTCTGCAGTCTTTAAATCCCGTGTGAAAAATCTCTACTGAATGTTTAGCCAACAGCAAAATGAAGGTTTGTTCTCTCCTTTAACAAGAAGAGTTGGGAAGCGGATTTAGATATCTTTGCACAGTGGACCCTGGGAAATACATGAGTTGGTCTTTTCTCTGAAGTGTTCAGGATTTAAACATACAAGTCAGACTCGAAGTGGGAGGGGAAGCTGGCTCCGAGAGGAAGGTGACATGCCTAAAGGTGGCACAAGAGGACAGTAGCAGAGCTGGAATTATACCCCAGGCCCCCAGTGCAGCACCTGTGCACTGTGTCAGCAGCAATCCTTGCGGGCTTTGGCTGCTCCCTGAGGTTTGACAACTGCATTCAGATGTGGGCAAACCCTATATGCAAGGACATAATTATCTACGAGCCATCACAGCAGGTAAAGAAACTGTAAGGAGCAGTTCTGAATACCCAGAATAATTGAGGAGGCCTCCTGAACTTCTCTTCAGCTTGGGAGAGGGAGTACCTGGAGGGGGCAGGTAGCTGACAGCCATGGGCTGGGGCAGAGCGGTCAAGAAAAATAAGAGAAAGCATATCTTGACTGAATGTATTAGTAGACTTTAGTTCTCTGGACTTCAGCTCAGTCCCTGCAAGGAAATCTTTCCTACCAAAAACCCAAGCTAGCAAATTTCCTCAAAGCCCTGTTTCAGTGGAGAAAGATCTCTCGACGTGATTGTAATGTCCGCCTAGTCTACAGGTCCCAACCAGACAGTGGAGCAAGGGAAATGGAGGTTTCAGTTTGAGAGAAAATTCTCAGTTGCCCTGAGGGAAGAACAACAGGTCTTTCTGCCTGGTCTCCGAAAAGAGATTCATTGGACCTGACTCTCCTGTCAGGCAGGGATAGGACAAGAAATAATGGATTTGGATTGCGGTGGGAAAGATTTAGGTTACACGTCAGGAAATTCTTCCTGTAGTGAGGATAGTTTAGCCATGCAATAGCTTTTTTTAGGTTTTCTTTTTTTTAGTAGTTTTATTAGATGTAGGAGGTGATGATGCTATGATTGGAAGCTACCAAGGTAGACCTTACTGTTGTTCCTGCCCTACACTCTTACCCAACGTGCTTTGTCAGGATCCATAGAAAATCAGATCAGATGAAATCCTGTTTTGAGTGTCTCATGCCAGGCTTAATTCCTTGTGCTGTGTCTCTCTGTGAAAGGCCAGTGTCCTTGACTGTAGCAGCCCTCTCTAGAGAGATAATTCTTTTGTACCTCTACTTGTACCTGTACCCTCTGGCTCTCTCTTAGTCTGGCCCATTCCCAAAATGGTGCAAAAACGCGTACGCTCCATCACAACAGAAATAACAACAGGAGGCAAAGGTTCAAGATGAACATCATTGTTCTTATGAAATCTTCATTTACAGTTAGTTTGCAGCTGGTTTTTTAGAAAGAATAAATTTACTGTAATAAGAGTGAGTCAGCATGGATATATTGCGGGTAAATCGTCAGACTAATTTGATCACTTATGCTAATGAAATAACTATCAGTCTAGATAACATAAATCTATCTGCTTGTCCAGAAGGTTTTGAGAAAATTTTGCGTGATGGATTATAGCACAAACTCCCTAAATGTAGGTTAAAATAATCTATTATTGAAAAGGGTAAAATACTAGCAAGAAGGCAGAGTCATGGCTTGAAGCTAAGGGTTGAGTGTCAATGAGGAGGTGACTGAGGAGCAGATCCTCTGCTGGGGCTCTTTAATATTTTTATTAAAGATTTACGCAACACCGCAGCATGTAGGAGCATTAAATTTGCAGATGATACAGAGCTAAAGGGATCAGGCAAAACTTACTGGTCTTTCTTTGCAGAGAAATTGCTTTTTGGCAGTATAATCTTGCCAAATTATGTAAGGAGACTCAAAACTGCAATATGATCTTGACTGGACCAAGATGCTCCGTGGCAGTTACAGTACCTTTAACAGAGAACTGGAGGTACGAACTGGAGTCTTTTCAGTGGAGATGGGGAGGTTTATATTGTAAGGTGTGGTGGAGGTATGGGGGTGAGAGGAATCACCAGCAGGAGGACAGAAAGATATTTTTCCTTCATTTTTTAACTTTTTGAGTCCTTAATACACTCTCACCATAAACATTTGCACAGCAGTGTTTGATAGAAAGTACTGGGGGTGGTCATGTTTTATTATAATATATAAAATATTATATATTCTGTTTGGCCATGTTTTATTATAGTATACAAAATATATATGCTGTGTGTAGCTGATGTAGCAATTCTATCTGAGAGAGCTTGCATTTATGTCTCTGAGTAAGGACTCACCTCTCCTGACTACCTGCAGTGGAAGGAGGGGGAACTGGATAGGAACAAAACATTCTTGTTCTCGTGTGCCCACACGCTAAAGAGTTAACTGGGAGCAGATACTACACTTCCAGCTCCTATCCTATTATAGCACACAGCAATGTTGAAGTGTAGCCGTATCCCAGCCACGTCTAGCTGTGTAAATATTATTCTTACCATATCTATCATCTGAGCTACCGAACTTCACGTCCATCTGGGTTTCTGGTTTTAGGCCCTCTTCATTACACAACGTCTGGGTAACGTCTTGCCAGTCCAGGCAAGGAAGGGACTTCCTCGGCTTCAGCCTGCTCCAGTCGAGTGCGAGACAGCTGAGCTGTCCAGCAGGCAACACTGGATGCTTCCCGGCAGCTTTTCTACCAATTTTTAAGAGTGATGTGATGACTCTGCTACTCCAGTGACAGTGTTACATACGCTCCTCTTTCTGCCACTCTGCGAAAAAAATGTTCAATCTTTGGAAGATGTACTATAACTAGCGGCTGATTTGTCACATGAGACTGAGTAGGGGAAGAGTGAATATAACAGGAGAGTGGTTTTTCCTCTATTTTGGTCTCTGATTTAAATCAGCTTCTGAGGCAGCATTCATTTGTGGGAGAAGAGTGATGCTTTTGGATTGAGATTTCTGCAATGGGAGCAATCTTCTGGGGTAGCGAACACCTGTATTTCAGAGTTAGTGTAGATACAGCATACCCAGATGCCACACTCCTAATTTCTTCACCATTGAGAAGCTGAGCTGCAAATCTTCAGACAGCAGTTATCATTAACAGAAGGGCAAAAATATCAAAATGTAAACCACATAATCGTAGAATCATAGAATGGTTTGGGTTGGAAGGGACCTCTAAAGGTCTTCTAGTACA
>NW_008824367.1:567286-572072 GCF_000699105.1 Pygoscelis adeliae | reverse complement strand
TGGCCCCTCCCGGCCGCCGGGGGTGGCCACTCCAGCCTCTCCCTTCAGCAGCTCCGTCTGGGTGGAGGCATCGGCTGCCGCTGGGGTAGATGGTGCAGACCCCCCAGCTGGAGCCGCGGCCTTCACCCTCAGACGAGTGCCCCCCATTCTGCCTTGAGGGTCGGGCAGGATGAGTGCCCTTGACCTGTGCCTAGTTGCTGGGTTATGTGTATGCCGAGTCCCCCACTCGGCCCGTGGAATACCTCTCCTTCAAAGAGGTGCCCTCCCTGCGTACCCTCCCTCGCGAACTCAAAATAAATCTGTTAAATAAGTCAAAGATAGAACCGAAGAAGAAATCTGAAATCCCTGTGTAGTAGGTATAACTCATTCTTACTGCCAGTTCAAAATCAACCATAGCAGGAGAATTTAACGATACCATTGTTTAGTGAAATTAGACTTGACACTAGCCAGTTACATTTTATTTTGGTTGGTTACGATTTGCAATTGTTTGACACTCATTAGAAATCACAGTAACCTGTTTTAAGGGCAGGCAAATTAAGATTCCCTCTCTCTGTACAGGATTACTCATCACACCACAGCTACCTGCTAATTGGAAAATAACTAGTGAATGAACATGTCTTACACAAGCTATCATCTGAGCATGTCAGGTAACGTACCAGAGGTGAGCTCGCAAAGAATTTGGTCATACAAACAAGAGCTAAGAAAAAACTGTTGCAGGAAATTAACGCTACAATAATTTATCAGATGCAAAAATAATTATTAATCCTTAATGATCCTGGTAATTTCTTTATGGGAATTCTCCTGACCTTCTGTTTCCTTCACTGCCTCCAGCATGAGAACACATGGTTCCCTACCTGAACCTCAGCCCTGGCTTTTTTTTATTCAGAGCCTGCCAGTGAGTTATAGAAGCCCTAGGGTTTGCTGAGCCAAGCCAGGCTTCCAGGGAAAAGACCTCTGAAGGCTACACTCACAAGACAACAGGGTAAGCTGCGAGCTCCAAGCATACCACCTTCCGTCTCCTGCTAGAGGAAATCTTGTTTAGCTAAACCAGAACAGAGTGGGGGAAAATTTTAGCTAATTTCTTGCAAAGGGGATGTGTACTGCCAAGGGCTGTCCGGGAGGCGTCATGAGGTCTTGCAGGGAGATAAGCAGATGCAGAGAGAGACTTCCTAGTGGTTACACCTGTGTTAGGAAGCAGCCAGGTGCGGTAGGAGCAGATTTGGGGAGTGAAACGTTTGGTGCTGGTCCGCTATATGCGTTTTGGGGGATTTACTTGGGATAGGTCTGATCTGGCCTCATGGCTTGGAACATTCAATAGCAGCTGGGACGTTGTGTGGGTCTCTGCAGCTCATCTTGTCATCTAGTTTTGTCTGAAAGGAATCCAGTTCTGCAGCGTGGACCTAAATGTAGTGAGTGGGGAAGGCCAGGAGAGTCACCTCAAAAGGGCGGTCCTGCTCCAAAATAAAACAAACGCCAATACAGCTGTAGAATAGTCTGCAGGAAGAGTCAAACCAGCCTCCCATTCCCGGAAACAGCTAATGAAAGTTAATCTAAACATGCACAGCCTGTTTTATTGTTTTTATAACACGCTCACTCTGAAATGCTTTTGTTCTAGGGAAGCAATACTTTGCAATCAGGAAGTTGCTTGTTTCGTGATCAGCATTGCTGTTGCCCCCGAGGGAAGGGATGGCACTGTCTGGACAGACTTCAGATCCGCCGAGGAAACTTGCATCTGGTACTCTACCCAAGATGCAGCCTACAAGTGGAAAAGTTGCCTGGTTCCCACTGATGACTTTGGATTTAGGAGCCAAGAGATGGTGTGCTGTGTGGGGCACAGCATCAAATGAGAGTGGTGAGAAGTGTAGTTCACCCACTAGCTGTGACATGAGTTTCCAGCCTCAGTTTGGCAGGAAGATGTACAGGTAAGATTAGCTTTATCAGTTTATTCTCTGCAATGCATTCATTTTTTTACCTAGAAAATACACTCCTTGTATCACACTGCCCAACTCTGTGTGTTTTCTGCATATTCAAACAGAAGATGAATTTTCACTTCTGACAGTTCAGCTTGCAAAACCAAGGGAGAGATGGAAAAAAGACCCTTCTGCGTCAGTGTGATGATTGATCACTTTTTATTTTTGCTCAGATGCCAGGTCTGGATTTGAAATAGAAAAGTAATATGCTATTTTATGGAGTTACTTCAGGAGGGGGCCCTGAAGGAGGAATGTAGAGTGCTGTAAGACGGGGCAGGAGAGATCAGACAGGAGCCAGGAGAACAAAAGCCGCCACTGTTAGAGATCTGGGAGTTGGTGTTGGATGAAGCGGGGCCTCCCGCTGTTCGCTGCTCACTGTTGCTGTGGCCAGGCTGGCATCACTGTGCAAGGGGAAATGCAGGCAAAGAGCTAATCTATCGAAACAGAAGGGCAGACTTAGCTTGAGAAGATGAGCATGCTGAGCTGGTTTCTGCTCTGTTACACCCTGAAACCTCACTGATATCTGTACAGCTCCCCAGCTGTAATGAGGAGCAGACAGGGGTTCTTTATGCATTTTCTCCAGAGCCAGACTGGTGAGGATTTGGTGAGGACTGGAGAAACTGATACCGAGATTTTCAGCTCGGCGGGAGGGAATCTGTGTTTGCTTAATTTGGGAAGAGAGAGTCACATAACTTACAGTATGTAAAGCTTAAGCAGTGGAAGTATCCCCCAGAGCATAGAGTAGAGTTCGAGGCAGCTAGCAAAAGTCTTTCAGGCTGCCCAAACCTTTCCACGATGCTTCCTCCGTTCCTTCAAATACAAAGAAATGCCTGCTCCGAACAGTTTGTGCAAGAACTAGACTCCAGTCTAGTAATCTAGGGATTATGACAGCCGTGTTTAGTCTAACCGCCTATATAATTTCTCCCAGAAGGTGAGTTAAAGAGCGCTTTCTGAAAAACAGCTAATCTCATAATTTTGCCTAGTTCTCTGGCAAGCTTTTCCAGTACTGAATGGCCTTCACTGCTGCTTCTGTTACGTTTTATTTCAAGGTTAAATTCTTAATTGCCAGCTTTTGCGGTTGTCTTGGAGGAGGCATCGTGGTACCCGAAAGCCCTCTCTCACAACTGCCTTCCCCCGTATTAGCGCCTGTAGCAGTAATCAGATCCTGTCTCAGTCACGTCTCCGATAAGCCGACAGGCTTGGGCTCCTTCAGAAGCATGCTGGACAGCTTCTGTTTCCCAGCTCCAGGGTCATTTTTTGGCTTTGCCTGAATCGCTTCTGTATTTTCTCTTTCTCCATGAAGGAAGGAACATAGCCTGGACACGGCTTTCCAGCAGAATGTTGCTGGAGCTGCGTATGAGAAGGAACGCTTCCTGCTGGGGTCTGTAATTGCCCTTTCTAAACACCAAGGGATCGGAGGAGTCCCTTTACGGCAGCTTGCACTGCAGCTAGGGCTACGGCCGATCTCTGTGATGTCCTCTAAGTCCTTTTCAAAGCAACTCCTTTCCGAGGCAGCATCCTGTAAGTGTAACTTGCATTTCTGGTTTCAGATATCTTACCTTGCATTTGACTTTTTAAATCATGTTTCACTGGAGTGTGGCCAACTCTCAGTTATTTCAGATCGCGGTATTTTGATAGTCCAGTCCTGCTTGTTGTTTCCCCACCGCCAATCTTGTTGGCATCTGCAAACTTTGCCACAACAAGGATTTATATAGCATCATTTAGATCATTGATAAAAATATTGAATAAGACAGTAATGGGAGTTTCACTCTTCTTTTATCCCAGATATTTTTACCCAGTGTAATATTACTGTACGTTTATTGAATCGTGGCTATTGGAACATCCAGTAAATACGCCTTTGAAGAATAGCCAGTTTTCAGGAATGCTTTCCACCTTAAATGTATATTCCCAGTCCATTATGCCGACAACTGAGGTTAAGGCTTGGGAATACAGAAATATTAAATGCATAGGTGTCTGCGTCACTGCCTGGTGCCAGATTGTTTGCACAAGTGTAACCAGATCATGCCCTGTGGTATCTAGGCAACTTGCTGGGTTTTAGATCAGCAATTAACTCTTCTTTGGCCTTCAGAGGTCCAGCAGAAGGTTTCCCCATGCAGATTGCAGCAGTTTCTGGGCTGAAGGCATTATTGTTTTGGAAGAACTTTTGTTCCTGGCTTTATGAGATGTGTACGAGCTGGCTTCTGGGTTGAACCTCACCACAATAATGCAGCTTGGCTTCATGCCATCATGTGGAGAGGAAGTGACAGCCATGCTGGACATTCTCCTTGTGGTGGTGCCCACCTTGTAAAACAGTGTTAATACCCATTTTGAATGTTTCTTTTCAGTTACCAACCTGGATCTCAGCGGGGAACAGGGCTGCTCTGATTGCCGTGGAGTGAGCTGGATCTGCAAGCTTATCCAGAGCCAGTCAACGTGTCCACAGGTAGGTGCCAGCGTTCTCAGCACAGCAGTGCAGGACCTATTCTGCAGTGCTCGGGCTGTCTCTGAAACTAAGGGAGTTTCAGACTCTGTAACAGCTGTGAATGGAGAAGGCACCAATGTGGCAGAGAGATGCCTTTGCATCAAGTTTTGTGGATTGTTTCAGGACCTCTAATGGGTGCAGCCCAGGAGCTCATTTAGATCCCAGGTTATGAGGGTTGCAAACCCAGGAAATTGTTTATAAATATCCCCTTCACCCTCTAAATCTAGACTCGGAGCAGCTATCACCTGACTTCGGGAGGTGTTGGCGTGGCAGGATCTGCACCTTTTGCAGAGCTTCCTAAGAGGAGAGGTGTCACTGTTGCAGGTAGGGACAA
>NW_008824367.1:559089-567252 GCF_000699105.1 Pygoscelis adeliae | reverse complement strand
CAGCAGCTGTGTAGCAAATCTCTTTACAGAAATGCATCTCAAAATCTCAGAACTGCTCAGAGCACCCCAGCCAAATATCCCCAGGCTGGTACAGCAGAGCACGAAGGAAATCGTTGATATTCAGAATTTGGTCTTTAGCTACACAGGACCTGAAAGCACGGGCAAGTTTGTACCTCTGGGGAGAGAGGTATGAGGAAGCAGGGCAGCCTTTGACATGGTAACAGGAGCTGTCCCTTGCAGAGCTAGAGGCAGAATAGTTGTTATTAAAAGAAGGTGACTTGGCCTTCATGGAGACATTTGAGCTGCTCTGGTTTGCAGACCCCTGGGTCTTGAGTCCTGAATTCACGGTGGGGTTGGCTCAGCACAACAGACTCTGAAGGAAGGTTATGGCTGGGGAGCTCTGGCACTGCCAGCGGGAAAAGGTCATGCAAAATAAATAAAGGAGGGTCCCTTTGACAGGAATTAAGGAATACTTCTGACTGTACACAAATATCATCCAACTACTTAATTTCAGGCCTATCATGGCACACAGGCAGGAGAAAATAAGAAGGGGGGGCAGCTGAAGGTAGGTCCTTCTACATTCAGCTCAGTGCAGCCTGGGAAAGCTTTGGGCAGCCTATCCCCCATCTCTGTCTGCTTTTCATTGTTATTTTTATAGCCAGAAATAAGAACTTTATTGGCTTTATTCATCTCCTGTCAGATGCCCAATCAACATGTGGCAATACAGCAATTCCCAGAAAGTGCTGACCTAGTGAGACCCAGTGGATCAGAAGGTGCTGAGGAAGGTCTCCATCCCCCCTCCCATCCCTGACTGCCCTTTTAATTATCTTTCCAGCCAAAGTAGGATACGTACCCCCACCTCACCCTTGCTACCTGCCTGCATTTCAGAGCACCAGGGTCATGGGAGCTCCTGTGGTTGGAAAGCACCTGAGAAAACATCTAGGGCATGGAGGATAGGGGCAGGAGGAGCTGGGCGGGGGACAGGTCATCCTGAAAACTGCTCCTGGATCCATGGAACTGATAGTGAGGGACTGCATCCTTTCCCAGGGCTGGGGTAGGCCACTGCATGGGGAGGAGATTTGACAAATGGATCAGAAAGGAGCTGCAGACCAAGTGCAGTGCCTGGCCAGTGTAAGAGGGGTGCAGATGGCAGGGCAGAGGAGCTCAGCTCGCACTCCTCCCATATGCCTTTGTTTGGATTTGCACAGGACTCAGAACCTATGAATAAAAATGCAGGGACCCTTCCTGAAGGGTTTTTGATAGAGTGTCCTGCAGGTTAGAGGATTTCAAGATCTAGCAGAGGATTGAATAGAGAGGAACACATTTTTATTTACTTCAGTGCGTATTGGACTCATAATAAAATTCAGGTGTAACAAGCCAGAGGCAAGTTCTGTTCTATTCGGAGATTAGCCCGTGTGCAGCTGCTCCAGCAGGTCCAGCAGGTTCCCGGTCAGATCCCTGGGCTCCCACAGCGGATCTCTTGAGCCCCCTTTTCCCACACGGTCCCGCCCTGACTTCTCCCTCAGGTGTGGGTGGCTTGTTTGTGCTGAATTGTGGTACCTGCCTTTCCACATCTTGGGTTTTCTTTGGTCCCTATCTCCTAGATTCAAGCTCCAGCCAGTTGGTCAGAGCAGTTCCTCCCTCTTCTCTGCTAGAGTCTTCTCCCCACATTTTGGTCTTTTTTTACTGACCACCTCCATGGGAAGTTCCCTCCTGTTCCTGTGGCACTCTTGTCCCTCCGGTTGCTCTCCTCTCCCAGTCCAGCTGCTGCCTAGTGCTGCCACATGCTCTTCTGCCCACACATCCTCCTTGGGCTCTGCGGCCCCTTTATGGGCTCTTCCACACCTCTACCCTGAGACAACATCTAACCAAGGCCACTTTGTGGCTTCAGCTGTTTTTGCCACCTAGTGCCTGAGGGGCCTTTGCACTTCGGTGCCCATGAAGAGAGCAGAGTGGGTTCCCCTTTCCTCCTGCCCAGAAGTGGAGGTTCTGGGGGAGAAGGTAGCCAGGTACAGCTTTTCCCTCCTGGTGCCAGAGCTCAGCTGGGCCAACTGCCTTCCTGGCCTTGGCTATTCTCCTTTGAGTAGGAAACCTTGCCGTGAAACAAGGACGCAAACCCTTGTAGCCCTCAACAATATCAGGTGCCTGCAGCCTGGTCCCATCCTGGCCATTTTTGGAGCATGCAATCTTCTCAAATGCCCTGTCAAGTCCCCAGAGCTGGGTATCTTTGGTTGTCCTCTGCCTAATCAGATGCCCACTCATGTGAGCAAATGCCACCAGTGGGAGCTGAGGCATCATAATCCAGCCCATAATGCTCCTTTAAAGACATTTCAGCAGCTCAATTAAGTTTCCACTTGTGTGTTTTCTTTTTCCCCCCTTTGCTTTCATGGTCATTTAAAACAAATAAAGTGAGCAGAACACGGCAGCGTGATAACCACCGTTTAATTCCCTTCCCACGGGTCTCCAGATTATTTGGTGATTCAGCGGCAGCAGGGGGAACATTTACGGAAAGGGAGGCGGGAGCTTCCCACAGGGATGACAGCTCACAAACCAGGGCCCCCGAGCATCTCGGAGGAAATACGTGCCTCGGGTTTTCCTTTTAAATACCATGGATATGGTGAATGCAGCGCCAGAGTCCAGGCCTTGGAACAGAAGCAGCCACCCGCTCCCCCACTTTTGTGGCGTCCCCGTTCTCATTGCATGTCTCACTGCCCTCGTTGTTCTCGCATTGTGAAGTGTGGACGAAGACCAATGTTCAGGATACATTTCACGCTTCTGTGCAAACACAATATGAGATGAAGAATTCATACCCTTAGACAAGGAGACGAGAGTGTATTTTCTCATAATAAGGAAAAGCAGCCAGATCGGAGCCTGCCAATTTCTCTTCAATGCTCCCGACTTCCCTAGGAAGTTCAAACAAGCCTACGTTTTTAAACAGGCAGAGAGAAGTATATTATATTTAAAAAAAAAAACAAACCACAAATCCTTTTGGATCTTTTTTGCATTATTCTCCCAACCTCTATCTTGGTAGGTGACTTTTCCAGCTCTCCCCCATTTACTCTGCTGGGACTGCAGTGGTCGTGAAGGAGAATACCGTGTGTTTTATGTGTTTGCGAACAATCAATGGTGGTACCACGTTTCACTGGAACAGCATGTAAAACGCACCTCAGGAGGGGAAAAAATAACAACTAACCAGACTGTTAAGCAGTCCGGAGCTTTTGCTGTCCTGTAGGAAAACACAATGTGGGGGTTTGTTTATTCATCAGCAGCAGTAAATAACGGGCGCTCACCTTGAGCTCTCCTTCAGCCACTTCTTCTTCTCCCCAGCCTCTGTGCTAGCAAAGAAAGGAAATATCTACTGTAGTTTGGATGACAAACTGTGGTTTTATAGCTGTTCAAATTTTAGCTTTTGTTTTCTCCCTAAAAAGCTCTGTTTTCATAGCTTTGGCTTTGTCTTCCCCAGCATCAAAAGCCTCTGCCTGGAGTGCATTCTGCCAGTCTGACACTGAAAATTAGTCCTGAACCATTTGCCTGAACCTGTCAACCCCACATCATAGCCACGCATTGTGTATGCAGGTGGTTTGGCCTGGGAAGGACACATAATGCACGTTAGTCATTTAATACATTTATAATCTAATCTCTCAGAACAGCACCATCAGCGGTTTTTCTTACCCTTTGTGCAGTACATCGAGACGTGTTTCCATCCCTGTGCCCATGCCAGGAGGAGGTATTGGCTCACCCAGCAACGGGGCGGATGGCTCCGAATTCCCTTCGGCAAAGGCTACAGCGGCGTCGGCTCCCCCGTGCTGCCTCCCCTGAGCCTCTGCCTGCCCTGGCGAGGCAGGACCCATGTCTTGAAGAGTGACCGTCTGTCCCATGAGCCCCTGGAGCCCACGGCCTCTTCACTGGGGTCAGACCCAAGAGTGTCCGCCTGACAGCTCCAGCTGCACTGGGAATCCCCAGCACGTGCCTCGCCGTTGAAGGTTCACAGCATCCCTTCCTTTCATCCAGATGTCAAGACTTTCCATCGATCTCACTCAAGCTGAGTCTGAGCCTGGAGGCACAGAGGTTACAGGGCTTTTTCCCTTCAACTATCTGCACTTGAGAGTCATCCTGCCTTGTATAATTTTCCAGTGGGGAAGAGACAGGCTGGGCAGCGTGAACTGGAGACTGCCGTGCGCCTTGGAAGTCCCGACGAGCCATGAGTGGCCAAGACCTGCCGAAGCATGTTGACTGGGAGAGCTGCAGACACTGGATTCCTAAAGCCTGTGCTTTACCTAACACCTTCATAAAGTTTCCTGAATTAAAATGATTCAGGAAACACATTTTCAGACTGTCAGTGAGATGCATTCATCACTCCCCTGAATATGCACCAGATTGTTAATGCTTCGGGCCAAATACTGTGTCTTTTTTAATGCCTACAAAATGTAGTGCATGTTGCTGGCTTTATATTTATAATAATTATAAAAGTAATGGGAGTAGCTGCGTTCCTATAGGCTAGATATGGCCAGGCACAGACAAAAAAGAAAAGATTCATTGTTGCAATTAATGCTTGAGCTTGCACCTTTGATTAATTAGCCTGGCGATAGCGCTATGCAAAAGATCAGGGTGAGAATTAATAGGGACACAAGTGCCGACTTTTAAGATGGTTAGACTACTATTTAGTGCTCCTACCTTGGGCTGCCTCTGCCTGTTTAATTAAAGGCCGTGGCACATGCTTGCTATGCACCAATAGACTCATAGGCAGGTGGTGCAGAATATTTATATAACAGTCTTCAGTAGAAAACTTCAAAATTAAATTCCCATCCAGGTCTCTAAATATAATTTTGAAATGTCAGAGATGCTAAGGAGAATGCTGGCACCGGATGAGATTGCTGTCAGGAAGAGGCAATAGCGTGCCAGATTTATACTGGTCTAAATACGCAGGTGACTTTTCAGCTCTTGTGTTGAAGGGAGCCTAAAATGTCTGATGGACGTACTTCATCTGATGGGAGGCAGAGAAACCAACGGGAGCACGTGCTACAGATTTGTACACCTGTAGGTGTCTATTGCTGATCCCTGCGGACAACCACAGGCTTTGATTGAAGTTGTTTTAACTGTGATCCAGCGCTGCCGACGGGGTGGGCGAGCACCAGGGTTTAGGTGTGATGGCTACAGGGGGCCAGGGCAGGAATTGCGGGGCTTTAAGCAGAACCCAGTATGTCGTTCCCCCGTGATGATGTCTCCCTACGTCCACAGCCTGGCACACTGCGAATGACATCAGTGTACGAATGTCACCTTGGTGTGTCCTCCTCGGAGATACCACCGAGAGTGAACGAGGAGGGAGAGAGTATGGAGAAGAGAGCATTGACAGATGCGGCCTGATCAGATGCTAATGGAGAGAAGAAGGACGAGAGATGTTCCACTGAGACCTGCCCAGGGAAAAGCTCTCCGTGGAAAGGGCTTTAGTACCTTTCCTGGAGCATCATGTCAGTGACAGGGTGGCAGTTTGCCTCTCTTCAATGACCTTTTGCTGACTTCCATCTCACAAGGTATTTCTCTCTTCTCCTCCCACCCTCCTTTTCCTCCAGGTGTACCCCTTGGTGAGGAACAGCTTTGCTCTTTTTTAATGGATGACTTTGATGGGCGAGATGGAGCAGGGGCAATTCCCAAGAGCCTGCAAGTTCCCGTGAAGCACAAACTACTCTGAAGCACCAACCTTTTAAGGTGAGCCCTGTTGGCAAAGTTTCTCCTCCAGGTTTTATCCATCACTCCTTCTGCTGGCTCATTATCTTTCCCTTCTGCATATTTGTGCTTTCCACCGCCCCAATTCATTTTTCCCAGTTACAGCAGCTATTGACTGGTTTATATAGATGGGGTTTAACCAGTCCTCCCCCCTGGCTGCTCCTGAATCGCTGACGAGGCCGCTTTGTCTGTTCACACATCAATCTGAAAGCACATGCAAAGTTATATCTTGGCTGACTTAATTGTTAGGAGCTGCAGCCCCAATGTCTTTGTAAATAAAATGGTTTAATCTCATGGGGCATGCCTGGTGGAGAGAGTCGAATAAATACATCAATATGTAAATAGATCCACAAGAGGAGGATGAACTGGGACTTTGCAAAACTGATAAAGCATCTTAGGAGACGTGTTGTCACTACACTTCTTGCATATTCTGATGAAGCAGACAGTAATGCTGGATCTCAGCCCTGCCAAGACCTGCCGAAAGGGAGGGAGGGAGGAAGGGAGGGAGGGAGAAGTGTGGGCACGAGCGCACCGTGACTGAAATTCTTGTATGGATTGATTTGACTTAAATGTATTCCGAGGCTGGTCTAATTGCTAGTTTAGTCTCAGGCTTTGATTTTCCTGTTGCTTTCACATCTCTGCTGTCGAGTCTTTCCTGCATTTCAAGCAGCCTTATTGGGGGCAGCGTCCAGACCAAACCCAACCTCTCTTAGACCAAAAGAGATGATACCTGTCTTTACTGAACCCTTCCACAAAGCGTTTGCAGCAAAGTGGGCATGAGTTAAAGGCAGCAAAGGTCAGAGTTTTGCTGCATGGGTGTTTTGCCTGTGTGACAGCATCGGGCGCTATTTTGGAAAAGAAAGCCTGAAGCTTTTGGGACACCTTGTTCGTGATGGGCCTGTGCTGGTGTGACCCTCATCAGAGATCTTAGCGAATCTGGGGAGACCGGTTAAATGAAGCACCAACGGGAGAAGGTGCCATAGCCAATTTGCTCACGCTGACGCACAACCTGCAGGATCCTCCCTGCTGCAGGACTGGCTCTATAGGTGACAGCCCTTACTTTCTCCTGCTGTGTGTCATGCGCTGCGGTGCCCACCCAGAGGAGATGCTGCTCTGCGGCAGCGCTGTTGCACTTCCACCGCACAGGTGGAAATACTGAGGTTCGGTTCACAAGCAGCAGCTCCGCCTGCCATGTGTCAGGCAAGAGGAAACCTGTCACCCACCTCGGGCACTCGAGCGCTTCTGTGCCGATTTCCAGGGAAAGGAGAGGAGGAGAAACCTCCCACTGCATTGTCTGGGGCACTGCCTCCCTTTCTGCGAGCTGAGCTCCAGCCCTTGTTTTGCAGCGCGCCACGTGGAATTTTATCACCTTCAACAATGAAATCTGTCACCTTCAAGCTGCTTTATTGTAATCTGGGGACTTTTGCCCTGTCCGCTGTAAACCAGCGCTGGGCTCTTGCCACATAGCACTGCATTCCTCCCCGCGCCATCGCTAACATCTATCGATCAGGCTCCTCACTGCAACCAATGGTATTAACTTTAGGGACCACATTTGTACTTGTTTTCTCACCAGGATCAGATTGTTAATTGATCTTCCTTCTTTCTCTTTGCCTTCCTTCTGTCTCGTGTGCATCTCAATCACCTTCTTCTGATGGCTGCTTCACCTCCCTTCCCAGCCCCCCCTCCAATTTGGAGAATAAAAGACATGCAGTATAGCCAGCATTCAGGAGGTGATCTGATATTTTAAAGAATGTGATGTACAAATACGCATTTTAAATGATGATACCTTCACGTTGCATCAGTTATAAAAATACACACGTTTGAGTCAGATTAACTGGCACATCTTCTCTTTGAGAAAGCAATTTAATAATAAACTTGGGGAATGGTACCTCTTCAGCAGACATGGCTTGGATGTCACAACTCTTGAAGCGTGGTGTTGTGGGAGGCTGTTTTCTGGACAGTTTGGGAACCCTGGTGTGGCAGGATGACATAAATTGACCTTATTAATCAGCTGTTATTATATGCTAGAATCAGAATACTTTTGCTTGCTGCTTTTCTGTAGCTTCTATTGTATTTTTGTTTTAGGGGGTAAGTCGTTTTCATCTGAAATGCAGTTATGGACATTTGCATACACATTTGTATGGGCTACTGAAAAACACCTTATTAATCAGCTGTTATTATATGCTAGAATCAGAATACTTTTGCTTGCTGCTTTTCTGTAGCTTCTATTGTATTTTTGTTTTAGGGGGTAAGTCGTTTTCATCTGAAATGCAGTTATGGACATTTTCATACACATTTGTATGGGCTACTGAAAAACTTATCATAGAATCATAGAATCATTTAGGTTGGAAAAGACCTTTAAGATTATCAAGTCCAACCATTAACCTAACACTGCCAAGTCCACCACTAAACCATGTCCCTAAGTGCCATGTCTACACA
>NW_008824367.1:526449-557556 GCF_000699105.1 Pygoscelis adeliae | reverse complement strand
TGGCTCTCTTCTTGTCATTAATATATTTGTAAAAACTTTTTTTGTTGTCTCTAACAACAGCGGCCAGGTTGCGTTCTAGCTGGGCTTTTGCCTTTCTCCTTTCCTCTCTGCACGACCTAACGAGATCCCTGTACTCTTCTTGAGTCGCCTGCCCCTTCTTCCACAGGTGGTAAACTCTCCTTTTTTTCCCGAGTCCCAGCAAGAGCTCCCCGTTCAGCCAGGCCGGTCGTCTTCCCGCCCGTTCTTCTTACAGCGTATGGGGACAGCCTGCTCCTGCGCCTTTAAGACTTCCTTCTTGAAGACCGTCCAGCCTTCCTGGACCCCTTTGCCCTTCAGGACTGTCTCCCAGAGATCAGGTTGGTCAAGCAGGACCTGCCTTTCATAAATCCATGCTTTTTCTGCAACAATCACTATACAGCAAAATGGTTGTTACTTTTTGGAAACGCCTGTTTTGTTGCAAAAATCCGAACCTTTTGTAAAATCATTTGGTCAAATCTTTGTGGTTTAGATTTTCAATGAATAATCAATATTTACAACAAAAGATTTAAACAAAAAAGGGTGTTTATTGAAGTTTTTCTGCAGGAAAAAATCCATAACATGTATTATTAAATATGAAGAGGCTTATGTCTTGAGTTCCGTCGTGCCACAGCTTATAATAGCCCTTCAGAAGCTTGAAGTGGGGGGTTTTTTCATTAAACAAAATGTTGCGTTCCCCCTGCTACATTCATTACAGGCAGCATATTGGAAGGTGCCTGTGGCCAGCAGTTCTGGCCTGGAGGGCTGCTCTCATCCCTCTCCGTCAATGCTGTGAGTAATTTCATAAGCATTAGAAATATTTATTTCAAAAGTGGATGCGTAAGGGATGACAGCAACATCAGAGGTGTGAGAAACAGTGAAGCGGGAAGCACATTTTCTTGGTGGCATTTTTATACATCTGCCTCCTGAGCATCTAAGCGGGGAGATGGCGACTTTGAGAGAGGTTCCTGGTGATTAAAGGTGTAATTGATGATGGGTGCAGCTCTTTCCCCAAGTCTCCCTCTAGCCAGTGGTCTTGATCCTGACCTGTGAGAAGTCTCCCCTCTCTCTCAACTGCCTCTGTGCAGTTGCTTACGCACTTGGACATTTTAGGAAATGATTGTGGTCTCTAGGGCTGGGAATACAAGGATTCCCAGCACCACCAGCAAGGAGCTGGGGGAAAAATCTCATTACTCTGTGTCCCTTCAATAGTTGGATTTGCCAGAAGTGGGACTTGCAGGCCAGCGCTCCAAAGCATTGCTTCGGCAGCCAGGCAGACTTGGAATAAAGAAATGCTTCCGTCACGTTTTCATTCCCCATGGCCAAGTTCCAATATCCAAAATGGGATTACCAGAAGTGAAATGCAGTTGAGTTTCGCCTCTGCCGACCTTCAGCAGCTGCTGTTCCAGCCCTTGGTCCCTGGAGAGCTCTCGGGATGCACCTCCGTACTGATGTATCAGTCTGATATTCCTGCCTTAAGCCTGTCCTAAGCCGAGATGGCCAACTAACATAGTCAACTGCAGAGATTTTGTGACAAGCCCGTAGAAACCTTTCCTCCAGGACATACAATTTGCAAGGCAAAAATAAGCAGTAAGGCAAACATCATGCTCTTTGGTTTTTTTTCCCTGTCTTTTTTTCCCTTTGCTTCAGGAAAGCAGGAAGAGGCGAGAAAGGACTGACACTTTATCTCACCGAGGGCTTTTTCTAAGATGCCTGCTGGGAACGCTCGCTGTATGTTTCTCTTTAGGTAGTAGCTCTTTTGATTTTCTCACTGCCTTGCAAGTCACACTGAGGTGCCTGGAGAAGGATTTGCTGATTGCTTATGAAATCCATTCTCCCTTGAGGATCTGCTCTTTCCATCTTGATAAACTTTTAATTCTTGCTTTCTGCTAACACTGGGACTGTGTTTTATGCCTTTATGAGGGTTTTGTGATTGATGTTCATCTGCGCTTGCAGGAGACCAGTAACCTCATTTCATTTTTGACAGAACATCGGGACAAGCGCTCTGTATCCTTCTCCCTTCTTGGTCACGTATAAATGAAAGAGAAAGTAAAGCGGATATAATCTGTCCAGATCTGTCAGTCTGGCTCACTTGTATTCTCTCACCATATTGCTAAACTTCTGACACTGTTTCTGTCCAGCGTGGCATATGGGCACGTGTTTAAAGGACACGGTTGGCTTATTTTTTATATCGTTCTGTTATCTTGTTTTTATTCTTGGTTCTGTACGCTAACGTCTGGGATATTTGGAAGTAGCTGCTGTAACTTGGCGTGGGAGTAGATTGCTTAAATATTACCTCACGGAGTCAAAGTAAATTTATAGCAGATAAGACTTGGACCCCAAATGCCTTTTTTAACCCGTTACTGTCTTCTTTCCAATTCCATTCCCTCTGGTCTTTCTGATATATTTCCAGTTTTGAGATGAACATGACTCCTGTTTTATGCTTAGACCGACCTCATCTGTGATACCCGAACAGTTTCTACATGGCCAGTAGAGAGATCTTGCACTTATGCACATGCATATATGCACACACACAGGTACCCACCACTGGTGAAGGATCTGTCAGTATAAGACAGATTTTTCCTGGAGGAAAAATGCCCACAATGATGAATTCGCAGAAAATACACAAAATACTATACCCAGATAGCCAGGTAATATCATTCACCAAACTGTGACACTGTTCTCATAGAGTAAGTGTCATTTCCCTTTAAAAATCCATTTTGTTTCCTTAGGAGAAAGGACATTTAGAGCCCCTGTACTGAAAGGGAGAAGGTGGCCTGTGAGCATGCCCTGCTTCCTGTGCTGTTACGCAGATTCTAAACTCAGGTTTGGTTATTTCTTATATATATTTATTTTTCCTCTCTGCTTTTTTGCTTTGAAATATCTGCTTGCGTTCTCAATGACGAACAGCTGAGAGATCAGGAAAATGGCTTAAGAATTCAGAGGGCTGTTAGCTATTTGGATTTAAAATAGTGCCTGGGAGAGAGCTTTTTACACTGCTTTGCTAAACAATCCTCCTTCTGTCACCATCTGAGGTTGCTGTCCTTTGTTCCTCATGATGTCGCCTTCCCTCTAACTCTCCAGAGCCTTCAAGGAAAGGAAAAGAATGACAAACGAGGCTTCTTTTCTTTTTTAAATCCCCCCAAGTCCTTCTTTAAAAAAAAAAACCCACAACCCTTATGGGCCATCTGCCTTTGTTTTAGTTGTGCTTCTTTGCTTTGTTTCTTCATCATTTCCCCCTCCTTGCCCCTTTGCAGGGCGCCGTTAAGCACTCGGGGAGACCTGCGCAGGGGCAGCTCAGCATCCCTGGTCTCGGCTACAGCACTTGTAGCATCAGAGCCTGCTCGTTTGACTACGGCCAGAGCCATCTCCGCTGCCCACAGAGTCTTTTTTCTTCCCTCTCCCAGGATCTGCAAAAGCAAAGCTGTGGCTGGTCTGCTGGGGGACCGCGATTCTGGCAGGGAGGCAGAACAAGCCGGGCACCCCATCGCTTGCCCCTGCTGCTCCCCGGCAAAGACAGGCAGGTGGGGGGGAGATCGCTGTCCCGCCACGCGGCAAGGCCTCCGATGCCTCCCCTTCACGCCCGCCGCCAAGCAGGCAGGTGGCGGAGGGAGGGTCCCATCACGCTCGGATTCCTGCTTATTCCCTCTGCAGATGCAGAGGCAGGGGGAGGGGAGCGCAGGGGTGTCCCATGGTACAGGCTGACGGCTCATCCTTTCACCTTTGATTTGCAGGAAATCGAGGAGAGGGCTATGCCAAACGGACCGCTCTCTCAGATGGGCTCAGCGCCCTGCACACCGGCGGCAGGTAAGGCGGCCGAGGGGGCCCGACACCTTTTTGTCACGAACCCTGGATCCACGGGAGCTGTGAGCAGGACCCATGGGCCACCCTTAGCTGCAGCTCACTCTTTGCATCCTGCGAAGAGAGTCTGCCTCCAGGACACGCAGGCACGGCTTCTGGAGCATTTCTAAAGCCATTTTTGTTCAGAAATTCCTGTTGTTGTTGTTTTTGCTGACCTAAGCAAGCTGTATCTTTTCCAAATGTTTCTGACGTTTCTCACAGAGTAATCTATTAATGTCGCAGACAAGGATTCTGCTGACTTCAGTTTGGCTTCTGTTTCCCATTGGACAGGCTCCTCTCTTTATGGGGGAATGCCTCAAGCCAAAAAGAGAGGGAAAAAAACCCAGCCCCTGAGCTAACTAAAAACAGGCCCAAAGGGAAGCGCTTTCCAGCCACATTGCCTCTCACTGGCTGGCTTCTGTTCTGTGCTTGGGGACGTGCCAGACTTCAGTGCCTCCGTGCTTTTGATTCCTTTTTATCCCCAGCAACATGATTGTCTATAATTATATACAATCTCCCTCTTGTTTACTCTTCTTCCTCCAGGTCTGAACGCAAGCTCGATGGCAACTCTCTGCTCAGTCTGCCAAGGCTCCAGCTCCAAACTGCTTCTCGGCATCCTCCACCTTCTTTTTCAAAAGTAACAAAGACATTTGATTTCCTCCCACCCCTTCTCTGGTCGCCCCTGCGCTCTCCCCCTCCCCCTTGCTGGCAGTGGGGTTATTTATACAGAATGTGGAAACAATTTGCAGGAAAGCGAACAATGTAACCCGGAGTGAGGGAAGGGAGACAAGTTTATTGTGCACACTTAGAGCCCCAGAAGTGAAACGCTGCTTTTTGGGGGGGGAAGAGGGAGTGGACTGTTTTCCTTTCTTTCTGCTCCTCTCTTTCAACATCTTGCTGAAGCGCTTTCCATCTTGTCAGGAGTTGGGTCCAAACCAGAGCAACCAGATCTGACTGCATGTTTTGGAGGGAGTTCAGGTTGGATCTCCCTGCATCACAGCTTGATGGGGCAGTATCTGTGTACTTAATCCTCTCCGAGGTTTTGTTCTTGGATCATTGTTGCTCCTGGATTAGCATTAATGAAGAGCATGTGTGCTTGAGAGGTCCTGATCTAGGCCCTGAGAGCTGCAGCATTGCTAAAGACAGTGTTTTCTGCCTGGGTGTTATACATAGCTATTCCAAGGAACAGTTAGGCTGAAAGAGAAGATTCCTTGGGAGTGAACGAGACGGGAACTTTTTGCAAAGTCTAATTTCAGTCTTTCTCCCCTCACCCACTAAAGGTGAGGTTTTCAGAACATCCCAGCACCTTGCTAGCACTAATGTGAGTGTCTTTGTAAATCAAGCAGTTTGCTTTAGTGCCCACCAGCTGAGCTCTGCTGGAGCTTGGGAACGAAGCACTTGCAGTTCTCAGAGATGCAGGATGTAAGCCATGGGAAGCTGAACCAGCATTTGATTCGGTACCATTGAGCAGGTCTGAGGTCTTCAGATCTCCCTCTGCGCTGGGCTCAGCTACTGTGAAGTCCTCGAAAAGAAGTAGTCCCAGCCCACTCATCTTCTGGGGAAGGGATATTGGTGCCGCAGAGGCAAGGAAATGTTCTCCACAGGTTGCACATCCAAGCAGAGTGGCTGCCTTGGCAAGCTCCTCCCTTCCCGGGAGCTTGCAGCCTCCTTTCTCAATAGCCTCAAGACTTGGGACGTGATCTGTGCAAGTTGTGCTGATCTGGTAGGGCAGGGCCAGGAAGCTGCCAACTGGGACATCATGTTCCTCTCTAAACCGGGCAAATTTCCGGCCCTGAACTGGTGCAGCAGATAAACTGTGATCCGATGGTACAGAGGGACAGTTAGAAGGAACCTGTAGTGGACTATTCCTCCCTGAGATCTTGCATCCTCTCCGCCTTCCAGTACTTACTCGTCAGTCTTTGTCCATACACAAAGTGTGAACTTCCAGTGTGTGTTTGTTCTGTAAAATGCCACTTCAGCTCTGCCACACAGAACGGCAAATGTGTCTGTGGACAGGCTGACCCTCCTAGAGCTGATCCTCCTAAACGCACAGCGCAGAGACCGTCCCAAATGCTGCTGCTGCTCCCTTCCTTTAGTCAGTTCTTGGCCTGAATTAGCAACTCTAGGTGTAAAATGCAACAAGGGCTGGAGCAAAGATACTTGGGTCACCTGTGTTTTCTGATGCGATCTGGTCAGGGGCAGTTCACCTCCTCTCTTTGGGCTCTTCTAATTTTCATTAACACTCGGAAGGGCCAGGAGCAGCAGCAATTTCTTTTTTCTCTTCCAAGCCAGGCACCAACACTGTGGACTGGAAGCCTGCAGGTGGGAGCAAAGAGTGACTGCCGCAGTCTGCTGATCCCTGCTGGCTGAGGCACCCCCAGACAGAGCAGTGCAGCCCCTTTCCACCAGCTGAGCCTCGCACAGCTGCTGTGGCACAATGGGTGTCATAGGTATTCACTCCATCTACATCAGTGTCTGTGAGCACAGTGTGCTCCTCAACCTGTCTGCCTCCCATCCATGCAGCTGCCTCTCGCAGAGCCTGTGGATGTCTGCAGCAGCCTGCCCAGGCATGTTGCACAGTGTGCTTAGCTGACTAGCAGCGTACTGGGCTACGGAGAGTGTTTAAATGAGTAAGACTCTGGAGAGCCCCCTCTGGTCCCTCCTGCGGCCATGCTTGCAGGCTGTACGGACAGCAGCTCTGGTTTTGGGGTTAGTCTCTGGGCACCCCACTGAAGGCATTAGGGGCAGACAGACATTGCCAATCTCTTTCTGACTCCCAAGGGTCCCCCCTTACTCCTGGAAACATGTGGCCTTGAGTTAAACTACATGGAGAGCTCTAGACTAAACAGCTCACAGCAGCAGTACAGGTTTGGGCAAAGTAGAGTCTTGCAGCTCTACCTGTAGAGACTTTAAAATGCAGAGACCAGAGGGATCAGTGTAATTTCAGGGAAACAGTCATTGGAGCACTTGTGTTTTTTCGCTTCTGGTTCTAAATGTTCAAACTCTCATAAAAATATGGGAAAAACTCTCCTTGGAATGATTGTGCTGCTGAAACCATCATTGGCTTTTTGGAATTTCCTCTTTCATCTTGTTCTTTTTTTAATTATTTTTAGGGCTATTTAGATGAGAACAGATTTGTATTCTTCTCTTCATGCTGCTTGCTTACCACCTGAAATCCTCATCTGCTCTTTGCAGTTCCCCACACAACTGCGAGCAATATCCTGAACAGAGCATTCTAACTTCAGGTGAAGAAAAGCAACAGAAGCAGATGGGCTTGTAAACAGCAGAGGTCTGGCTCTCCCACAGACGTCCTTGCGTAGTGGAAAGGAGCAGAATGGTTAGTAAATGCTGAGCAACTTTCATTTTCTAGGCTGAAATGTGATAATCTGGGGAGGGGAGGACAGCGTAGGAACAGCAACTATCATATTCTGGCACAGTCAGCTATTCCCAGCAGAAGCTGTTCATGTTAGAACTTGTAGCAAATTGGAGACTATAGGAAAGGGGGGTACATTTTCCAGCATCAGGGAATTTTTGGGTGATGAAAACAAGATTTCCAGCAGCCCTTTTCTGCTAGCATTTTAGTCTTGGTTTCTAAAGAAGACTGTTGTACTGTTTTTCTGTCATTCCTCCCTCCCCTTGAATTACTTCTGAAACTGTCAGTGAATCAGAGTTGTGAGTAACTTCATTGATAACAAAATTCCCCTAAGTTACCTGAAGGTTTGCAGCTGGACGGAGGAAAAAGAAACCCAAAATAGAGTCCTCACTGGTGGAAGAAAACTCAGCCACGCATCTGTTCGGAGAAGCAGCAACAGCCAGCTGGCCAGGCAGCACACGTGCTGCTCTGAACTAGCGTGCGCTGCCTGTTGTCCAGCCAAGCACATACAGGATGTGGAAGTGAGCAGGAACGCTGCGGGGAAGGGCAGGGAGGAAGATGATCTGTGGGATCTAATTCCCTAATAATCCAGCTTGGGTACTTCGGCTTCCCAGGGATACGCTTGTTGCTGCACGTGTTCCATTAGCGGAGCGACGGTGAAGAGAACCAGGGTGCATCAGCCTCGTGCGTGACGTGTGGGTAGCCGGTCTGTCTGTCCTGCCGTGTCTGCTCCCGCAGGTGCACCAAGGGGACAGTCGCAAGGGAAATGGGAAGAAAAGCCTAGTGCTGACGTAACCTGTCAGGGCCTTCAGGCTGGGTGTTGACAAACCTCTGAGTCCATCTAGCTGCCCCCAAGAAGCAGTACGTGAACTGTTTCTTGAAGGAACACAGATCCCTGGCTATATAAATTCTGGTTTTTCTTGTCCTTTCCTTACCCTCTGTGTAATAGAGCCTAAGAGTGAAGCAAGCAGGCAGGTGTCTTCCCCCGTTAGAGGGCTGGGGACTCCTCCTTACTTCTCTTTCATGCTTGGGCAGGACCCTTTTTCCTGCCATTTCTAGCCATCCTTTGCTTAGCAGTGAACCCAGGGGGATTTGGTTGCTTAGCTTTAGAGCCAGGAAATGAATGAAGAGGGGCAGGAAAAGACAGAAAACAGAATAAGGAGGCTCACTTCCATAGTTTATTGAGCCCAGAGAGATTTCTATTAACCACATGGTATCAGGTGTAAAAGAAATGACAGATGATAACCAGTGTGGAAGAATGGAGCAGCCCAGAACTCCCACAGCCCAGCGAGTCCCCAGAAACGCTGGAGGGGCTTAAACAGCAATTTAATGTGTACCTGTTGGCAAAGAGCAGCCCCTCCACTTTGTTCCTGTCAAGAGGTGGTCCTGATTTGTGTGATGTGTTTTCTTTCCTCAGACAGGGAGACAACGGCAGATCCTGTGGAGTGCAAGAGTCATGGAGAAAACAGACCTATGAAAGATCGTTCCAGGTTGGGATTTTAGAGAGGTTTGTGCTTGATCTAGGGTTGTAGAGTTGGTGTTTCTGTTTTTCTTGGGGATTGGGAGGGGAGAGATTACTGAGTCCCTGAGTCTTAATGTAAAATGATTAGAAGCTGGAACAGATTCCCAAAAAGACATTTAGGGACAACTATATGCACAAAGCAGCTTGAATATACCTACCACCAGAGTTCATCCAGTCCCAGATAAAGCCTCTGAAATGGGCAGTGCTTTAATAAAGTGCATCTGGTTGGGGACTCAAAATACAAGAAAGAAATATCTGAGGAGGAAGAGATAACGCTTTCTCCATTTCCTAGAAAAGAGGGAGAAAATGCCAAGAAGTTATTAATTTTTCTCCTAAGAATGTCTCAACCGGACAAGAACCACTACAGGTTAAGACGATCCCCATGACCTGACACTTGCAGAACAAGTGGGCTCACTTCTTCCTGGCACAAGCAGTTCTGGCATTTCTAGGGAGATCTGTAATTCCAAGTAATAACCTCAGAGGTTAACTGAAGTCTGAAAATAAGTTTATTTGGTAGGTGGGCTAGAGGGGGTTTTAATTATGTGTTAAGATCTGTGTTGCTTTAAGCATTAATTTTGCCTGGGAAAGGAAGCTGTAGTATCGGGAACGACACCTTCACGTAGCTTAGATTTGGAGACAGAAAACCAGGGGGACTGGCGAAAGCCCGTCGTCTGTTACGGCAGATGGAAATGAGCTCTGAATTAAAAGAGTCTCTTTTGTTTGTTTTGGGCCAAAAAGAACTGGACTCTGCGTAAGGCCTGATTTCCTGAGAATGGGAGCTCAGCAGTTTTTTGACAGTCAGGCTGTCAGAAGGAAGCTCTCTGAAATTCAGACTATACGCATCTGAAATTTTTTTGCCTTATTTCTCTTTTCTGCTTCGTGTGTCACATTCTCCTTGCAGCTTTCCAGAGCAGAGTTACTCTTCCACTTGTTCCCCTTTGCCTCCTGCTGAGTCAATTCCTTTATTTTCCACCATTATTTGTACTGTTGCCACTCCCAGAATCTGGGAAATCTTCCTCAGAAGTCTCCTTGTCTTCTGAGCTTACCGCCAAGTCTCCCACTAAAGCTCTTCATTCTTCCTTCTACAGAAGAATAAAAGGCCAGAAAAGTATGCCGTGACACCCTTTCAGGTGCCATTACCCTGTAATTCTTTAAAAACTCTATATGCATTTATAGTCGCTGAGAAGTGCTAGAGTGGGAAGCCTGCGGACTAAGTTGGTGTTTGTTAGCACATGAAAGAGAAGCGAGTGCTGTGGCCTGGTATCGGGCACCGGGTTCTGGTTTTGGTTTGGACACTGACTCACTCGGCGAGCTTGGGGAAATCATTTCCCTTCTCTGTGCACCTGTTTCCACTCCCCACCTCTAATTGTCTCGCTGTTTAGACTCGGAGCTCTTCAGGACACAGCCCGTCTCTCACTGCGTGTACGTACAATGCCTCAGCGCAATGGAGCCTTGTCTTGGTTGGGGCCATAGGTGTTCGAGTAATACAAACAAGGATAAAAGGTATGCCCAGACAGCAAGGCAAGCTTCCCAGACATGCTGCCCTGCAAGCATGTCTGAAACCCGATGTGCTGGGAGCTGTCTCTGTTCCCAGTCCTTGGCTTCTCTCAGCCGGCCAGCAAAGCATTAACCAGTTCCAATTACAATGGTGAGGTGAACTGGCACGTTCCCAGTTCCACTGGGAACCGGTGTGAAATCACTAAACTCATTTTGCAAACTCAAGCAGCGCCTGATAGGAACCTCCATCCTGCACAGCTACGGACCTGCCTGGAGCTGCGCCACCTCCCTGCAGGTGAAAAGCTCCTTACGTCAGCCCCGAAGCTCAGAGCCATCTCATCCCACTCCCAGCCCACACTGCGCACGCTTGAGCCTGCTCCAATTTGCCAGCAGAGAAACGAGCAAACACATTTTCTCCTTTCCTCCCTTGTCTGAGGAGGTGCATACGTATCTCTTTGGCGTTTTCTTCTTGTCCGCCGGCTTTTGCATAGCCCCTTCCTCTGGTTGTTTGCTCGTTCCCTGCACTCCATCCCATCTTTTGCGTTCCTCCCTGGTTTGATACAGCATCTCGCTGGTCCTGCTTCACACTAAGAGAAGGGGTATTAGATGGATTCCCCATAGAGTATAAATTGAATGGAGAGAAGTGGCTGGTTTCCCAGCAATAATTTATCTGATTAAAAAAATACTCCCCAAACCCCCTCTCCTCCGCTGGTCCTATGCCCCCTCCAAAAAGAGCATTGGCATTCGGGCTAATGTTTGAACTGTATTATTCAAATTGCTGGAAGGGGGATTTAGATGGGAAAATAACTGTCAAAAGATGGCTCTCTGGGGACTTTCCCCCGAGCGTGAGCTCTGAAATTTGGAACATGGGTTGTTGTATGGAGGAGGCAGACAGACTAAATAATTCTGAGTCAAGCACCTCCGTGATTTCTAGCTTTGCCCTCATCTAACAAATATCTTACACAGATATGCACAGATGCACATGCACATGCTCACACACATGTGCCCCTGCACACACATTTCATAGAAAAAGCCATTAGCAGTAACTCTAAAGCACAGCAAGCTGTTCCTGCTGTTTCCTTTCTCCTCCCTTTTTTTTTTGCCTTACTTCAGGGCTGATTCGAACTAAAAGAAGAAATCCGCTTCATAAAATGCCTGTCTCCTTGTTTGTTACCTGTACAGGTCTTATTCCTTTCAAAGCAGCGCTATCCAAGGCTGGTAATTTTCTTCTCCTGCCGAAGCCAACACTCCTTTACTCGCATGGACTGTTGTAATTGGGGAATGGAAAAGTCACCCTGACACCCCTCTTCATCACAGCAATGCAGCGTAGGTGACCTGAACTATGTATTTCTGGCCCATCTGTATTTTGCTGTTGCCTTTTTCTTTGCGGGAGAGAGGCAGGTATTTTACATTTCATACTGCTCCCACAGTATGCAGTGATTTATAACAGGAGCTACCTTATTAATGTCAAGGGCAGAATTGCTACCGACGTTCAAGCTGCAAGAGCGTATGAAAATCATTTAGTTAGCTATGGCATGGTCCCAGCACCGAGGGCTGTTAGCTGATGTACGTTCCTCTCTCTGCTCGCAGCCTCCGTCAAGTCTGCGTGCTGGTTTCTGGGCCAGTGGGTGAAACGTGAACAGGCCCATTCTGAGCCAGAGCTTTTCAACCTCGGAGCAACCTTAAGCTAGTCACCAGGGCTCAGGTTTCCTTGCTTTTTGACAGGAGTACTGTTCAGATGAAACCTCCCTCCGCTCCTTCTGGAGGATTTACACTGCCACAAGTCTTCATTTTTTCCAGATGTTTTACCTAATAAATCAAGGAGTCTCATCAGAGGATTCGAATCCAAAAGCTGTTACCATGACTTCAAAGGCACAGGCTGAAATGGAAAGAAGCAGTGCAGACATCTTATACCGCTCTATAGTCACTGATCATGAAAATACACTCCGGTTCCAGGATTTTTTCCTGTGGATACCAAAACTCCACCGCGATTAAATAAAATGGTGCTGTGCTACTTCAGCCAACCTTTGCTTAAAAGAATTGAGCTGCAGCACTCGCAGGCTGTACGGTTGGCAGTAGCTGAGGATGGGGCTGGTCCTGAGAGGAGGTGAGCTCTGCCAACCCCCGTCCAAGATCAGGGACCGTTAACTCAGGTTTGAACTCGCTCTGTCTTTACAGATCAATACGAGGCTGCGTATTTTCTCTCACTGCTAGTTTAAGCTATTTTTACATAAAGGATTCAGGCGTCCGTTCATATTCTTCAGATGTTTTGAGAGAGAAAAAGATGAAAAGAGTTACATGGCTGCAAAATGTGATTGTGATTATTCATACTGGTTTGTTCCTTGATCAAGAATATAACTCTTCTTTTTTTTTAAATATAGTGAACCCTTCCTTTTTACGGTGTCTACATGGTGTCATTTTCTTTCACTGTTACATTTCTAAAGATAAATGCTCCGGCGTTTTGAGAAACTGTTATGTGTGTGTTTCTAATTACTTGATAGCACAGTGTACTGCAGGATAATGTAATGAAGAAAAGCAGCTGAAGAAAGAAAAGATGTTCCTGAAGCTTCCTAGCTGAAGACCTACGAGGCTGTGTTTTGGTTCTCTGCTTTGCTGAAGAGGGCTGGCATGGCTCCGGCTGCGCTAGGTGCTGCCCATCAGAGATGCCCAAGTTAGGCTGTGTTCTGCAGCAGCTTCTTCTGGCAGCAGTGCCAAGGTAAGCTGCTCTTCCTCACCCCTCCCCTTGTCTTCCCTGTCTGCGCAGATCGCTGTGGGGCCGCACGCTAAACAGTTTCCCAGCTGAATTTGTCTCAGCACTCCACAAACAGTTGTATGAGCAGGACTGAGTGGATGGTGCCAGGTGAGGAACAGGCTGCTGGTGGCAGGAGGGAGAAGGTGGTGTGACTGTGGGGAGCGCCTTCCACCATGCAGAGAGGTGCCCAGGTTGAGCGTTGAGTTTCAAGAGAGCCCTGTCTCCTTCACAGGGCTGCCCTGCGTTGCCTCCCTGCAAAGCCATGAAGAGGGGAGGCTGTGACAACCTCCTGAGGGTACCTACAGCAGGTGATGTGAGCAGAGACTTTGGCTTGTGCTGTCTGAGGGTTCTGGTACATGAATAAGTTGTCACTGGGGGGGCTGTCGAGGGAGGGCTAAGCTAACCCTCTCTTACACTGGTTGCAGGTTAAAAGCATGTAGAAGGCTCTTACTGCAAAGCAGATGTGTGGTAAACTGCTTGCGGGCCAGATCTCTAAGGGGAGTGGAGACTGTAGCACTTGGAGTGCTGTGAAAATACTGTGCAACCCCCAGTAAACACTGTAGTTATGTAAAACAGACTTGGGACATGAATTTACTCCAGTTTGACCGTATTCTGTGTGTCCCAGGCAGCAGGGAGCAAGAGGGCATTTGGTCCTGCAACATGCTTAACCAGATCTTAAAAAATCACTGTGGTTGCCCAACAGGTTTTCATATAGGATGTTTCAGAGAAGGGGATGTCCTGCTGCATTCTGGTGGAGAGTTGTCAGAGAGGGAAGAGCCAGGTACGTATCTCCTGTGTTGTAATGATATGTTCAGATTGAAAAATAACCTCATCTAAATATTAGTAATAAAATAACAGTTACCGTGATACAGTTTGTTCCTGCCACAGACTTCAGAAAAATTGCTGCTTATCTTCCCTCCCCCAAGATGCTGAAGCCCAGCACCCCAAACTGTCATGACTGCCTGGGATTGGTGACATCTAGAGTGATACGTGTTGGATCATCAGAACAGAGTGGGAGCAGCACAGCTTGCCTTCGGGAGCCAAAAATAGGTACTATCATTTCTGAGCTGAAGCCTCCCTTCTTTTTCCCCACCCAGCCCTGCCTATTTGGCACATGCAGCACATAATTGTAGTGTTCACGTCGTACCAAAGAAAAACCACATTCCTAAAGCAAGCAGTGCGTTAAGTAGTGGACGTGCTTTGGAAGCAGGGTATGTTATGACATGGATCCTAAATTAGTGAGCATCAATGACAATGGTTTGCAGATTTTCTATGGGCAATGGGTATAGAAAGGAGTACAGCTCATCTGCTGCATTGCCATGTGGAAAAGCATCAGAGATGTTCAGAGACGTGCTGTAAAATAGGGAGCTTGAATTCCTTTCGCTGGACAGCTGCTCAAATACTTGTAATTGAATGATTGAGTGACAAATGTAGCACATTTGATTTTTCTCTGGATCTTTTCTCTCTCTTATTCTGTAGCTCTGTGAATCTCAGGCATGCTTTCACCTTTTCTTTAAGTCTGCTCACTGGAGTAAGTATTTGTCTGCTTCTGCCAAACCCCAAAAGCTACATTTCATTAAAAAACCCTGATTATTCAAGAAGGGTGAAGTTTGATCCACAAAGATAATGCTCTTTGAAGATGTCTGCTCCTTTGGTAGTGACTGATTTAAATGGGTTCCATTTTAGTATGCCTGTTATGCTGTTCTCAAGGCCACACAAAGGAGGAGGAATTGTGTGAGGCCATATAAATCAGGGTTTGTTATAGGGATGTCAAACACAACTGCACCATGGGGTGTTAATAGTGAGCAGGCAAGTAGTCAAAAGCAAGTCAGAACCAACTAACAGAAGCCACAAAGCTAATCTGTCTGGTTCTTGATGCTTCCCAAAAGTGCAGTGTCTGCACACTCACGTTCTGTTCTGGGAGAAGCTTGGGGTGTTAGACTGATCCATATCACATTTTCAAAGTGCTCCAGTAATTGGATGAATAGGTTTGGTGGAATGTCTTTGGTTCTCAATTTCTCCCATCCGGAAAGATCTGAAAAATGAAGCTATGTGAGCACATCACTAGTCCAGGTCTCTTCCTACTTATTAACACCAAGCTCACTCCACTGAATTCATGCTCAGCTAAAACAGGGGAGAGGACAAACAGGCCACCGGACAGACAGTAAGGGACCTGTTGGATTAAACGTCCATTGAACAGTTCATCATTGCATGCAGGAAGAAAACTCCCAATCTTTGTGCATGCAAAGAGAGTTTCCTCCTCCTTTTCCAGCAGCACGTTGTGGGCAGAGTGGAGGGCAGCCAAGAAAATTTAAACAGATTGAGAAACCTTTTAGTGCACACTTGAAGCGAAAGCTCTCAAGCGGTATTTCCTGCATGCTCGACCACAGAGATACTGCACACACCAGACCCTTTCTCTAGAAACGTTCACCCTCGATACGGTTGCCGCAGTGGGCCCTGTGTTGCACCTCATAGTCAGGTTCTTGCAGGTCCTGGTGACCCCTCCTTACATGCAGATCATTTATGTTCATTGCGAGTTAAATCCTGAGGCTCTGACTCCCCTGAGTTCCTGAGTGCTGGCATGAGAAGTGATTGGGGATCTTGGTGAGCAGCCTTTGAAGAAGGTGCCAATGCATGTGCTTTCCCCCTTCCTCAGTCCCATAGTATAGGAAGCCTTGAGCACATCAGGTTTTTGGAGGTTTCCGCTCACTCTTTCCATCGCCTACTCTTGTCTTTAAGACTCATGGACCATGAGTCTGGAAGGCAGGTTTGTGGGCACCATCATACACGGAGTGTATGATGGGGGACACCATTTTCTCTCCGAGAATGATCGCACAATCTCTGCAGCTTTCCAAATACCTGATAGTCCAGAAGAGAAATTGAGCTCAAACCTCCTGAAAAGTAGTGTGCTTTCTAGCCAAAATGAAGCTGTTTTAGAGCTTTAACATGGAGCACAAGACTTCCTTTGTACAGAAGGAATTGAAGACAGTGGAAAGTTTCAGGGATTGAATGTAGCTTGTGAGCCAGGATCTTGGATGATCACATGAGTCCATTGGACAGACTGCACACACATGCATGCGCGTGTGCCTGCAAGCACATACCATTGTGGTTTCTGTATTAGTTTTTGTTATTTCTCAATATTCCCATTAATATTCAATGTATTTATCTTGGTTGCTGGTAATTACAGCAGTGAAAGTGCTGACGCTGATGTCCCTCTGGGACGTGACGCTGGCTTGGGACAACCCAACATTTTTGTGTGGGCCTGCAAAAAAATGTTCTGCCCAGTACCCTCCAACCCCAAGAACATTCCTGGCTTCTCTGATAATATCCTTAAGCACAGCACTGATATAGACTTTCGTGTAGATGAATGACCTGACACTATTTATTTTCCATGACTTCTGGGTCACTAGAAGCTATTTGAGTTCTACCTATTCCTATTAAGAAGGACTTCAGCTATCTCAGTTCTATACCTACAGTGTCCCTCCATTTCACAGATAATATTTTGGAAATAAACAAATTTGGCAAGACTAGCAAGCAGGGAATGAGAGTCCAGACCAGGACAGACTGGCGTAACGGTGGTGCCCTGATAGCTTTTCAGAAGACAGTAAATGAAATGGGAAAGGAATAGCCCTGGTAGGGAGGGCGAGCTGGGTGAACTCGGGGAAGGGAACAACAGAGGGTGCTGCAGGTCACAGCTGAGCTGAGTTGACAGCTGTGGAAGGGGTGGCACATGCTTCGTTTAAGGTGCAGGGATGCAGTTGTGATCCTCGGGGGTGTCGGGTTGTGTTGCGATGGTGACCGAAATGATTGTGGGGGAGTGATGGGTCAGGAAAGACTGAGGTGCAGCTGGATAATGCCAGCTACTAGCCAGCGGGGTTCATGTCTCCCTTTAAAATCACGTCAATCAGAGTCCTGCTTCTCATCCTAAGCGAAGGGGCTGCATTTAGGAAGTCGCAGCTCTCAAGCAGCCAGCTTGTCTGTGGGAGCTGAGAGTGCCATAGGGCAGAGGAGAGGATGCACTCAGACAGACTCGGTGTGCACACAGGTACCCTCCAGCTTGAGGCACAAAGCTGGATTTTGCCTTTATCAACATTTGCCAATTATAACATATCATGTGCGTCAATAGTGCCTCTGATTTGCCTTAATACCTTTTTATGAGAATAAAATTTGTTCTTGTATGGTGCTTTTCATGCTTGAGGCAGTTCAAAGCGCTTCGCTAAGCACAGTAATGAGTTAGATCTGGGGAGCACGGTGATTGTGTAGGCAAATACAGGGACTATTATGTGCTCTACAGTAATTCACAGAGCCGCCTATGCTAGAAACTGTTTTATTTATTGAAGGGAGGAAAGTTGGCTGGATCTCACGGTTGTCCTCTGGAAGATTTTAATGATCTTTAGCTGCCATATAGAAAGGCACCTCCGAGAAATTGGAGCCAAGAGACCTCGCTCGAGGAACAACACATGCAGCTGCACAGCACCAAGGTAGCCGTGTCCGCTGAGGTGAGGGGCCCAAGATCAGCTGCAGCCCTTGAGCCTGAGATTTACCTTTCTCAAGCGTATTACATCTCTGTGTATCCTCTCAGTGCCTTCAGGCTGACTCTGTTATTTGATGTCCTCTTTACCTTACTTTCAGTTATAGAATAAAAGCTTTTTTTCTGGAGGACCTTCCACCCCTAGGTCTTGAAGAGGGATTGCCGAGTTTAACAGTGACACTGTGAAACACCATGGAAGTATTGCTGTTCTCCACAGGAATAAAGGGAGATTTAAGGCTAGATCCAAGCAGACGCCTGAAGTGAAATTTGCACAGAATTTAGGCACCTTAGTCCAAAGTCATGATCCTGAAAAACCTGCTCTCAGCTTTCCCTGCTGCAGGAGCTCCCTGGGCACTGCAGACTCTTCATTTTCAGCGTTTAACTTCTTCCTGTGCCTTCTGAAAGGCACTTGGGGGTACGTCTTGCCAGACAGACCTTTCCTGCTGGCCAGTCTGTGTCTGGGATTTCTCCCTAGAATATTTGGGTCAAAATGAACTGGTCTGGTGGAAGAGGGCAGTAGCTGCTTCCGCTGGCCTGCCCATCTGTGCTGGTAGGTCCCCTGTGCGTGACTGCAAAACACCATGTGCAGTCCAGTCCTCAAAGTAAATTCATGTCTTTTTACCTTTTCTAGAAAAGGCCAAATGACCCCTAGTACATTGCCCTGAGTTTTGTGGGTATATACTCATGGCTGGGGCGCCCTTCCTACTATTCTATAGGCCTTGATGGAAAATACACGTTATCCACTTCTGCTCTGCAGCGGTAATTCTCCAAAGGGAGCCAGCTTTTTCCTATTGCTGTATGATGATTCGATGATTCTGTGATTACAGAAGCCTAATTAAGAAAGTGAGTGGAGTCAAACAGGAAGATGCTGCCCCTCTAGGTGTTGTCTCAGCGTACACATCTTCAGAGACTCATTACTTACACACCGACCTGGTCTGTGCAGCTTGACTCTTTTGGGCTGTTTAGTGTATTCAACTTACTGAAGTGTTTGCCTTCATGGCAGAGGCTCTACCCTTTGGTGTCCCCTTTGCACACCACAGCAGTGGTAATTAGCGAAATACTTAAAGAAAGAAGTTTCTCTGGCATTTGTGATGCCCCAGGAAGCATCCCATGTTCAAGGATAGCCTTGAAACTCCTCCTTAAGCTCCTTGGAGGCCGCTTATGCTGCGCCTCCTGGGAACAAAGAGAATTTGCATGACTTTTCAACATCTCCTGCCTGCCCAGTGATTTGTGTGTTAACTCTGAATAACAGTCATTACCTCTCTGGAGTACGGGGCACCAGAGGGTTTCAAACTGCATTGCAAAGGGGGCAACCCCGCTGACATGAATAGAGCTGGACAATTTGGAGTGCAAACAGAGTCTGACTTACTATCAAATTCACTTCCTAGCAATCATAGCAGTAAGGATAGAAAGGTGTCACTTCAGGCTCCTCTGAAATGGGACGGGGGAGAGCACAACTACACCCAGATAAGACTGTAAGTAAAGACTAACACTATCTCTAATTGAAACCAGATGAAACATTCAAGTAGAGAGCCTACAAGTGCTTTACAAAAAGTGGAAAGCAAATGCTTTTTGTATAAGCATTGATCTTTATGCCTAGGGTCATAAGCACTAGTGAGTGTGCAAGGAGAGAATTCAGCTCAGTCAGCACCAGCCTGTAAAGATCTATGTCGAGTTTTGCACTTAATTCTGTTTATCTGGGGCTGTTAATTAGCTCCTTTCAGTTTCCCTGTGAAGACCTGTGTGTTAGGTCTACTGAACACTCTTGCACATAAAGATCCGTCATTGCTTGGGCAGCTAAATTGGGTAGACAGTTCACTACTCAAAGGTGTCTTAACTTTGCATCCTTTTCTGTTGGGGCAGGAATACTGGGGATGACTTCAATCTTATTGTAATCTGCTTGTACACATTGCTTTTCTAATTTCATGCCTAGGTATGGCATTTCCATTACAAAGGAGTTTTGTTGGTTGAGCTCTGCTGGTCTGGGTCTTTCAAAAGCTGATCAGAGCTTCTGGTCATGTGCTTCTACTTTTTTCCCTCAGAACAAAACATCATCTACACAGATCCTAGGCTATCAAAGCCCATGAAACAGTTCAAGTGCCAAACACAACCCGAACGGCAGCCTGAGAAAATTATGTCTCCCATAGGGGCTGTTGAATATGCACAAACGTATGGTCTGTTTTCCTAACGTGCCTGTCAGAACCCTGCTGATGCCTCCAGCAGAGAAAAATATTTGGCACAGGCCACTTCCCCCCAAACTTTACTCCTGCAGGAAATAGAAAATGTTCTTTTCCTACATATTTATTTGTGCTTAACTGTAATCACAAAGGGTTGCATTTTTTCCCCTTTCTCTGGTGACCCATGAGTGTCCACTTGCTGTCAGTTCTGCATTTCCTCTTACCTTTCACAGAGCTACGAGCCTTTTCACCCCTTCCTCTAGTGTCTGCTATACTCCATGTAAAAAATTGATATAGGAGATGAGCTTTAAGATGGGTGCGCTCTATTCAGGTTTACTTAGCACCCTGTGCAGGCTTCCCTATTTTTTTTTTAAAATCCTCATTCCCTTGTTCAGGTACCCTGGTGAAGGTGTTCTAATGTGAACAAGGCTTTTCAACATAAGTATATATGCTGCTAATTTTTCAGACCATCTCTTTTGCTGTCTGTTGTTTCCCCATACATTTAACAACGGATTCCTTTGGTCAGAGAGAAGATCCCCGCTGTAAGCGCTGACTTAGAGCAGTTTCACTCACTGCCCGATTTCAAGAGTCTGCTTGTAGCTTTTGGGAGTGTGTTAATTAAGTTCCTAGCACTGCATAAGCTGGTGTGCAACTTACAATTAATTAATATCCATTTATCTTTCAGGCTGTGGTTTGCTCACCTTCTGCTGCAGTGGCACCCCACCCGCCCCGGGCCCATGAAGTACTCCAAATGGGGATTTTGTCCACACCGAGCGCTGCATTGGCATTCACGCGTTCTTGATATCATCACTTGAGTTACCCCATCTTTTCCCAAAGGTGGGGACTGGTTTCTGTTGCTCGCTCCACTGTTCAGTTCCATTGTGCAGGTTTTTTGCAGACTGCTTCTGAACACCACAGATCTCTACCCTACTCCCTTCTGTTGTAGACTTTTGGATTATTTGACCTCTCTTCTCTCAGTCAGCTTCAGTATAGACACGGTGACTTTCCAGTGCTGTTTTAACGTACCGGTTCACTGACCTCAGACCCACGGTTTGACAGGTTGTCTCCAAGTCAGCTGCTGTGGTGCAGCAGATCCAGTACTGGACTCATTGATGCCCATGTTAATTGTAAGTAAAAAAAAATCTACTTTTGAGTGGTTTGTTCCAAACCCCGGTCAGGATCTGATCTCTTATCTGAGTTCAGTTAGCCTTTCAACACTGCAGATATAAGCTATTCAGGTTAGAGAATCACAGAGCTTTCTGTGCTTCGTCTTTCTTTACATACATCATATCTGTCATTTTTAGGTGAAGTGCAAGATTTCTTAGATTTGTCAGTTCTAGCATGGTAGGCATCGTTCACCTCTGTCAACTGAAAATTAGTAAAACCTTTCGTGCGTCAGAACTGACTGTAGCCAGGAACAAGACTAACTTCTTCATCTTTCTGGTTTGGAAATTGCTCACAGTGAGGTATTTGCCTCGCTCAGTGTCAGAGTTCTCGCTGCTCACTTCCTGCAGCAGGAGCCTGTGCACAGCACGTGCTTCTTCGGGAGTCTTCTGGAGGCACCATACCCCATGGACTACTGCATTTGCCAGAAATTGGATGCAATACTTACTTAAAAAAAAAAACAAACCTGAGAATAAGAGACTAGGAGTGTTATGTGAGGTTTTTCTTCCTGATGTCTTTCACTGGTACTTTTTTACAGCTTTCTTTTCAAGCTAAGCATAATACATACCTCTGCTCTTTAGTAAAAACACACATTAAAAGCATTAGTAGCAGTAAACATCAAAAGCATGTTAGTAATACGATTCCTTGTCTTCCCCTACGTTGCCTTCTCCAAAAGTAGTACTTCCTAGAATGACCTGGCAGCGTGAGAAGTAGTGGCTCATTGCAGATGTTGCAACGACAACCCCAGAAGGACCAGATGAGTGCTACCTGATATCTGGTGAGTGGGCTAGAGGTCAGAAGGAAAAAGCTGGACTACCATTTGAGAGGATGGTTCAGACAAAACTAACAGATCGTGAAGCAAACTTTAGCCTGAAAGAGGGTTTTAGGGGCAGATTGCAGCCATTTGGGGCTAGAAAAACATTAGATTTGTGAGAAAGCTTTTCTTCCTCTGTCAAATATATCTTATTTGTTACCTGCCTCAGAGGGCTCGCATCCAAAAATTGCCATTTCTTTACTTCACAGAATGTAAATGTTCATTCCAGATGATACAGACATAAACCTCAATTTCTTCTCAGCCCTCACTGTAGGTTTTTGAACATGGAATGAGAGTCTTTTTGAGAAATGGATTTCTTGTTGAATACAGACACTTCTGTACTTTCAGAAATGAAGGATGCTTTTGATAGCCTTAACCTCTTTCTCTACCAATTCCCCATTTTTAGCAATGTAAATTTGTTCCAAACATCTAAATTCTCTCCAGTTTTTGGTAGTGATCCCTCTTAGCTGAATTCCTTTGGGAATGTGAAGACATCTTGCTTTTACGCAAAATGTCCATTGCCCGTACAGCGTAAGAGTATTTTCCTCCCAGATTTCCCTGCCAGCACGTACCTCCCACTACACTGAAGGAGGATATGCCATTTCAACCTTTGGTCCTTCTAAGAGCATCCCCCCAGAAATGTGCATTAGTGGGGAGGGAAGTAGGTGAAGCAACAGCCTGGGCAACATTTACAATGTGGTGGTACCTGTTTGCTAGAAGGTGGGTTAGCACCTTCACCTCTTTTTGGGCCAGGCCGCTCAATGGGCAGTGATGTTGAAAAAAACCACTTGATCTCTGTCGGTATGAACTAGCAACCTTTAGTTTCCTGCAGTCCCCTCTGCTCCATTTAGTATTTCTGAATGTCTTTGTGTCTCACTCGGACACAAAGTCACATTCTGACCTCTTTAAAACTCATTTCATATTTCTTAGAATCAATAAACTTCAAATGCAGTAGCAGAAATACCAAGCAGTCAATAAGTCCAGTCAAGTTATGTTAGAAGTAAAAGCGGTGTGTTGTAAGGGCAACATTTTCTTAAGGAACTGCTATTCAGGCATATTTGTTGTTTCAATTAGTCTAATTTAGTGGCTCAGTCAGGGGGCTGCAGCCTGTAGCACTCGGACTGTAATCTGATTTCTAAAGCTGCCATTCAGGTACTAAGGAAATAAAAATATGTGGTAAAACCACATCGTGACAGCAGATGTATAGATCCTGATGTGCTTAATGTGCAGCGTACCTGTCAGGAAGATACAAGGGTTCACGGCATGATCACCCGCATTTCATATCCCATTGGAGTTGCATGTTTTGCTCTCCTGGCTTTGATCACCGGTCCCCTGGGAGGAGCATGGAAAGGTGGCAGAATGGTGGTGTTTTTCCAGAACTGTTGCCCTGAAGGGATGTTTAAACAAAAAAAGAAAGTAAAATTAATGTGTGTGAAAAAGTGCCAGATTGACAGCTTTAGCGAGTAAAACACTTTACCTATTTGAAGGCTACCCACGTTTTATCTGCTAGAGCTGTCAGCATAGTACCATTCCTCAGCACAAAATACATTCTTTTCTTTTTAAGCTGTCCTTGCGTCTCCAAATTGCCCAGTCCTGCATCTGAGAAAGATTCAGACAGCACTAATGGGGGTAAGAAGTTGAACTGCTGAAAACGAGGAAGAAATGTTGGCAAATTTGCCCTGGTTTTGGAGATGCTTAAAATTTGCAAGAGGCTAGAAATGATGTTAAAATAAAATTTATGCAGAATGATTCAAGGCGTAGCTCTGCTTTCAAACTAGAAACTGCTGGGAACAGAAGCTTTTTTCTCTCCTTGGCAAATCAGGGCTGTATGGTTGTTGTTGCTCTCTGGAAAGAGACCTTCATGCTTTCCTCTTGAGAGCTACGTAACCAAGGTCTTGTCCGGGCTTTTGCAGCGTGCCCAGGTGCTGCAGCATGACCCCCTGCCTTTCTTGGCAGGGAGGTGCTTTTTGCATCATGGTGCACAGATCATGTGGCAGGAGGTCACCAGCAAAAGACAAGTCCTCCAGGACTCCAGGCATCCTTCAGTGGCACCTTACGCGCTTGGGGAGTGGAAACCGTGTCTAAACGAGGTCTTGGATCTGTTGCTTTATGGCATTGGTATCAAGACGTTTAACTTATTGGATAGAGTCAAATTAGGTCTCTGCACTTTTATGCCTAGATAAATTTACATCTAAAACTGCACAGTAAGGTCTTCAAAGCATCTGATACGTGAACCTGAAGATACATGAACTTGAAGATCTGTTCTGAAAGGTTGAATTTTACAACTTTTTCCTTTTTCAGATGACATAGTAAAAATGAAGAAGTCCAGTATCTCTTCCATGAAAAATCCATTATATTTATAGGAAATTCCTTCACAGCATTTGAAAGGGTGATGAGGTTTTGAGGAGCAATCCAGTAGCAGGAAGCAGACCCAAAACTCTAACTTTAAAGGGCTGCCTGAGAAGTGTATGAACAAGATAGTTGCTCATTACAGCAAACGGGACTCTGTCCGTATCCCGACCTATTTATTGTCTAATTTCAGTATTCTTTCCTGTTTCTGCAGATCGTCATCCCTGTCTTCACTATGTCATAGAAATGATGGGTGCCACTGTTTTTGAACTGTTAAATTAGTGGACTGAGGTAATTGTTCATATTTACTATTCTGTCACGAGGTTCTAAAACTTCTCTGTGCCTCCAGTTTCTGCCATTTAAAACAGGGGGATACTTAAGCCACTGTTTTCAAACAGGGGCTCCTGGAAGCATTATATATGTATATTCAGTTTTAAACACCTAAAGTTGTAGTCTGAGATACAAGCCAGCCATGACTGACTGCCAGCAGCACAGGACGCTTATGGGAGTTGCAGGTGTTGGCATAGCAGTTGAATCTATCTAGTCTCAAGTTTTACCCATGAGACTTGCTCGTCTAACTCCGGCTGATCCATTTGTATCTCATGCAGGTAACGTGGCTTTTTCTTTCCACTTCCAGGACTGCACAAACGCAGCCGATCAGCCCCCTGACCAGTGGATGGGTCCCAGAGCTGGAGAGAGACGACGGTGCTGCACAGCCGCCAGGAAGCGTGCCTTAGCCTCTCCTGTCAATGTGAGTGCGGGGGGTAGGGGCTGTGTGTGTGTGGAGGGAAATGGGGAGCAACTGTCTTGTGCCAAGAACGAGGGGAACGAAGGATTCCAGCCATATGACCCAACACATCAGCTGTATCTATCAGGTAACAAAAAAAAAGTGACAGGGCAATGCGGCTGTTAGTAACTTTCCACACTGGGCAGAGGTGAGGTTTAATTAATATCTGTAAAGTGTGCTGAGATCACCCGGAGCGACGGACTGTATATTTTCCAGGCATCTTCTGTTGCTGGTCTAAGATTGTGTCTTTGATTTCCCAAGCCCAGAGGCAAATGACTGTTTCTATGTGCTAAGTATCAATTATCCTCCTTTTGTTTTTAGCCTTTCTCCTCTCCACTTGTTTCCTCTCTGTTTTGAATTGCTCTCAGACTGCTGCAGTCTCACTTCCCTGCCTTCGCTGGCACAGACACCAGGAGAAAATGTGACAGTGTTTATATAGCACTGAAGCACTAGGACTCAGGAGATGCGAGATGTGGACCTGCTGCACTACCTTTGGTGACTCACACCACCTTTCCGTGGTTCTGCTTCCCTTCTAACTTCCTGCCAGGCTAACCTTCTAGACCATCACCTCTCTAGGGAAACGACTTGCTTTTATTCTGTGATCATACGGTGTCTAATACAATAGGACCCAACCTCAGGTAAGACCTTTAGGCACTCCCATTATATGAATGAGAACAAGATTGCTGGTGTCAGTAATTAACGTTCTTGTGGGATTGTTGGAAATGCTTTGGGATAAACACCACCTGGAATCCTCGTCTGGCTTATGTGGTTTTCAAGCTGCAGAGGAGGCTGATCCTGTTCACACGAGAGGGCACGGAGCATCTGTCTCTTCTCTTACTGGGTGTCCAAAAAGTCTTTCAGTCCAAAGCGGAGTTACAGTACCTCAGTGAGAAGCGGGACACTGGAAAAGTGAGGGCATTGCCAGTGGGGAAGAAGAATGGAGACTCAATTTTCAGTGTGTCTCCAGCAATGATCTCTCCTGAGAACAAAGACTATACAACAACCACCAAAACAGAGAGAAAAATACCGAACTAAGTGTCGCTGATAACATGGTGAATGCCTGTGGCACAGTGTCATCCCATGACAGGCTTCCAGAGATGAAATCTCACTCAGGTTAAATGGATGGCAAAAATCCCCTTGACTGCAGTAACACCAGGCTTTCCCCTTGGGGGTTACCTGGATTTCTCTCCTGAATGCTCAGACAGCCACATCCCACATCATTATGCACATTCCGATAACAAATAAATTATTCTTTTCCTTTAAAGTGTGGATCGGATTCTGTAAACCCTGCATTTTGGATTCTAGGTTCCCTCTATCTACATCTGAAATCCTTGAATAAACAAACATTGGATTAGACCTCACCGGCTCCCTCTGCTCAGCAACTGAAGCCTTTAAAAGCATTTCACACCAACTGCTCTGCTCGTATTTCAGACTGTGTTAAACACTAACTCAAGCGAAGGAGCTCCATCTTCCTCTCAAACTTCCCAGGGAACTAACCTTCGTTATTGGAAGGTCTGCCTCCATTTATGACCCTCCCTGACTTCAGCGAGGAGTTGGAGTTGTTTAGCTGTTGACATCAGGAATGACATAAATATGTGCTGGGGTTAGAGGGTTTCTGGCAAATGGCCCGCTAACCTAGAATTTGCTCTGCAAAGTCAGGAGGATGACTTTTCACCTCAGAGCAGTTTGCAAAACCACATCTGTGACCAATAAATATGAAAAAAAAAAAAAAATCCCAAACAAAAAAGTAAACTAGTCCCTACTGAATGATGAAAGACAGCATACCTCGCTGAGCGCTATGCTGCTGGAATCAGTATGGAGACCTATGCAGGAATAATCAGACAGGTCATCATTGCCAGAAGTCGTCTGTGGACGTAGCTGATGCCTCATGCACAAGGGATTATGCACAGCAGATTAAACTGAAGGTGAGTATCTCATAGCTGTAAGTCTTAAACTTAATGAGCCAGGTCTTTATTTGTGCTGCAGCCCCTTCTTATCCCAAAATTGCCTTAACCAGCTGCTAGAGGATGCCCAGTAACAGAAAATTCTCTGGATAACAATAAATTGGTGTAAGAATTCAGTGTCACCTCACATCCTGCCAAGCAATAGAGAAATCATAATCAGAAAAATGGACACAACCAGAGTGCCACTGAACAGTCGAATCCTAATTTCATCACCCTTCTTGTGGGCAACAGATAACCCAGTGCAATTTACAGCAGCTCTGAAGCGGCTCCAAATCTCAGCAGGAGTCAGAAAGGCTCAGTGCTAGCCTCAGGACTGAGGAGTCGCAAAAGATCAGTGAAGTTGTCGTTCCATAACCTTGCTTCTGCACCAAAAAAACAGAAGGCTGGTTTGAAATATGAAGCACCTCAAGCAAAAGACAAAATTTTAATCACTGAAATTAAGGTCCTCCTCTGGATCCCTCTCTGGAGAATACTGTCTGTCTCTGATGATCATGCACAGACTCCCAAAGAAGGTAAATTTTGAATTTAAAACTGTACAATGTCAATATGTGAGTGACAGCATTAAATCTTGGCTGTAAGGCTGAGATAGCTCCAAGAGGAGCAAAACACTTTTTCCACTCAACCGTGTAGCAGTGGCTGAGGTAGATGAGATAAATATATTGTCTCCAACTATTAAAGGGTGAGGGAATTGTTTATATATGTATATTACATGTTTGCAGCCTAAAGGTGTTTTTTTCTTTAATTCAAGAGTTTAAAAGTTTAGAAATGCCGACATTAAGGTGGCCTGTGCAACCGTAATTTGTCCCTTTTGTGCATTTGCATGATGATACACTATTTACTTGTAATTAGATCACATGCTGTTCTTTCGACAGGTTCCCGGCCTCACTCATTGTACAGAATAGACTGTGCTCACTAAGTAATAATTTTATTTTCTCCTCGCTGTTCACTATGTGGCCCATGCTTTATTTACTGCACACTATTCAAATACTGTTCTGAAGACAGATTTATTCATTTCCTCCTGGGCTTTTCCATGGTACTCATCACTATGGTATCCAAGTGCTTCACAAACTCTAATTCATTTTCCCAACACTGTTGCGAGAACTGCTGTTACCCTTATTTTACAGACGAGGAACTTAGGCACACAGAGTAGTAAAAAATACCTTTTAATTTTAGATATCCAATTAGAAATACTCATGGCCTGATTTTGTCAGAAAATATAACATAGCAAAGCATCTAATTTAGTCAAAAGTTGAATAAATTCTCATTTACTGCAGATATATCTGCAAGTGCTCTTCACTGCTGCAAATCAGACTTCAAAATGTCAAATCAGGCACCTAGGAAGCGAAGACTGCGCAATTAGTGCATCGCTGTGAGGTCTCTGTTTTAAGCACTGTGCTTTGCGTCCCATAGGAGTCCTGAGGCTGAAGCCCTTTCCTGGCGCAGCAGTCACCCACCTTAGCCACAGCGCCGTGCTTGCTTTCCCCGTAGTTCCTCGCAAGGTACATAAAATACCTACATCTCATTTTTCTGGTAAATTAAGTGGAAGTTGTTTAGGCACTTGCCTTGGTTCCTTGACCTTGGTTCAGCGTCACGCTTATCCTTTTGCACTGGCAGCCTTTATTCTGGTTTTTCATAACTTGGGAGTTTTACTTTGTAGCCTAACTACTGTTGTTTTAATAGATGTGTATTTCTCTTCCATTTGGAGATAACCTAAAAAAACCCCAGCAATTTAATCCTGTGTGGACATCGATGCAGGCCATCAGCAATGTGGAAACTTACCCTATATGAGGAATGTAATCGTTTGCATGCCGTCCAGCACTCGAAGGGGACGAGGTACGTTCTCAGTGTATTTCAGATACGTGCTGCCCGTAGAGACATGGCACTTTTCCAGGTGGTCTTCATTCCCGTTCCTAAATCCTCACTTTTCCGCTCTGCCTCCCTTCCTCAGTCTCTGTCATTCCCATTTCTACATCCCCGTCTCTAGTGAATTCCCACCTCCTGTCGCCCTTGCTGCATCCCACACCCAGCCTCGGGGTCGCACGTCCTCCTCCCTCGCCCCGCTCCCGCTCTCCCGTCTGATCCCTTTTGCCCAGCAAATTTTCCTTCAGCCCTTAGCCAGATAACGTACTGGTCTTGTACTGGTCTTGATAGCCCTGGCCCTCCTGGGTTGCACGTCCTTCTCCCGGCAATTTTCTCCCATTCCCAGTCTGTTTTTAAGTCTTCTCCCAACAGGCTGGCTTCCAGACTCTTGCTTACGAGCTTCGTTTTATCCTTCCCTCCAGGCAGACCCGGTTTCCCCTTCCAACTCCCAGTTCCTTTTCATCGCCCCGGAGAACCTGTCTTTCTCCAGACCCTTTGTGCCTGCCAACTTACTCGTCCCGGATCCAGTTCTCATCCCCACCGCGTGTTATTCAAGGAGCTTCCTGCTCTGTGTTTCCCGAGAGGACTGGAAGGACAGGTTCCCCGCTCGCCCTTCCTACCTTCGGGCTTGGCATGGTCCAGAGCAGCCGGGAACTGGAACTGCAGGTCCAGCTCCGACTCCCGCAGCCTTGGGCTGTGACGTGCTGAGTGAGCACTGCGAAGCGCTGGTAAGCCCCCGCCGAGCGCAACCGGGATTTTCGGTAGGGTTTTTCATGGCAGGTTTTGAGGGAACACCTCTGACAAAGCCACCATTCTCGTTTTCAGACTCAAAGATCCCTGACAGAAGGAACGAAAGAAGAAATGTTTATAATTTAACCTGAGGTATGAACTTAAGATGCTTAAATTGCAGCACAGTGGTTAGTCTGGCACTGTTAAAAGCGACTGACGGTAGGATTTTATGATGGGAATTGCTAACCAGCTTTAATAGGAGTTACACTACCAGTCCTGCCTTTTCATCAGTGCTTCCATTTTCAGTATAAATTACAGTTCGTTGCTGGTAATCCTTCTGACATATCAGATATCGGCGTAACTCGGCAAGCGAAATATGGAGAAACCCAAACATCCTTCTGAGGAGGTAATTATTCATCATGGTGAAAATGCTCCGGGATATTTTTAGTGGAGGACAAAACCCGTTTCCTGACAGAAACACCAAACAAAATTATAAAATAATGAAGCAAGTTTCACAATGAGAAACACTTCGGACACTTGTATTAGCTGATACTTTCTAGTCACGTCAACGTTTAATTAGTCGTGCACATCTCTGCATCCGCATGTACAGCAAAATGCACACCCGCGTTTTGGTGCACTGCAAAATGTGTCAGCGTCTGCCTCACCGAAAAGCCTCTGAACAAACAAATCTGCAAATCCCGCTGGATCAGGGATGATTTCACAGGGATATAGAGGTGCCTGCACCAAGAGGGGCTCCCTTGCCACATCCACGGAGGTTATCAAGGTAAACTTTCCTGAAATTAGTCCTCAGTTCCTTAGCAGGACTGTCACTACCAGTGTAAAAGCCCCTTTCTTTCCGGAAGAAATGATTTTAAACTAGTTTTAAAACATTTTGCAATACAAACACACATTTCGGGAGGAGGTACCCGTGTTTCACATCTTGCAGTGCCCCAGGGGTACGGTTGTCTCATGGTTACCACTTCTTGAGCCCTGGTACTACATAATTTATGTACTGAAAGAGACGATTCAATTAGTCAATAATAAAATGAGCAAGGATAGCGTGCACATTGTAAAAATATAATTTAGTGGGCAACAAGCTGAGATGGAAAAAAATAAAAGGGTACACTTCATATGATTAATGAAGGAGGAATGTATATTTATAGCTCTTATTGTGTCCTTTGTAAGGATACGGGATCCAACAGTAAAACCAGCTGGTAACAATGCATCATTCAAACGATTTGGATTTGAATGGCAAATGCTGTATAAAACTCATTACCCCCAGGAGGATGAAAATACACTTCATTTGCCTTTTCAAAGTATCTTTGGTCTTTTCTTCACATTTATTTATCCTTTGGTTTGTTGAGAAACGTGCTTATTGCGAAAGTCAACATCCCAAATTGAGCAGCGGAGATTCCCCCCCCCCAAGACAACAAGTTTCTGCAAGTTATTTTTACACGATTAGCGAGGGTTTTTTTTTCTCTCGGTAGCTCTGGAGGCCGGACTGCCGCATCTCCCCGCCGGTTCCCAGCAACACGCAGCGCGGTGACTCCCTGCTCCGCCGCTGCTCCTCGGGCTCGCCCGGCCTGCAAGGGTAACCAGACTGGCGCTCTGCAATGGGTGTTTGCACGTCTTCGTCACGCACCGCCCGCAGCTTTCGCAGCCGCGCTGGGCTTCGGGTCAGAGAGGGGAAAATAAAAGTGGGGTTCATTGAAGGAGGGGAACCTCCCGTCGCT